>NC_072736.1:130186029-130526862 GCF_026930045.1 Uloborus diversus
AAAATTAAGCATTGGGAAAGTAAAAGTTTTTTTCTGACTCCTTATTTTTTTTTTCTTATTCCATCAATATCGGTGACTTTTTTCCCCCTTTTCATTTTTTTTCCGATGTCATAAAAACTCTTGAACCTGTGAAGTATTATGGTGCAAACTGCAAATTCATACGACAATTTGTTGGTTTTCTATGAATTTTTTAAATGTGTCAAGAACTTTTCGGACAACCTGTATATGTTAAGCCTAATAATTATGACAGAAAGGTAAGACAAAACAACGTTAGAAGAAGCACAAATTTGCAAATAACAGCAGACACGTGTTTCGGCGTTACAGGGAACGCCTTTTTCAATGCAAAAAATAATGAGCTTATGGATCAAAAGACATCCGACGAAAACCAAGAGCAGATAAGCATGCAGCTTAAAAGATAAAAACAGCGGATTAGCCAAACACCAATGACAAAGTTATAAACCGATCAGGAACCAATAGGAATGCAAGCAAAGTCCAAGAGCTTTCTCTTAGGTACGAACCCATAAAGAAAGAATTCAATTGGACAAAGATTAAGCCGAAGCTTAAACAAAAAAGAAAAGAAATTGTCAGTACCGCAAGAAAGGAAAAGCTGAATGGAAAACCATGAAATAAAATAAACAGAAACCAAAAAATATTCAAAAAAAGGAAAAATAAAGATATATAGAAGAAAATTGGGGGGGGGGGGGGGGTGTCAATCAAGACAAAAAGGTAAAAATAAACAAAGGAAGATAGATAAAAATGAAAAAGGGGGGGGGGGATGGGGAAAGGACAGTATTAAAGATATGGGAGCCAAATGTTGGAAAAATATGGAACTGCACTAAGATCGTTAACTAAGTTAGAACTGTTCCTCAAAATATGAAAGGATTCCCAAAAGTCAAGATCTGATGAATTGGGGCATTTTTGGATAATCTGATAAGAGTTAAAATCAAAAGAGTGATTCGAATCCCAACAATCTTGAGCAATACTAGACTTATTTAATTTCTGTTTTTTCACATAATTTTGATGCTCTTTCAAGCGAATTTTTAAAGCACGCCGAGTCTGTCCCATATAAGCAAGTTTACAACTACAATTAATTCTATAAATTCCACAACAATTAAGAGGGTGAATAAGATCTTTAAGAGAAGAGAAAGAAAGTTTATTAATAGGAGAGAACACCACCTGGAATTGGAAACGTTTTAGAATCTTAGCAACCTGATAGCTTACAGATGGAAAGAATGGCAAAACAACCAAATTCTTTCTGATGAAGGTTCGGTTAAGAACATTAGTTTGGGATTTATTTGAAAGTTTTTTATAAATGGAATCAATCAAAGTTGGCGGATAGTCTCTATCAATTGCCACAGCTTTAAGATAATTAAGTTCCACTTTAAGAAGTTCCGACGAAGAACAAACATTAATTGCGCGATAAACAAAAGAATTGAAAGCAGAATATTTTTGATTTGGAGGATGAGACGATAGTCTATGAGGAGGTAAAGAAACAGCAAAAGGTTTGCGATAAACAGTAGTTTCAAAACCAATTTCAGTACGAGAAACAAGTACATCAAGAAATGAAATGCAATTATTCCGTTCTTTCTCACAAGAAAATTGAATATGAGGATCAATGGAGTTTAAAATAGATAAAACCTCATCACTCTCAAACTGATTCTGGTTCATTAGAACAAAACAATCATCAACATACCGAACATAAAATTGAAACTGCAGTTTTTGGAACAGCTTAACCTCAAAATAATGCTTGTAAATATCACTAAGAATGGGGCTAAGTGGGTTTCCCATAGCCAGACCATCTAACATAATATAAAATTTCCCATTAAAAACAAAAGAACATTGCTTAAGACAAGTACGGGTAAGGAAAATTAAATCCTCAATTTCCGTATTGGTGAAATGAAATTCAGAAAGTCTTTTACGAAGGCATAACAGTGAACCCTCGACGGGAACGTTCGTAAATAAAGAGTTAACATCAAAAGAAGCCATAAAAGAATTATTTGGAACGAAACTATGAATTTTTTTAACAAACTCAACAGAATTTTTAATAGTAAATAAATTGTGACTCCTAAGAGGAGAAAACACAGAGACTAAATATTTTGCAAGTTTGTACGAAGCCGTACCAATACTGGAAACAATCGGCCTGAAAGGAATACCAGCTTTATGCACCTTAGGTAAAGCATAAAATCTAGCACAATTAGCAATAGATGGAACAACAGAGTGTTTAACATTTGAAGGAATAGACTTAACAGACTTGACAGCAAATGAAATAGTTTTTAACTCTTTATCACTAGGATCTTTAGAAATTTCAGCATATGGCCCAGAAGAAATCAAATCATTAGTTTTATCAACATAAGATGATTTGTCAAGAACAACAATTTGGCTACCCTTGTCAGCTTTGGTAACAACCAGATCCGAATTCGAAACTAAGTCTTTAACAGAACGGCTAACAGTATTAGCAAATACAGGTTTAGAAATTTTCGAGTTAAAGTCAATATTAGAAGCTATAAGATGCCGAATCGGATCTTTTTGAGAGGAAGTTCAGGCACTAAATTTAAAAGCTTTCTCAACAGGAGCAATAAGCTTTGAAAAAGAAGGTTTAATACTCACAGCAAAATTATCATTACATTTTAGAGACTCAATTTGAGAACTGCCTAATGGAACGCTAGAAAGATTAACAACAACATTCTTATTAACAACAGGTAAATTATCAAGAGGAACGACATGAGAAGATTTACAAAGCATGGATAATTTCTTTTTCAAAACAATTTTATGTTTATCAAAGAAACGAAGGGTTCTAGACCAAGAATTTCTGTCAATAATCTTCTTCTAACGTTGTTTTGTCTTACCTTACTGTTCAGCACAAAGGTATTTATTTATCTTAATTATGACAGAGTTCAGAAGATGACCCTTTTCATTCTTTTCAAGGTGTTCTTCAAATGCGTTGCAACCTTAGAGCAGGAATTAAAGGGAGGGTACAAGTCCATTCATTGGCTTAGCAAAAGCTGACTCGAAAGACCCCAAGTCACTAGTCTCATGACTCAGCAACGACGAATGGTTGGCACGTTTTGCGTGAAACAAGAGAAAGAAACCTCATTTCTTCCAATGCTTTGCTTTAAAATCTGTCACGTGACTCGGGGTCTTGGTTTCATGAATGAAAGCCTCCACTCCCTCCATTTTATCTCTTCTTAGTGGTTGCAACAGCAGTTTCCGCTCCCAGTGTTTCAGTTGATTTTAATTTTATCGAACGTTCCGCCAGTGATTAATAAAAGAAGAGAAAAACTAGTTAAACCTGAGAATAGGATACGAATTTAAACCAAATGACTTTTTGAGCGGTCTTCTCTTCATGCTAAACATCAAAGGTTTAACTTAATTTCATCGATATTATTATGCTAGTCATCCTCCTGACTCAGAGAACCCAATTCTGCTTCCTCTTCGCATGGCCAAACGTTTCCCAGAGTCGTGACGAAAGTTATTCGGAGGAGTCTCCTGGATGTACTCTACGTGACTCTTTCCGCATCATACTAACCGTTTGACTCGCTTCAGCTAGGTGAAAATATTAGGCCTAAAATTAAAAGAAGCGCTAAGATAGCCTGAGCTTGAGATAATGTATAATTGGAAGCAGCGAAGCGAGGGCCGGCGTTCTTAAAACTACCAGTATTCCGAATACGTGGATGTGTTAATAGCAGCTTTATTCGCAATAAATAACAGTGGTATACATGCGTGAAATCAGATAAAACTAATTATTAATTTGTAGTTTGTATTCGAAGCTCAAAAAGTCCCTTTTTTTCCTTTTTTTTTTTTTAAAGACAGTAATAAATGGATCGTATCCTGTCTGCCGAATGTTTTCTTTTCTTTTTTGTTGTTGTTGTTTCAAGGGATTCTCATTGTAATAAATACAGTAGTATCAATTCTTTTGCAATGAAAATGTAATTATTAATTTGCAATTCTAATTCGAAGCTTAAATCCACTTTTTTCTTTTCTTTCAAGACAATAATGAATGGATGTGTGTGACTAATGTTTTTGTGTGTGTGTGTGTTTGTTTCAAGGGATTCCCATTGTTTGTCGTTAAAAGGAAAGTGTTGCAAACCAAAGGATTTGAGGCAATACACGTTTTTGTTTCTTTTTCTTCAAAAAATTAGTTGTGCGTACGACAGTTGAATGTATGAAAAAGGCATTCGAACAAATTTGCAATTTCAAGAAAATGACAAATTTGGAAAAAAATGTAATTTTTTTTCGGAAGTTAGTAATTACATTCCACTTGCAGGCTTTTTTTTTCCTGTGTACAATTTAAAGAAATATTACTTCAGTTAATTTGCAATCCGTTGTAAATTTTGCTTTTTTTTTTTTTCAAATTTTTACTGGAAGTAACTTTTTTACAAACACAGTCCACGGTGAGCAAGTCCTTTTCATGTCACAAAAGGACAAAAAATACGCTTTTAGAACGTCATATTTGAAAAATTGCCCTTGGAAAGCCTCCTCTCCTCCGCTCTTGAGTTCAATAAAGATAGCTTAGGAGTTAACTTTTGAAAATCCTCCGCCCTATTTGGAGGCAAATATAATAATTAAGACTAGTTAAATGTTGTTAATTCGTTTTCTCCGTATATTTATTGCAGCTCTGCGAAAAAAAAAATCAGTATTAATTTTTTTTTTTTTTTTAAATTGATGTAATTAATGAAAAGAAACATTCCCTTTTAACCAATATTTCTTTTTCCCTTTTGTGGTTCGAGACGGTTTATAAGTTAGTTTCACTTGAAAGGCCATCTAAAATAATTTTAATAAAGAAAAAGAATGTTTCTTTCTTTCTCTTTGAGGTCATGAGGGAGAAGAAAATAACGGCTGGATATAAGATAGAGACCAACGGTGCGGTAAATATCAAAATTACCGGTCGGCACGTGGCCACTAAATGAAAAATTCGGCGACTAAATATTTTAGTCTCCAACAAGTCACCATTTTCCATAGTCCTATCTATGTTATCGGTAAAAGTTAATGCCGTTATATTAACCTTGGTTTTATATAACTGATAATTTTTATGTTTTAGTAACAATTTAAAAGCTAATTTGTTGCTTAGTTACCTTTTTTTTCCTAAAGACAGTGGCAACAAGACAAAAAGGAGTGGCGACTAATAAATTTGCTTCTACTCACCATTGGCAACCGGAAAAATTTCCGCACTTTGATCTTTAAGAGGCAGCATTTAGCGATTCGTTCGAGAAGTTTTAATAACGGGAAACGGGTTGGAAAAGAAACAAGATAACTTCGTCTTGATTGTGACACTGCGCTCATTTTATCAACATATTTCAAAATATTTCTTACCAAAGCTGGATTTAGAAACGAAATCAAAATTTAAGTGTTTAAGAAACATATTGTTACGAGTCCGGTGCAATTTTAAACTTTCTGTAAATAACGACACAGTTCTTGAGAAAACACAGGAGATTTATTTACAACTATGTACAAGAAATATCGTTAACTGCTAAATTAACCATAGCAATTAAGCAAACATCAATTAACACCGTAAACTAAACGGTTACACACGTATTTACATCAAAAATACGCAAAAACACAGCGCAAAGGCTGATACACCTTCCAGCGCAACGGCTGAAAACGAGCCTCACAGTTAGAAAGCAAACTGACTGACTCCTCCATTCACAAGACGCCGGCGTTTTATACCAGCAAAGAAATATCCAGAAAATCCTACAATGTTCTACTAATTTCTCATATTTTTTTTATTTCATTCACAAATCTTGTCATTCAGAAATGGGTAGACCGTATACTTCAGTCGAATGTTAGGGGGTTGTATGTACGTTACAAGAAACTATTGTTACAAATCCTGTAAATAGTAATTATTGTAGTAACGTAACCTGTAAATAGTTTCCCGTAATGAATATACAACCCCTTAACATATGGCTAAAGTATACGACCCCCTATTTCTTTTTTTGTTCATTGATAAAATTTGATAACGGTCTACTATTTTCCAGAAGCGTTTGGAATATTTGAGAGATTTCTTTCGGTGTGTATATAAACCGTTACGCTGGATAAAGAGTTTAGTTTCGATTGAGAATTCGAACTGAGAGCGTATTTGCTCTATTTATTGCGAGGCATTTCGCTGTGTTGTTTTTCGTATTTGGAAGTAAATACGTGTGTAACCGTTGAGTTTACGGTGTGGTGTGATATTTGTTTAATTGCTGATGATTAATTTAGCAGTTGTTAACGATTTCTTCTGTACATAATGTAAATAAATTCTCTGTGTTTTTAATCAAGAACTGTGTCGTCCTTTCAAGAAAGTTGGAAGCCGCACCGAATCCGTTACACTATTAACAGGTTACGTTACTAAGATAACTTTAAATGAAAAATAATGGAATAAACGCCAAATTTAGCCAGATTACTACAAATTAATCATAAAAATAAAATCTATTAAAAAAAATTTGTAACAATATTTTCTCCTCTAACTTTTAAGTCTTGTGAAGAAATCTTTCTTCTTGAATTCCTACTTCGGAAAAGTGCAAAACTGAAGTAAAATGCCTTATTTTCGCTGAAATTAAAAATGAAAGAAACTAGATAATTTTGTCCCGATTTCAACGCTGGGATCATTTTATCAGTATGTTTCAAAACATATCATTCCAAAGCTGAATTTGGTAACGAAATAAAAATTTAAGTATTTAAAATTAAAAAAAAAAAAAAAAAAAAACGTGTTCTCTTCCAACATTTGTTTCTTGTACTGAAATCTTTCCTCTTAAATTCCTTCTTCGGAAAAAAGCCCATTTCAAGTAAAATACCCTATTTTCGCCGAAATTAAAAATTAAAAAAACTAGATAATTTTGTCCTGAATGGGATATTTGACTGATTATCCCCATGCTTCAAAACAAATCACACCAAAAATTAATTTAAAAATGAAATTAAAATTTTAAACATTAAAGAAACATATCTTCTCATCAAACATTTATGTATTGTGAAGAAATCTTAACTCTTGAATTCCTTCTTCGGAAAAAAACAGCATTTAAAGTAAAATGCTTTATTTTCGACGAAATTCAAAACTAAAGAAATTAGATAATTTTGTCCCGATTGCATCACTGGGCTCATTTTATCAACAAGTTTTAAAATACACTGGTGTGCAAAAATTAAGGACGAAGTCGAAAAATTAGCATATCAGCTGAACATAGAGGCAGAGCGGACAGAAAGACCCATCAGGAGATTAAGTAAGGTGATGTACGGTAGCATATGCGCAGATATGCAGGCAGACGTAATGGGGGAGTATCTGAGTAGTATAAAGCATGTTGTCGGTGTAAGATCAGTATTTCTGGCAAAGAGATTGCACGCCGTATAGCAGTTAAAATCCCACCGTGTTGCTGCCTCAGCGAGAAATGGCGAATAATCAATCTGTTAGACGACATCTGGATGCTTTTACCCGAGGTCGAATCATTGGGAAGTTGGAGGAAGGCCGCAGTGTGACAAGTGTGGCTGCAGAGTTCGGAATTGCGACTTTGGAGACAATTTCAAACTACAGGAACAGCTATCCAGGGGTTCAGTAGTGGTCGTCCACGAGGAACCACACCCGCAGATGACCGGTATATTGTCTTACAGGCGGCAGACAGCGGGAGAAATCGCTAGACACACGACACAGGCGACTGGACGACCGATATCGCGTTTTACCGTGGCCAGAAGACTGCACGGTGGTGGTCTGTTTGCACGACGCCCTATACGGTGTGTACCTCTAACGCCTGCCCATCGGAGAAGGCGTTCTCTGTGGTGCCGGGAACACCGGAATTGGAGAGACAATGAATGGGGACGAGTACTCTTTACAGATGAGAGCAGATTCAGTCTGATTACAGATGAGAGCAGATTCAGTCTGAGTAGCGATTTTCATCGCATACTCATCTGGAGAGAGCGGGGAAGCCGCAATCATCCCTCGAACATCATTGAAAGGGACAGGTATGGAGGTCGCGGTGTTCTCGTTTGGGGAGGCATCATGCTTGGTAGTCGTACAGACCTTTACATCTTCGACGCAGGTTCAGTCAACGGGACCCGTTATCGTAACGAGATTCTTCTTCCATATGTGCGTCTTTTTTAGAGGCGCTATGGGTCCGCAGTTCCTTTTCATGGACGACAATGCACTATGTCATCGCACAGTAGCTGCCGAACAGCTCTTAGTGAGTGATGATATTGAACGTATGGATTGGCCGGCTCGATCTCCGGATCTCAATCCCATCGAGCATGTATGGGATTTTCTAGGCAGACGCTTGGCAGCTCGTACCTTACCACCGGTAACGATTCGGGAGCTTCGATTGGCGCTGAGAGACGAACGGGCAGCAATGCCTCAACAACTCATTGACACCCTCATTCTCAGTATGGGCAGACGCTGTGAAACCTGCCTAGCAGTCGGGGGAGATTATATCCCCTACTAAAGACCGGATGTTTCTTGCTGGACACCCATCACAGGGATGTTTCGGCCTGCAGTCGCATTTGCGCTAATTACTACTTTTTCAATAAAGCTTCTTTTTATCCCTCTGATTTCTCTTGTAGTAAGTGTTGCTTACATTACACATGTTCTTACGTATTGGGGATCTTATGGTATTAAATGTGTTGATTTGGAAAGCTTTTGTACAAAGTTATATTGAAAAAAACGTCTCGTCCTTAATTTTTGCACACCAGTGTATATCATGTCAAAGCTGAATTTGATAACGAAATAAAAATTTAAGTATTCAAAAAACATATGTTCTCTTCTGCATTTGTTTCTTGTAACGAAATCTTTCCTCTCAAATTTCTTCGGAAAAAAGCCAACTTCAAGTAAAGTGCCCCTTTTTCGCCAAAATTAAAAATTAAAAAAACTAGATAATTTTTTGTCCTCAATGGAAAATTTGATTCTGCTTATCCTCATGCTTCAAAATATATCACATCAAAACTAAATTTAAAGGTGAAATTAAAATTTTAATATTCAAAATACAGTAGACCGTCGTTTTATGCGGGGGTTAGTTCCACGGAAATGCCGCGTAAATCGAAACCGCGTAAATTGAGACCTAATACTAGTGTTAAAATAGGGGTTTGGTTCCGCAGATAACAAAATACTTCATTCAAGTGTTGACTAATTGTATAAGTTTAATGTGTACTTATATTGACTTTTATACACAACATGCATAAAGAAAACATAAATTAATTTTGTGTCCTGTTTATAAAGAGGAGCTGGCTATTATAGTCTTTTGGCTGTCATTAAGAATTTTTCTCCGCAGTTCTTTGCAGAGCATTAACGCATCCATGATCACTTGCGTCATTTCCATGCGAGAATCTTCCTTAACTAACAAATCAGAAAGATCATTTCAATTGTCTAGGAATGGCTCAAAATTTTCAATGTTAACATTTTTGGATATGCGTCACCGACGTCGGTATCCTCGCTGGTTTTGGCATCCGTTGTCACTTCTAAAAGCTCTTCTTCCAGTGAGTTCTGAACTGTGTGAGTTTAATAACTTTACTTCTGGAAAGAACTCTGGAACCAATAGCATAAAATGTCTCCAGTGGCCCAAGCTCGATTATTAGCGCGCCATAATGCAGTTTATCACGCGTAATCAACAATCTTTAGGAATTTGGATTTTGAAAGAGGGGAAAATTTTATCTGTTTGCATTGCCGCATTCACGTAAAACCGAATCTCATCCGCGTAAAATAAGATAAAGGTGTCAAATCTTAAACCATGTATGATCGAAACCGTGTAAAATAAACCTGCGTTAAACGAGGGTCGACTGTATGTATTCTCTTTTCTAACATTTATTTCTTGTAAAATTGTCTTTCCTGCTACGTTCCTTCTTCAGAAAAAAAAAGAAAACTTTAAGTAAAATGTCTTTTTTTCTTCGAATTTGAAAACTAAAGAAACTATAGTTGGAGCCAACCTAACTTGGCAACGTACATCATGGTTTGAATAGGACCTGCGTCGCCTTCACAATACTGCCAAGTTAGCTTTTCCCCAATTATAGATATTTTTGTCCATAATGTGACATTGGACTCATTTTTTCTTCATGTTTGAAAGTATGTATTGAATTTGTAAAAAAAATAAAAATTGAAATATTTAAAAGTGCATTCTCTTTTCAAACATTTATCTCTTGTAATGTGTTCCTTCAGATTAAGTTCATACTTAAAAAAAAAAGGACAACTTTAAGTAAAAGGCCTTACTTTCGCCGCAATAAAAAATTATAAAATTAGAGAATTTTGTTCTGAATGTGACATTGGATTCTGCTTATCCCGTGTTTCAAAATATATCATACCAAAACTGAATTTGGAAACGAAATTAAAATTTAAGAATTAAAAAAAAAAAAAAAACACCTGTTCTCTTTTAACATTTATCTCTTGTGAAAAAAAAATCCCTCCTCTTAAATTCCTTCTTCGGAAAAAACCAACCTTAAGTAAAATACTTTGTTTTCGCCGAAATTAAAAGTGAAAGAAACTAGATAGTTTTGTCCTGAATGCTACAATGAGAACTGTGCTTATCCCCATGTTTCAAAATATATAATAGGGAAAGCTGCTGTACCCACGGACAAAATTTACTTTTCAATTTTTGCTGGTTTCTGGGAATGGATAATCGATCGGAAAAAATTTCTGGCAGAATCTTCAACTTATCATCTAATTTGGCAATTTTTGTCAGGTGAAAATCTCAAATCTTTCAACCTCAAAAACTTTTCTTAAAAACCATCTTTTTTGTCCGTGGGTACAACAACCCGTTCACCCCGCGGACAGGTGCCTTTGTACCCATGGACATATAAAAAAATAATATATAAATAGATCTGAGGAACTCAATTATACTCAATACATTTTCATAAGCCATTTTATATTGAAATACTTCAAACATCCATGGAAAATAACATTAAATAAAATCTCCAACAGAAATTAAACTTTGAAAATTAACCGAAGGTTTTTTTCCTTTTTTAAAAATTTTCCTTAATCTTTAACATCAGTGAACTCTTTAAAAAAGTTATTTGTCTTAAGAGAGTTAATGATGTTATGAATAATTATTATGTTTTTAAACAAAAAAAAAAAAAAAAAAAACTAGATTCATGATAGTATAGCTCTCTATGTATCTACATAACAACTTCAATTTATATGCAAATTGAAACCTTGAACCAAAATTAACCCACCACAAAAAAACTCAGTTCAGATTAAACAAACAAAAACCTAGAAAAGTTGACTTCCAAATGAAAACAGATGGGATTGACGGCCTGTAGATCCTACAACAGTTAATTCAACACTATAAAACACTGTAACTTCAAGTCCTACTTCAAATTCATCATCATTGTTGAAAGCATATTTCGGACGTTGATAACAAGGCACTATTTTGAGGTACTTCACATTGTAAGAAAACTCATGTGTGACCCAAGGAGACTAAAAATTGCTGTCCGTGGGTACACATGGTTGTGTGTCCTTGGGTACAAAGGTATGCCATTTTGGTTTTGCAACACAGTCACATCAACAGAATCACAGTTTTACAACATTAAAAATCAGAAACAAAACCTTCAAAATATAGGGAATCATGACATCTACTACAAAAATGAATTATACAATCCACGACATACAAAAAAAAAAAAAAAAGAAGAAATTGCTCATGTTTTTCTTTACTTAGACCCTACTAAAACCAAAAAAATGTGATAGAATCTTAAATGTTCGTTTGATGGCGTTGAAACTTCCTGGGGTACTGGAGAGGGCTGTGTGACGCACACGTTGAACCCCAATTAGGATATCTCTCGACGATACCTGTAATTTCAAGACCAACGTCCGTAGGTACAACCGTCCGTGGGTACAGCATCTTCCCCTACCAAAACTGAATTTGGAAGTAAACTAAAAATTTAATTATTTACACATGCTTGTTTTCTAATATTTATCTCTTGTAAAGAAATCTTTCCTTTTAAATTCCTTCTTCGGAAAAAAAAACCAACTTTAATTAAAATGCCTTATTTTTGAAAAATTAACAGTTAAAGAAAGTAGATAATTTTATCCTGAATGAAACAGTTGACTCTGCTTATCCCCATGCTTCAAAATATATCACATCGAAACTGAATTTGGAAGTTAAAAAAAAAAAAAATTAATTACTGACGCCTGTTTATTTTGTAATATTTTTCTCTTGTAAGGAAATCTTTCTTCTTAAATTATTGCCTTGGAAAAAGCCGACTTTAAGTAAAATGCCTTATTTTTGCCGAAATTAAAAATTAAAGGCTAGATTATTTTGCCCTGAATGTGACACTAAACTCTACTTGTCCCCACGCTTCAAAATATATGCATTCTCTTCTCCAACATTAATTTCTTGTAAAGTATTCTTTCCTGTTACATTCCTTCTTTAGAAAAAAAGACAACTTTAGGTAAATGTGCCTTATTTTCGTTACAATTAAAAATTAAAGAAACTAAACAATTTTGTCCTGAATGTATCATTGGTCTCTGCCTATACACATGTTTCAAAAAGTACCAATTCAGAATAGAATTTAAAAATGAAATACAAATTTAAATATTTAAAGTATGCATTCTGATTTCTAACATTTATCTCTTGTAAAGTGTTCCTTTTCGTTACGTTCCTTCTTCTACAGAAAAAAAGACAACTTTAAGTAAATGTGCCTTATTTTCGTTGCAATTAATAATTAAAGAAACCAGCCATTTTTGTCCTGAATGTATCATTGGTCTCTGCCTATACACGTGTTTCAAAAGGTACGAATTCAGAATAGAATTTAAAAATGAAGTAAAAATTTAAATATTTAAAATATGGGGGGGGGGCATTCTGATTTTTAACATTTATCTTTTGTACAGTGTTCCTTCTCGTTACGTTCCTTCTTCATCGGAAAAAAGACAACTTTAAGTAAATGTGCCTTATTTTCGTTGCAATAAAAAATTAAAGAAACTAGACAATTTTTCCTAAATTTCCTATTCTGTCCTAAATGTATCATTGGTCTCTGCGTGGACATTGGACTCATTTTATCTTCATGTTTCAAAATATATCCTACCAAAACTGAATTTAGAGACAAAATAAAAATTTATATGTTTAAAAAATATATGTCCTTTTCTAACATTTATCTCTTGTAAAGCAATCTTTCCTCGCAAGTTCCTTTATCTGGAAAAAGAAAACTTTATGTAAAAATGCTTTATTTTCGCCTTATTTAAAAATCTGTACCTCAGAGCCAGAACAGCGTAAGTCACAGTCTTTCATCAAATCACTTTCCTATTCACTTATTAATCACTTCATTTACATCCCTTCGTTTAATAATTTTCTTATTTATTCATTCATTCACTTATGTTCTTATTCACTCACTATTTTATAAACTGATTTATTTTTCTCATTTATTACCTTAATTATTTATTTATTCGTTTCATTTCCTTTTCATCTATACATTCATTTTTTTTCTTTACTCATTTATTTGATAAAAATATCTTTAATAATAGTGTTCGGTGTGCCCTGTCACGCCCTACAGCAGCGCCACCTACGGCAAGTAAGAGTAAGCTAGCAGAAGCAATTGGATGTTCAACGAATGAGGAAGTAATCCTCAGCTGTGCCCTGCACATATACAGGGTGATTCTGAATTCATCATCAATATTTGGTGGGGAGGTAGGGAATAGGAAAAGAACACTATTTCACATAGGAAAGCATGGGCGCAGACGTCATGTAGTAGGGCAATATGAATCCGGTTAAATGATGGAAAGAAAACATAACAAGAAAGTGGTAAGAGAAAAAACATTTATTTGTGCATCTTTTGTACAGACTTACAAGAGGTGCTCGAAATTCTGACCATTTGCTAGATTACATGCCTCACAACGACGTTGCATGGACAACCGAACTTTCTGGAATATGCCTGGCGTTTCCCGGATGTTTGCGGCGGCAACCGATATGCGTGCTACAAGGTCCATATCACTGGCAACAGGGGTCTCGTACACCATGGTTTTCATGGCACCCCATACAAAGAAGTCTATTGGAGATAAATCCGGTGACCGTGGTGGCCAACAAACCGGTCCACCGCGACCAATCCATTGAGCTCCAAATTTTCTGGTCAGGTAACAACGCACATCATTTGCGAAATGTGCTGGAGCGCCGTCATGCTGGAACCACATTCGCCGGAGAATAACAGCAGGAACCTCATTTATAAGACCTGGTAACACAGTCTGAAGAAATATGAGGTAGTTTGAGCAATCTAAACGGGATGGTAGTAAATACGGTCCCAGCAAACAGTCGCCGACGATCCCAGTCCACACATTGACGGCAAAGCGTTGTTGCGCAGCTCGAACTCTCGTACCGTGTGGATTCTGATTAGCCCACACATGCGAATTGTGTGTGTTGAAGACACCTTCACGAGTGAAGGACGCTTCATCTGTGAAAAGAACATACGTTGGGAAATTGGGATCAACGGCTGTTCTCTGCATGAACCACTGACAAAAAGTAACACGCTTGGGATAGTCCTCTGCTTCCAGTAACTGCACTGTGTGCAAATGAAAAGGACGTAAACGTTCCTCGTGTAGTATCCGCCACACTGACGATTGTGAAACTCCAAACTGGCGAGCAATACCTCGTGTGCTAGAACTTGGCTGTTCTTCGATAGACTGTAGGACAGCTTCCTCGACTGAAACTGTCCGTGTTGATCGGCGCCTGCCTCGATCAACATTAATACCAGCAAATGATCCAGTTTCGCACAGTTGTCGATGCACACGTGAAAACATTTGATGCTGTGGCACGCGCCGGTTGGGGTAGCGCTCTGCATACATTTGCCTAGCTCTAAGACAGCTTTCTCCTGCGGCACCGTAAGTTAGATGCATATCTGCAAGTTCTTGAAACGTGTACCGGTTCATGTTACTTCTGCGAAGTCACCTTGTCGAATGACGACTGGCTGCACACGGCAGACAGCTATGCGCGTTTATGGGAGATGCGGACACACACCGCCCTCTACACCGTCATGCGTTCGTTTGTGCCCATGCTTTCCTATGTGAAATAGTGTTCTTTTCCTATTCCCTACCTCCCCACCAAATATTGATGATGAATTCAGAATCACCCTGTATGTAACGGCCCCTTGGCCTATGTAAAGAACCATTATCAATTCAATGCCCCTTTGGCATCAACAAATAATTAAAATTTTCATAATACAGTCCACTCTTTTCTGAGCTCTCACCATTGGTCCGTGCGACCCTGAGCTCCAGTAAAATGACTTCAACACTTGTTGGATTAAACCGTCAACGCGGAGCGCTAAAAGTTAAAGTAGAGAAATTGTGTAAGTTCGCATCTTTATTTACCCTGGATATGGAAGATGTGACAGAAACAGAAATTCTGCTAAAAAGCAAAATGAAAGCTGTTTTGGAACTGAAATCAGCACTTGAAGAAATGCTCTTGTCCTATACAAGACTCCCGGATGAAATCGATCTAAAAGACGCTCTATCTCTGACAATGGAGCTTCAAGACGAACTGGATTAAGCAGAGGTAAAAATTAATATTTTCCTCTCGAAATTAAGCTGCAATTCTTCTAATGAAGAAACTGTTAAAAATGTAAACAAATTTAAAATTCCCGACTTACCCTTACCCTCATTTTCGGGAAGGTATGAAGATTTCCAGAACTTTAAAGTTCAATTTATGTCAATAATCGGGAATAATTCTGAACTAACCCCCACGCAACAATTATGTTATTTAAAAAGTTGCTTAAAGGGAGAAGCTAAAAGATTTGAGTCGTCTCAAGATACATATGACTCTCTTTGGTCATCTTTAGAAGAAAGATATGAAAATAAACGCGCAGTAATAGAACATTATGTGCTTAAAATATTAACTATGTCTAAGATTCAAGACTCTCCCAATCAATTAATGCAATTGATAGATGATACAAAATGTCAAATCCGCGCATTAGATTTGCTTGAATTGAAATCTAACGAACTGTCAGACACATTAATTCTGCACATCTTGTTTCAAAAATTAGATCCAGATGTCAGGAAGAGTTTCGAAATGACACTAAACAAAAATGTCATTCCGAAACTGAACGATTTCTTAAGCTTTTTAGAAGAGCGTTCGAGAATAATTCAAGCGTCTACTTCTCAAACGCAGAAAAAGAAGTTCCAAGTTAATATGAAACTTGGCACCCATCCAAATAGTGAAAACCACTCTCTTCTTCTGAAGAATAATAATAAAACTAAGCAATGTGTGATTTTCAATTGCAATGAAACGCACCCCTTATATCGGTGTGAGAAATTTAAACAAATGAATTTAAACAAAAGAATAGGCCTAGTAAATAAGTATAACTTTTGTAGAATTTGTTTGAATAATCATCTTCCAAATCCTTGCCTTTCGAAAGGCAAATGCTTCATTTGCAATAAGGCTCATCATAGTATGATTCATTGCATTGCGCAAGAAAAAAATGAAGACGCCAATACGTCTTCTCAAGTAGACGATATATCAAGTTCACCCCTCCCTTCCTTCCCTTCTACTTCAACCGCCTTACTAGCGCATGAGAATCAGAAAAATCTTTGCGTTATTTTGAACACAGCTGTGATTTATTTGAAAAATAGCAGTGGATCATTCAGTTCGTTTGTGGCTTCCTTAGATTGCTGCTCAAGTGTTAATTTAATCACTACGAATGCCGCAAATTCTTTAGGATTAAAGAAGCAAAAAACCCACGTTTCCATTTCAGGAATCAGTGATTCCATTTGTAATTCAAAATCATTTATCTCAACTGAGTTATCTAACGAAACTAAATCTTAATTATACCATCTGGATGTGTCAGGTGTTCCAAAAATTGCTGTCTTCCCTCCATGTCATATAAATATTTCCAATTATAATTTTCCGTCAAATGTGAAACTAGCGGACAATGCATGGAATATTCCAAAAAAGGTAGATGTAATACTGGGAGTCTCCCTGTTTTTTGATCTTTTAGGCAAAAATAAAATTAAAATTGAAAACTCACAATTATATTTAGTTGAAACTGTATTTGGTCATATCGTATCAGGTACTGTTCCGCCATCAAAATCCGATAAACCATCATCTAATTCATGTTTTCTACTTTTAGAATCTGAGCGTTTGAACAAAGCATTAACCTCCTTTTGGGAAATTGAGCAGGTTGATCAAACCAAACCAATAGTTAGTGAAGAATTGCGTTATTGCAATGAACATTTTTTAAATACTCATTATCGGAAGAATGATGGTAGATACGTTGTTTATTTGCCCTTTAAACCTCAAATATCGAAAGATCATGAGGGATTGGGGTATTCTCAGCAAATCGCTTCAAAGAGATTAACTCAGTTGTGGAAAAAATTAGATCGCGACCCAAAATTAAAAGAATTGTATGTAGATTTTCTTCAAGAATATGAAAATTTAGGCCATATGGAGGAAATAGTTGAAGATGAAAAACCTGAAGAGGGCGTTTTCTTTCCCCATCATGGTGTGCTCCGACCGTCCAGCACATCATCAAAATTAAGAGTTGTTTTTGACGGAAGTTGCAAAACAACTAACGGGAAGTCACTAAATGATTTGTTATTAAAGGGAGGAATGATCCAAGATGATCTCTTTGCTATAACAACGCGTTTTAGAAAACATATTTGGGCGTTTACTGTTGATATCAATAAAATGTTTCGCCAAATCGAAGTAGATCCCTCTCATACTAAATTCCAAAAAATCTTGTGGAGAGAAGGGGAGGAGGAACCGGACAAAATTTTTCGCTTAAAAACTATCACATATGGATGTGCAAGCAGCCCATATCTTGCTACAAGAACGCTGCAACAACTTGCAAGGAATGAGGAAAAAAGTTTCCCATTAGCCTCGGAAATCGTCCTCAACGAATTTTACATGGATGATTGTCTCTCTGGATCGTCGAATCTGACGGACTTCAAAGAATTAACTAGACAGTTATCTGAACTACTTCAGGCAGGTCAAATGTGTCTACACAAATGGCGTTTTAATGCAGATGTAAGGTCATTAGACTGTCCAGATTTCTCTTTCAAGGAAAATGATTTAGATTCACCCGTGAAAACACTAGGACTGCTATGGAATAGTAACTCAGACACCTTTAACTTTAAGGTTACTGTGAACTTAAACTCTACTTATACAAAGCGAGAAGTGCTCAGCCAAATTGCTCGCTTATTCGACCCGTTAGGACTAATCGGTGCGGTAATTTGTCAAGCCAAAATATTAATGCAACAGCTATGGTTGCTAAAATGCGACTGGTATGA
Organism: Uloborus diversus; assembly: GCF_026930045.1. Taxonomy (NCBI): domain Eukaryota; kingdom Metazoa; phylum Arthropoda; class Arachnida; order Araneae; family Uloboridae; genus Uloborus; species Uloborus diversus. The sequence continues at coordinate 130,204,169 of NC_072736.1, forward strand.
ACAAGTTCCACCTGACTTTTTACTGGAATGGGACAAGTTTCTAAGGTCTCTTCCAATTATAGAAACATTTAATATTCCAAGATGCATCCTTGTACAAGATCCGACCTCCATCTCTATCCACGGCTTCGCTGATGCCAGCGAAAAGGCGTTTGGAGCGTCAGTATACCTCAAATCCTCTAACTCGGACACTCATAGCTGCAAACTTATCTGTAGCAAAAGCCGAGTTTCACCTTTAAAGTCGGTCAGTATTCCCAGATTGGAGCTGTCAGCGTGCCTCCTGCTATGTCAACTGGTTAACAGAGTGATGACCGCTCTCAAGCTTAAAATAGATAAGGTGACATTGTGGTCAGATTCGACTATTGCTCTCGCCTGGATCTCCACCTCACCACATCTCCTCAAGACATTCGTCAGCAATCGAGTATCATTGATTCAGGAACTTTCTAAAAATTTTGACTGGAAACACGTGATTTCCGAGTGTTACCCATCAGACCCATTGTCCCGGGGACAAGACGCCATTTCGCTCTCTACCAACAAGCTTTGGTGGGATGGCCCTGAATTCCTTGCAGATGACAACTGGACCTTCCACTCAAACCCAGAATCTAATTACGGTGAAGAACATTTTGCGAAAGAACTGAAACAAAATACAACTTCCCTGTTAACTGTACATGACAACTTGTTTTTTGAGGACCTCTTTAGTATTACTAATAGTTTCTTGAAATTAATTCGTGTGATTAGTTTACTTTTAGGTTTCACAATAACTGCACAAAATCAGGTAGTAAACTAACAGGCCCCATCAGTTCGGATGAAATGGAAAAATCTAAAAGTTTTCTTCTTCAACTTGTACAAAGTAAGTATTTTTTTTTGAAGAAATTTTGGCTTTGAAAAAAGGTTTGCCACTCTCTTCAAGGAGTAAGTTAAAATATTTTGATCCCTTTCGTGATAAAAATGGTTTGATTAGAGTAAGTGGTAGGATGAACAATGCAAATTTAAGCTATAATCAAAGGCATCCCATTATATTACCATCTGAGCATAAGATAACCAAACTTATTTTTCCTTATTTTCATGATAAAAACTTTCACAATGGCCCACAAGCCTTGTTAAATTCGGTTAGGCAATTGTATTGGCCACTTAATGGCAGGAACATTGCTAGGCAGATCGTTCACCAATGTGTTATTTGTACAAAGGCAAAACCTATCACTTCTCAGCAAATAATGGGAGAATTACCTTCAGAAAGGATTAATGTTAATTTTACGTTTAATTCTTGTGCTATTGATTATTGTGGCCCATTTCTGATTAAGTATAAGGGCCAACGAAAGGGTAACTATCACAAGATTTTTGTTTGCATGGCAACAAAAGCAATCCATTTAGAGATCGTAAGTGTTTTAACTGCAGAAGCATGTATTGCTTGCTTAAAGCTGTTTTTTGCCCGACGAGGTAAACCAGAAAAAATATTTAGTGACAACGCAAAGAATTTCGAGGGTGCAAATTCAGAAATTAAAAAATTGAGGGATCTTTTCAATAAACAAAATGATTCTTTGTACAATTTTTTTTAACTGAGGAAAATATAAAATGGAAATTTATACCTCCGAGAGCACCAAATTTTAATGGTCTTGCAGAAGCAGGAGTCAAGTCTTTCAAGTATTACTTCAAACGAACTGTAGGAGATACAATATTAACCATGAAGAGTTTTTAACTATTGTTATTCAAGTAGAGGGAATTTTGAATTCACGCCCTCTAACTCCTTTAACATCAAATATTGATGATTTAGATGTTTTAACTCCTGGACATTTTCTCATAGGTAGACCAATTAATACTATCGCTGAACCTAACTTAACTGAGTTAAATAATAACAGACTTAGTTTATCAGAAAACAACTAAAATGGTTCAAAATATCTGGAAGAATTGGTCAAATAACTATTTGAGCACATTAATCCAGAGAAATAAATGGTTGTTTGCTAAACAAAACGTAAAAATTGGAGATATGGTAGTTGTAAAGGAAGAAAACCTTCCTACCTGTAAATGGTTGTTAGGGAGAATTATTGAGATATTCTACGGAAAGGACAACCATGTAAGAGTTGTTACAGTTCAGACTAAAAATGGTATATACAAAAGACCAATTACAAAAATTGCAGTTTTGCCTATTGAGAATGTATAGAGATTTACCTGTAGAATTTTATGTTGTGTGTAATTTTGAATTGTATGTCAATGTTCTGTATTTCTTTAATCATTTTATATAATTATCTTTTTACTATTTGTTTTATTAATTTGTTGAAATCAACATTTCAACGCCGGGCGGAATGTTCGGTGTGCCCTGTCACGCCCTACAGCAGCGCCACCTACGGCAAGTAAGAGTAAGCTAGCAGAAGCAATTGGATGTTCAACGAATGAGGAAGAAATCCTCAGCTGTGCCCTGCACATATATGTAACGGCTCCTTGGCCTATGTAAAGAACCATTATCAATGCAATGCCCCTTTGGCATCAATAAATAATTAAAATTTTCATAATACAGTCCACTCTTTTCTGAGCTCTCACCAAATAGAATCGAAAATTTTTCATTAGAAAAACATCATTTTTATTTACTTTTGCACCATAAAATAAAGAAGTGAAAATATTTCCACCTTTTTTTTTTTGGAGGTACGAATTCACTGCTAAGAAGAAAAAATAGTGTTTCAAGCAAGTTTTATAAAAAAATAAAAAAATGCATTGTATTTCCTTTATGTACCGTAATTTTCAGAACAAATTTTCAACTTGTTTATTTTGAACAAAGTAAGTTATCTTAACTATTTCATTTTGCCTCACGTTCCCCTACTCCAAGCAACTAGTTTTTGAGGTTAAATCAGTGTGGAAGTTCTTGCGTAATGTTTCTTAAAACTCATTGAAATTGCTGATTTATTCGAGTGTAATAATACTCTCAGTGACTATTTTTTTTCTCTCCTTCTCTCAAATTTTTGGGAACCAAGCATATCGTAAAACAAATTAAAATAATAATGTGAAATATACGTGAAACGCTAAGTAACTTTATATATCCAGTAGTGTAATCGAACAATAACACTTCAATTGCAAATCTCTATGTGATTAAACTAAAATAATAATCTTTTTTTAATACGTATCTTATGTCAAAAGATTACTAAACGAAGTATACCTGAACCAAATAACCATGATCAGGAACTACTTTTCAAACGTACATAAATACTGTTTTGCAAAGATCACGAACTAGCACCTTTAGCTGTGGAGGTTGGTACGAGTTAGTTCGGACAACGGGAAGATGGGTGCTCTTCAAAGCACTTTTATATATTTATTTTTTAATTACTTAAATATGCGTATCTTCATCAAGTTCTTTTTGTGTTGGGGTGGGTGCGAGATTTTAATATTGTTCTTATTCTAATAAACTCTTTACTAAAATTCTATTTTTTACGGAAGGGGGAGAAGGATTTTTGTTTTGTTCTAATCGTAACTCATATTTTAATCTGATTCTTCCAAATAGACTATTTTAGTTTTTGCGAACCAAATAAGATTGCGAAGCAATTTTCTGGGATTTTTTGAGCGTCAGCGGTTCTTGGACGGAGCTCCTTAGTCATTTTAAAAACCTATTTTTTTTAAAAAAAAAGAACAATGTAAATAAAAAAACTAAATTAGAAGCAAAAGCTCGCTTAATGGCGCCCTGTTATATCTCCGCACTTGGGGCAATCGTCTCGCTCCCCCCTCCCCTTTTCGGATGGCGTTGGTGTGAGAAAAAAATGCAGCTTTGCTTACACCCCCTCCCCCAAATCTATTCTTTTTTTACTCACTACGACAATGCCGAAAGTAAGGGTTCGATGTGTATGTTTGTATTTATTTATTTATTTATTTATTTTGTTTTTTTGTTTTGTTTTGTTTTGTTTTGCGTTTTGTTTATTTATTTTTATTTATCTATACTTTTCATTTCTTTATTTTCCTTTTTTGTTTTTATTTTAATTTTTATTTATTTATTTTTATTTATGTATGTTCTACCGTAGTGACTAAACTATTCGTCCGATTTTTACATAGGCTACGTTTTAACCGACTTCAACAATAGTAGGATTCGATTTTACCTTGTAAATCTCGATTTAAAAGGAATTTTAAGCGCTGGTTTTAAATAAATTTATTAATAACCTGACAAAGGGAATAAAAGGTAAGAAACAAGTTTGGTGTTGATTACTATTATAGTCTTCTTAAGTAAAATCAATCTTTTATAATTAAAATTTTCTATCAGTTTGATACAACAGCAATAAATTTACCATTCTCGTATATCAAACTAAAATGCTTGCTTACTAACGAGACTATTATTTTGTTGGCCATTACAGGTTCAAGCAGAAAATATTCAAAGAAAAAAAAAATTAAGAAACTGAAACCTGACAACGGCAAAAAACACTAAAATGTAAGAAATAAGGTAGGTGTTTTCAGTAAGTTACCGCCCTATAGCCAGGGCTAAGGCAGAAATATATGCGTATTTCTGCCTTAGCCCTGGCTAAAGGGAGGTAACTTAATGAATATACCCGCCTTGCCTTCAATATTCGAGTTGAACCGAACCATTGTTTCGGTCACTCGTCTGGTCAGTGCTAATTCTGTATTAGCTACCAGTTTGTTTGGCACTCTAGGCTTCCTTAAGAGGTTTTCCATCTCCAGCTCAGTCACTTTCCTATGCCGGGCTGATGAGTGCTAATAAGCACGAAACTGCAGTCTTCAGCTGGAATTGACAAAGCTAGCGGTGTATTTCATGTACGGTAGGTGTTGTTTGATATCATCGTCTTATTGAGTAAAACAAGTCATTTAATATGTTAGATATTCCTATTTATTTAGTTCTATTGAAATCCTCTGTCTCACTTTCACATTAATAACATTCTCAATTCAAATGCCGTAGTCGTGCGTTGATTTAAAAAAAAAAAAAAAACTGTAGTTGACAACTCACGACAACGATATTTGAATTAAATTGTAATGTTATTAATGTGAAAGTGACAGAGGATTTCAATAGAACTAAATAAAAAGGAATATTTTACATATCAAGTGACTTGTTTTACTTTATAAGACGATGATATCAAACAGCCCCCACCTTGTTTCTTACATTTTAGTCTTTTTTGCCTTAGTCGGGTTTCAAGTTTTAAAACTTTTTGTCATTTGATTAACTATAAAAACTTTAAAAATGCATTGAAACTGACAGGATCACTTGATAAGTTCTTTGTTAAGAATCTAGAGGTGGAGAGGAAAAACATTTATACTCTTACACTATTAGTTCCTAATGGTTTTATACACTACAGAAATCGTAACAGTTCTCTATTTGATGCAAAAAATCATAAGAAATGCTATTCAAAAGAAAAAGGAGTAAATCGTCTTCAGAAAACTAATTAAAATACTAAATTCAGTCACTGAAGAAACGTTAAGTGATGATAAAGTCATGAGAATATAGAAGAAAAAAAGCCTTAATTTAAATTCTGATTTAGTGCGCTGATTTTACCGGTTTTTCTTCAGAAGTACCAGTTTTGTTTCTTATAGAAAGTGGAAATTATGCTGTTTAGAAGACAATATTCTGGAGAGCTTTATAAAAAATTTATAAATAGGGGAAAGAGGGACAGCTTCATTTCTTGTTCCGGATTAAAAATTAACTTTTAGCTCTCGCAAGTGTAGGTACATTGCAGCAGCACAGTCTAACTTTGAGATAAGTTTTGATTCCATTGATTATACTGATAAGCATTTATTAAGAGTTTTATTTGCAAAAAAGTCAAGTAACTTTATATATATATATATATATATATATATATATATATATATATATATATACACAAGATAATTCGTTTATTAGACAAAGAAGCAAGAAAACTACAGAGAGTTAAATGAATGACATTGGTCAATACTCTAACAAAAATAATGTTTAAAAACAATATCTAAAACACAATAATATCTTAAGTACAATTTGAATATTTAGTTTATTCCCAGTATCACCACATTTCAAACTTCCTCCTCCCTTTAATATATCAAAAGGTATGATTAAAACTGAAAAACAAGGGAGGGAAAATGAAATGTCGACGAAACTGCTGCACTGTTAAAAATTTTCCGGAAAATTTACGGTAATTGTTACTGGCATACATGTTGCCAGTAACTATTACCGTAAAAAGCAAATGTTACTGTAAAATTTTACGCTTTCCTCGGTAGGCCACAGCAACCCATTGGAGCTGGGATCACTTATTTCTCCGGTATAAATTACCGTAAAAATAAGCGATAATGTAAGTCCGCCATCTTACAGTAACAATTACCAGAAAATCTTCCTGAATTTTTAAGAGTGTGGAGAGATACCGAATATTTTACTTCTACAACTTCGTGGAAGTTAAATGATTACCACTGCCATGCGCACAGCTTTACCACTAGGACACCACTGCCCCTATAATCGAAGGAAAATTGGTATTCCATAAACAATTTTTTCGAATGAATAAAAAACATTTATTTTTCATGTTATTGAGACAAAAAAAAAAAAAAAAAAAAAAAAACAGCTAAAATGAATACTTTTTTTTTTTGTTTTTGTTTTTGGAAAACACCACAGACTTCAATACCCATACCTTCAGTCATAACTGGCAAGCTAATGGTCCTCAAAGGGTTAAAAGCAGGGTTGCGGAGTCGTTGTGAAAATGACCGACTCCGGCTCCACCTCCAACTCCGGGAGCTTCCGTCTTCGATTCCAACTCCGACTCCTTTTCCGCAATATCAGTCTGACTCTGACTCCGACTCCAAATCCACAAGCATTGGCAGGTTGGTGGACTTAGTGGGAAAATGACCAACTACGACTCCGAGTCCCGACTCGGACTCTAACTCCTTTACTCTAAACTCAGTCCGACTCCAGTTCTTAGACTCCGACTCCAACTCCGCAGTCCTAGTTAAAAGTACAATGAACATTTTAAAGCCATCTGAGGAATGAAATCATTAAACCTAAAACGGAAAATGTTTGAAACATGTAGGGGAAAAAGGGGGCACATGTGACCTTTTTTTTTCATTTCTTAATTTCTCAGAAAATATTTTCAATTTCTCACAGAAAAAGGGTCTCCATGGTTGAATAGTCTTTCCTTTGTGCCATGGAATTTTTCAGATTAAAAAAAATATATTTCTATACTTTATGGAATTTTTAAAAAATGTTTTGAATTGTTCACATGTGCCCCTATATGGAAGCAGATGTGAACAAGCTTGATGCACATGTTAACACGATTGTAAAATGCAGGAAGAGCATCATATTTCAACGAAAAACTCGTTATAATAAAGCATATAAGTATACAGTCGAGTACCGACTTACGCGAGGGATGCGTTCCAAGACCCTTCGCGTAAGTTGAAATTTCGCGTTGTGGAAAAGGGTATGTTTAAAAACGTTTATAAACATACCTGTACGGTTAAAGACACTTGTAAACACCACCTCAAACTGTTAAAACCCATTTCTTAACTATACATTTCTGTTTCTTAAATAAAAAATTGAATTTTTATTTATTGTATTTTTTTTTTTTTTTTAATTTTATTTAACATAAAAAACTGCTACAATGCACAAAATCAATGATCAATGGGAATGGAAAACGTAAAATAAACCACTACGGTATATACATTATGTAGTAAGAAAAACCAATGCATTATAGTTGTTGAAACTTTCTCTTTTTCCTTCTATCTTCACAAACTTTAAACGAAACAGCGCTTTTAGGTGTCATTATATTTCCTTAACTTTCCCATATAGAATGAAAAAAATAAATGGAAAAATGTGGCGTATAGAGTTATTTGTATAAGCGATGTTCAGACTAGTACGGTGCGGGAACTTCCGTTCTCAGTGATGCCAAAAGGATGAAAGTCCAATCACGAAAAAAACCGCGATTCCCCTCAGAAATTTTTCGTGTTGCGGGTGAAGAATTCGCGTTAGGAATAAAATTCTTTACCGGGGAAAAAATCGCGTTATAGCCATTTCGCGTAAATCGGATCGCGTTGTAGCGGGAGTCGACTGTATACTAATTACATTCAAGGGTTTGTAACCTATAACTATGTCAGTTTGAATTTTACAGTTTAGCTGTCATTAAGAAAATATTTTTTCTGAATTATAGATCTCTGCTCACTGTCAAATTTTAAAGTTTCATAGTATGTTCTAATCAATGGATCGATAAGAAGAAATCTTATAAGACTAAAAAGAATATTTTATTATGTAAAGTATATTCTTGTTATATATTGCGTTTAAGCTTCATACAGAATATGATGATGAATTTTTAAATTTTTCTAAACTTCATTTTTTAGTCAAAGAAAAATATTTCGTCTTTATTTTCCTTGTAAATATTATACGCCACTAAATGTTTAGCCAACTATTTAGTAACTAGTGGTACCCGCACGGCTTTGCCCGTAATAGAAAATTAAAAGGTCTTTTGGTTCGCCTGTATATTTACAAATAATGTATGGTGAATTTTCTCGCCAATTGGCTTGGTTACGGTTGAACGTAATGATAATTTCGTAATTTACTCGTCCATCCTATGAGAATTTTGTTCTTAAAATTGGAATAGAAAAAGAACCACATTGAATTTTCAAAAAATCGCTTCGAGGTGCACACCCCCATGCTACAAACTAACTTTGTGCCAAATTTCATGAAAATCGGCCGAACGGTCTAGGCGCTATGCGCATTACAGAGATCCCGACAGACAGAGATCCGGACAGAGGGACATTCAGCTTTATTATTAGTAAAGAAAAGATAAAGATTAACGAATTAAAAAAATAAAAAATAATAAATGAATAATTGGCAATTATGTAATAATAAGCTATATACATAAATGGCTACTTCCGTATGTAAGGATGTCCGGGGTAAACTTCAAAACTACAGGACCGATTTTAACCATTTTTTCCCCACAGATAGCTACATTATCAGGAAGCAGCATAGGCTAGAATTTATTTCTAAAAAACTTAGTTTAAAAAAATTATAATGGAAAACAGTAAATTTCATTTAATTTCCCCATTGAATGATTAAATACAAAACCCATTGTTACAAAAATTCGTTGCCTTACAACAACAATATTAATAGTAATCATAATGAAAATTTTGAATCAAGGCTTCTCTGGAAGCAAACATGAATTTAAAGTAATTTAAATATTTGGAAACTTTACTTTTTGCACACTCAGGAAAACAAAATAGAGAGCTTTTTTTTTTTTTTGTATGTGTGTGTGTACTATTTAATTAAATAAATAAAGCGCACGGTATTTTAGTGATCTTTGTTTTGTTAGTTCATATTTCGGAAATTCTTCAAATTTTTATATGCTTAAATGTTGTACTTTCGTTTCTAATTGAGTACTATTTCGTTATTCATACTTATTGCTATTTGACTTTTATGGTTAAGGAAGAAGCTCGATTTTTAATCACGTCAAAGCGGTGTGTTTTGAGTTCCTTCAGTTATATATTTTAAAAAAAAAATGAAAGCAGCGATTGTTTCTCACAATTATTACTAACCCAGGCAACGCCGGGTAATTATAAATCTCTACAGCTCCTTTAACACTCGTAATAAGCCTACACTAATATTTATATTTGCGGAGAGGATATATGATCTGTTCACATGTGCCCCTATCTGCTGTGTTTACAAGTGCCCCTGCATCTACCTTAGAACTAATTTTCCAAAATGAAGAACTTTTAATTTAATTACAAAATTTAAACATTGGCATAAATTTACGTGAATGTTCATATAATGGTTTGCAATGATTAAATTCAACTTATCAATCAGTTTAAAATATGTTTTTACACGAGGAAGACAGTGATAAAAGTACATCAGCATCTGCTAAAACAAAGAAGCTGTCACCACAGAAACATAAACTGGCTCCTTTCTCTGGAAGTTTGTTTAAAAAGTAGGGCTGATGGTACTACTATTACTTGAGAATTTTTTCAGATTTTTTGCTTGACGTTATCCTAATAAAACATACCATGTTCCCATGCGCCCCCTTTTCCCCTATGTGAAGTTTTGATGTCTTTACTAGTCTAAAAGGGTCATTTCGACGAAAATGGTACATTTCATGTCCGGCATTTTGGGTTTATTACAGAAAATTTGACAGTTAATATGAGTTAATCATATTTTTTTCTTTATTCTTCATGCAATTTTGTATCATGAGGTATTTTTTGTTTTTAATATTTTGATATAGGAATTTTTTTGAAAAACATTATGTTAGTCAAAAAGGCAAAATCTTGATGTCCCAGCTTCAAAACAGTGACAGTTAAAAAGTGATTTAAGTAATTGCTTAGATGCAATAACAAAATTTTTTTCCAATTATATTGTAACACCTTTATTGTAACAATTTAAACAATAATTTTTTTTCTAGTAAAATATTTTTTTTAATGAAAATGCAGGGAATTTACAATTGTCCCTACAGTTTACAAATTTTGAAATGTCCACTCTGTTACAGTCATTAAAGAATAAAAAAATATTTTTACAAAAAAACTATCAATACTTTTGAGATGACCAGATGGTCAATACTCAATGTTTAGCTAACCCTAGTGGATTCAACAGTCAACAAGCAAGGTAAGATTCATTCTTTGTCTCTGATAGTAAATTTGAGTAACAAAATGTCCACTATGTTACATTAATTTTACTAACTAAAATTTAAAAAAAAAAATCTAAATTGCATATAAAATAGTAATCTCAGAGTTACTCTTTGCTTTTGTGTTACTATTTTAACTGTTACTTTATGTTTAGGTTTAGAAAATTTTCTTCAACTACTTATTTGTCCACTCTGTTACACTGTGTAACAGAAGGGACAATATTTATGGAAATAGTAAACAAGTCCCATATGCTATTGATGTTTTTCAAAAAGCTTAGCTTAACAAATTTATAGAAAAATTGAATTAAATACAAAATTTTAGAAAATGAAACATTGTATATCTATTTTCTTTGCTTAAACATAGAGATTACTTCTATCTTCAATAATAGTGTCCAATCTGTTACAGGTATGTCCTCTCTGTTACAGGAATATTTTAACTGATTTGATTGTAATTTTTTTAAATACTTAATTTTAAGATTAATTTGCATGGAACTACACAATTACTAACTAGAATAATCCAACTTCAATCTTTTTTCAAGTTTGTTTCATATAATAATCTAACTTTTGCAAATTTAAACTTTTGTATTTTTGAGTAAGATAATTAGCAATAAAACTTAAATGTGCCTTTTAAAATGACATTTTAAGCATTTGTATGAAAGATATGTTCCATTTGTTTATATTAAACAAAAAAAAAGTCAAAAAATAGTTGAAAATTTTGAACTTCTTGTTATTTTTAAATGTGTAACAGAGTGGACAAAATCTTTCATTTCTGATAAAAGAACTGAGAAAATTGGATATTAATACCAAGTTGAGCGAATTAATTTTTATCGTTCAGATAAATTAAACCCTTTTGCCATTATTTGACATTAATTTTGTTGGATTAGATGACTTTGAAAAAAAAAAAGTTTTGAAAACTGAAATGTTACCATGTTCATCGGAATGACCCAAAAACATAACGTAGTGATTCACAAAACATATGTTTGTAAGCAATATATTACAGTAGTTCTTATCTCCATAATTTCAGTCGCTCAAGTTTTTCAATGCGGACAAGAGGGTATCACACGGTACCCTCGTGTGCGCACGCCCGTTGATTACAAAGACAAAGAAAGACGTTGATTACAAAGACATTTTTTCAAAAGAAAATTGCGCTGTTTGCGCCAATTACAGTAAAATGAGCAACTTTAATGCTGAGCAACTGAAACATCACATACATTTTTTAAAAAATCTGAAGATTTCTATCTTCTGGACGGCATTTACGGACGGCACATTCTCTAATAACAAAGTCTACTCTATAATCTTAAACTAGCTTCGTCGCATGATTGCATCTCCCTCCCCGATATTTCACTACAGGCTTATTTATGTGCAGTAAATCGTTGACAAGACAGGAAATGTGTCAAAACCATTCCCAGTAAATGGCGAGTGTACAAGATCCATGGGCGGCGTGACGATTTTATTCAATTCGAGCAGGAAAGAAACATGGCTGTGTTTTGAGCCACAAAACCACAGGGAGCTAATTGTGTATAATCCGATAATAACTTTTTCATGAATGTAAAACTGGTTAAAAATTCAAAGAAAGCTATTACTTAGCATGAGGCATAGCATGAAATGTGTTTTATCGTATTGTTGGTCGATAAATAATGAGGCGAGCTCACAAAACAGTTGATTTGCATCCATGTGTGACGGTGTGGTGCACGTGGTGTTGATGTGATAAACTTCGATAAAGGTTGGATTCTTCATTAGAATTTCAAGCACATAACCAAGTATGCAAAATTTTTTTTTTCTTGGTTTCTTTTTATGTAAAACCAATGTAACGTTTACCGAAGCTACCAGAGAAGATTTCAAATTAGCTGAATCAATCTCTGTTATATAAGCATTTCATAACTATTGTCAAAATAAACTGGGACTTTAGTACCATTGAGAAAAGATGAAAAGGAGGGAGTGAAGACTGTCATTCGTGAAGGACAGACCCCGAGTCACGTGATATATTTTTTAAAGAAAAGCATTGGAAGAAATCAAGTTTTCTTCGCCAGTTTCATGCAAAACGTGCCAACCATTCGTCATTATTGAGTCACGTGACTTAAGCTCTTTGCCCAATGAATGGACTAGCTCCCTCCATTTACTAATTCCTGCTCTAAGTTTAGTACAACTTGGCGAGACTGAAACCCTAGATCGTAGCTTAAGTAGCGACACGTCCGCCCAAAAGTGTTCGTACACCTTGAAATTTTGTAGTAAAACCAAAATAACGCAAAACTGAATTCGAATATGAAGTCCATTTTTTTTCACACCATTCCTATGCCATTCTGAATAAAACCTAGTAGTTTTTTTTCAAAATATTGCCAGATTTTATTTTTGAAATTTGTGAAAAAACGAAGAGACAGAGAAAAAATACGCCACAAAAGTCATCGTACACTGAAATATTTTCGAATAAATTCATGATTAAAATTATCATATGTGGTTTTTTTTTATTATTATTGCATTGTAATGACACTGTAAAGTCATTTGCCTTTAATTTTTTGTTTATTTATTCCCCAACATTCTGCTTATTATTTTTAAATGACAGGTATGCGTAGAAAACAACAAATACGATTCGAAATTGATTTTTTCCCTTCACAGTAGACATAAACCGGTTTAAAATGTCTCTAAATTAGTTAATTTATACCATTCTATAGTGAAGTGCTTGATAAAATGATTTAAAGTCAAGAATAGGATCGAAAACAAGGTAAGAAAAGGTTAACTGGCAAAGTTAAAAAAGCGTGATCGAAGATTTACAGTTAAAAAAATTATGAAAAATACACATTTAAGTGCTGAAAAAGTTTCTACAGAATTGAATGAAATATTTTATGTTTAATTTTCACCTATAATTGTTCGCCAAGTTCTCTAATTAGCTGGATTAAAGGGGACCTCTTCACGCAGAAATTTTCTTGTTCGTGTGAAAAACAGTAAGCTTACGCTTTCCATCATAAAAATCAATGATAAATAAGCTCAAAACGTTTTGGAACAACGTCTTACTTATAGATAAAAATAAATTCAATATTTTGGGTTAAATTCTTGTATATCTGTCAATAGAAGAAAAAATGAGGAATTTAATCTTAAGAACTTAGTTGGATCAGTTCAGGATGGTGAAGGTGTTCTAGTGTGAGGGTGCATATCAGCATCAGGACTTGGAAGTTTCGAATTTTTTGATGAAATAATGAATAATGCTGTTCATTTAAATATTAAAAAAAAACAATTTTAAACTATTAGCCCAAAATTTGGTAATCGGAAACAAATTTGTTTTTATTTATTTATTTATTTAATTTTTAATCAAGATAACGATAAGAAGCACACGTTTGCGTTTGGAGCCTCAAAAATTGTCCTTAAACTTAAAAATATCTCCTTAATCGCCAGATTTAAACTTAATTTAACATATTTGGAGATATCTGGCGGCTAGATTACGAAAATACACCACTGAAACGAAAAGCGAACTAGAAACAGTAAGACTCGAAGAGCGGCTGAACACTTACTCAGAAATTGCATTAAAAAAGAAAGAAAAAAAACTGCATGATATTCTAAAAAGGTATTGCTTTCTATTTAATTACATGATTAAATAACTCACATGACGTGTTTTTCTTACTGTGACGACACAGCGATCACTTAGAATTACATTTTTTCTTTTTTCATTTTTTTTTACGATGTCATAAAAATTCTTGAACAGTGAAGCATTATGGCGCAAACTGCATATTCACACGACAATTTGTTGCTTTTCTAGAAATTTTTAAAATGTGTCAAGGACACCTTGTGTAACCCCATAAAATGAAGATAGCAATGAAAAACGACCATGATGAATTGATATTGACGATTGAATAACGTCTTTTTGGATCTAAAAGAACACCTTATATTGAACACCTTATATACTCATCAGATTAAAGTATCTGCTGTGGGGAAGGAAAAAATACAGGAACTTAAGCTTGCAGCTAAATAAAATTATGTTTGCATCAATTTTCAATATTATGCTAAATTCAACTTATATTGCTTGTGTGATAAATTTTTTTTAATTCCTTTTTTTTAAACTGATTTGTAAAAAAATTATTTAGTACTTTACAATTATGAATGCAAATTGCTCAGTTTTGGAAAAAAAAATGTCTATTTTCTGCTTTCATCAAATGCCTAATATTAATATAAAATACAGAATTTTTTTAAAAATATTTTTTTAAATGCAGTAATATGTTAATTTTTTTGAATTCTTCTAGATATAGTACAATTAATAAATGCATTATTTTTCTTTCCTATTATTGTAAAGTCTGAGGGGACGAATACAAGCATATGGTATTACGAGGAAAACATGCATATGCTATCAGCGGCATATCTCTTTATGCAAATAATAACCAAAAGTAAACTCTTCTCCTGTGTATGGCTAACATATCAGTAGCTTACTTAAAAAAAAGAAATAAGTTCCTAGTGCTCTCCCTTTAGGAGAAAAACGGCTGCCAATATGGTCAAAATTGCGTTTTTTTGACTTATGGGTTGTCTTTCAGCTTAAATATTTCCAAGAAGGAGTGTGAAACCCAAATAATTTATTGTGTAGTTATTTATAGGGAACACCAGTAGACTACCAGAAAGTGAGCAAACCATTGGTTTTGTTTCCCTTTTTTTGGAATCAATGTCTCAATTTCAGCGAAATCGGCAAAATCAAATTTTTGTGGCAGTAAACTTCTAAGAGTACTGTACCTTAACCGTTTTCATTTTAAACATTGTAATATTTTTTTCCTGAATGCCTGGAGTGACTTATTTTCATAGATACCAAACACTTCCATATTGCATGAGTAGAAATTTTAAGAAAAAAAAATTAAATGACATCACTTTCTTGGCATTTTGAGCGGGTGGACAAACTTCGAGGACCCGTATCTCAAAAAATAAGTGGAGCAGGAACCTAAAAATTTGGACTTTTTCATGCCTCTATATCATCAATATGTGTACCAAATTTAAAGAAAATCCGAGTCGGTCATGCAACCAACTTTTTATATTTTGGTTGAGTTGGTATGGAATCACTCATGTGCGTAAGTGCGTACGTGCGTATGTGCGTATGTATGTCGCATAACTCAAGAACGGTATGTCCTAGAAAGTTGAAATGTGGTACGTAGACTCCTAGTGGGGTCTAGTTGCGCACCTCCCCTTTTGTTTGCATTCAGGTGTTTCGAAAGGGGTCTTTAGGGGGGAAAATCATTGTTAATTTCGATGTAAACTCAAGTGGTGTTGTAATTTGTCGGGCACTTGGCGATATATCGCCAGTCTTTTGGTCGCCAAGTTTTATCGTCAACTACTTGGCGACAAATTTGACGGATTTTCTTTTTTTTTTTTTTAATTTGGTTTCAATTTGGCTACTGTTGGTGATATTTATACAGTAAACTATTGAATCACATTAAAATTGCCAATAATGGGGAAATGACGTTAAATTGGAGTAAAAGGAAGTCATGTGATGCATACATCAGCTCGTTTTTGCTTATTCAACCAATTTCAATGACTAAAAGTAGTACTTTTGACTGAAGGAAACATCCCCATTGTTTCTTGCCAAAAAGCAAGAATGGACGGGTGGGAATTTTATTAATCCGTATCGTTGTTGTCGTGCTTTGTTCACAGATTGATATGAGGGAGCTGGAGGATTATCCAGGAAAAGGAGTGAATAATTGAATCATGTGCAATATAATTGCGTAAATTTACTAAATATTAACGTTATTTTCAACGTTGGTGCATGAAAAATCATGCGTTATTTATTGGTTACTTGTACACGATACTGAAATAAAACTTAATGTCTGACACCAAACAACTTTGACAAATGTGGACAAGTTCACTGTGGAATTCTTCGTTTCACTGTGCTCTAATTTTGAAAATAAGCTTATGAACAGTTTTAAAAACCTTAACTACATGGTTTGAAAAGATTTTATTAAATACCAATTTTAGGAAGGATTAAAATTTAACAGAGTCAATTTTATATGCTTTGGGGAGAAATTTAGTTTGAAATAAAATAAACGAGCTGATGTGTGCATCACATGACTTCCTTTTACTCCCACTTAATGTCATTTACCCATTATTGGCAATTTTAATGTGATTCAATAGTTTACTCTCTAAATATCACCACCAGTGGTCAAATTGAAACCAGATTTAAAATTAAAAAAAAAAAAAAAAATCGCCAAATTTGTCGCCAGGTTGGCGACAAAACTTGGTGACCAAAAGACTGGCGATATATCGCCAAGTGTCCACCAAATTATAACACAACTTGAGTATCCATCAAAATTAACAATGATTTTCCCCCAAAAAGGGGGAAAAGACCCCTTAGAACTAGACCTCACTAGGAGTCTACATACCAAATTTCAACTTTCTAGGACATACCGTTCTTGAGTTCTGCGACATACATCCGCACATACGCATATACGCACATACATACATACGTACATACGGACGTCACGAGAAAAGTCATTGTAATTAACTCGGGGAATGTCAAAATGGATATTTCGAGTGATACGTTCTTAGGCACTTATCCGCGTGTGGTCGGGTTGAAAAAAAAAAAAACTCAATATTAATTCGGGGGTAAGCAAAATGGAAATTAAGGCTGATTTTTGAGTGAAAATTTTTTCGCGAATACAATACTTCCATTTTTCTAAAAGGAAGTAAAAACAAGTGTTAATTTTAAAGATATTTCGGAACGGCGTTTTGCCTAGACGAAAAATACCGGAACGTGGTAGTGGCGCGTTTCGGTGCCATCACATTCCTGATTTGCGATTTACTCTGCGTGGTACGTCACCCCATGAAAGTTATCTTTTACCGAGCCAGGCCCCCAAAGATTCCCTAGTCAGAGGTGCCTTAAACTTAAATTTCAGGGAGGGCGGAAACTCTCAATCTGCCGAACGGAACTCCATATTATGATATTTTTGCCGGATAGAACTCCAAATTTCACCAAATGACGATAATTTTGCCGGATGGAACTCCAAATTTTGCCGAATCGCCAGACCAAATTTGCCGAAAAAAGAAATTTTTGGGAGGTCACAGTGACCTTCCGTGACCTCCCATCAGGGCATCCCTGTCCCTAGTTTTCGACTAGGTTGACATAGCTTCTCATCGACAGAGGCGTGCAGGGGGGAGGGGGGCGAGCCTGAAGGGTCCCGAGATTTTTAAAACGAGGGGTGAAATATATGTAGGGACGTAGGGGTTAAACAATATGGAAGGGGACCCGTAAAATTTATTTCTGACGGGCACCAAAATTTCCCTGCTCATCGTCCCAGATTTGCCTGAAACAGTGAATTTTAATTTGAAAGTTGTTTTAATGTAAGAAGAGAAAATAAAGAGAGAGAAACTGAAGCAAAAAGAAAAAGGAATATAAGTGTAAGAAGAAGAAAAAAAAACGAAACAAAGAAATTTTAAAGTCCTTGTCAGGGTTGTATCGTTTTCGTTCCTCCTTTTATCAAAACCTGCCTTCTTTTCTTCATCTGTCATCATGTGAAATGTGCAGGAAGTTTTCCACGGATCGCGTCATCCCTTTATTTTCTTTTATCTCCTGCACAACGTTTGCTCTCATGGTTCAAAAGAGTGGTGACTGGACTTCAATCTCTTATGCAAGTTTTATGGACTATGACACCCAGCTAACAGATGTAAATTTTGGAAAAGGAAAAAAAAGATCCGCTTTTGTGATATGGGGCTGCGTAATCCTATTGCTAAGGTGTAACTGAGGGAGATTTGCTTCTCAATTGGACTGATGTCACATGTTTGTTGTTTTTTTTTTTTCCCCTCTCGCTGTAGATAGGGTAATTAAAATTTTCACAGGTTAAGTTCCAGCACCTTTCATGAGTTGGGGTGTGCGTGTGGTTATAATTTTTCATTGATTGAGCTTTTGATAGAAATAGTTTGGCTATTTTTACATTTCATAGAACTTTTTTATAAATTTTAAACAGAGCATTTAAATTTTGATCAAATAAAGTTAAAAAATCTTATAATTAAAAAAATGAACAAAATAGATTTTTTTTTAAAAATAATAATTGAATATTTTGATGGAAAATCTATCAACAACTCTTTGTGCTATAACATGAGTATTCAATACCTTCGCACAGAAACAAACTATAAGGACAACACGTTATTCTCTTTGAAATTTTTCCGGAGTACGGTCATTATTACAGACGAGGGCTTAAAATTCGGTATGTCTAAACCAGGGGTGTCCACAGGAGGGGTGGGGGGGGGGTTTATGGCACAACTTGCTCCATCAAAGATCGGGGTGGGGGAAGATTTAATTTTTTTTACAAATTTGTTTATTTAAATTCTTGATTTTTTTTAAATTCAAATTATTTCTTTTATTTTATTCTGTTTATACTTTATTTCATTTATTTATTTAGTTTGTGTGTGCGTGTGTATGTCATTGGCGTAGCACAGAACTTTTCTAATAAAATAATAAAAATAATTAAAAATAAATAAATAAATGAAAAGTATTTAAAAAATAAAATAAAATAAAAAGGAAAGCTAAAAATTAAAAAGAAAACAGGGTTGAGAAAAATTGTGGATAACTTGTGCCATTTTACTTGCGGGGGGGGGGGGGGCACCGTTGGTCTAGACAAAATCCGTATGTCTGGTAACACTAACAACAGCATCGTGAAACATTCCGGAAATATAATGAAACCAGTGTAGTTCATGCAACAGACTTGGAATGTGTGTTGCAGTTGTGTTTTACAATTAAGTTATATTGTCCGTTTTCTACGAGAAGGCGCTTGACTCCTCCCTCGTCACGTGGTATTCGATGACTCTATTTCGCTCTTTTCGGCAGAAAGTATATTCGGATCATGGCATTTTGTTGTAAAAGCAGCAGTTTTTAAAATGTGAGAATAACTAAAATGGCAACAGACAAGTGAAGCAAGTGATGTAAAGGACACTAAGACTTTTTTGCTCATTAAAATGCACGCCCAAGTTAAGGATGTCTGGTTTTGTCTCCTTTAGAAGCGCGTGGATTGCTTACCGATCACCTCCGCGTAAAATGGAACTCTGCGTTCGAGGAGGCGTGGCGAAGTGCCTCCTCCTGAAAAATGGACAATACTTCTTTTAGCGTGGTAAAGGTAAAGGTTTGATATGAAACGGAAGTAAAGTAACACAATGGAAGCGGAAGGGAAATCATAAATCAGCCCCCATTTGGCAAACCCATTAAGCTATTTGGATTATATCGACCAATCTCTGTAAAACTGTCTTTACTGCATGGGTTCTCAGTGCGAGGGAAAACTGGAGTGAGCTCCGCCATCAAATTACGAAACAGTTGTATTTTACTTTAAACTCACTCATTACAGTGCCGGCAAAAAAAATCTTTACATGTGGTTGGCATTTAAAAGCTTTACATGCAAACTTCGTGTCATGATTTTATTGGCATGCTCCCTTGTGATTTGTCCGAATACCGATTATTTGGGCCCGTCATAATTCAAAGGATTGACTGGGTTCGTTTACTGGGCCACTGCTTTTGTTCATTTTCAAAAAAAAAAAAAAAAAAACAATATATTCAAAGATAAAGTGTTCAGCTTGTTTCTATGAAGAAATATTACTTTTGATGAAAATTTGAGGGAATATGATGGCGCAATACGCAGGTTGCGTCATCGAAAACTTTAAGGGAGGGGAGTGCGGATAACTTGAAAGGGTTTTGATCTCATTTCGGGAGGGGGCGGGGGATCCGTAGTATATGAGGGGGTGCGCCATCCTCCTTGAGGGAGCTTGGTACCCCTGCTTAACTGATACTTTTTTATGTTGGAGGTATAACGCTGGGCATTGAAACTTGCTCCCCTGTTTTCAAAAATTTCTGGCTCCGCCCCTGATGTATTTACATATTTCTAAAAACTTAAGGAAAGAAAGAAAGGTACGCAAGTAAAAGAGGACTGAGGCCCGAACTCACAATCTTTGGGTTTCCATTCCAGCGCTCTAGCCAATTCGGCCAACCGGGCACTCGCTTACAGTGCTATTTACGACAATATATGAAGAAAAGAAAATTAGATTTCCCTTCAAAGGGTCAGAAATTTGGCATCACAGCTGTATTTATCGTGTGGCACTTTTCACAGAGCTGTGAAGAAATTGTTGTTTCCCCAGTTCGACAACACGAAATCCTCCCCCTCCCCGTATGTTTTTCAGATTCAGTCTTACCTTTTTTTATATTTTGAAAGAGGGATGAAACTTTGAAATATTGGCAAAAAAAAAGGGATAAACCAAGAAATTAAGAATTTCTCGCTTATCGTGTTCGCGTCATTCAACATATTCATCATTGATAGCTGCTGATCAAATTAGTTATACCTTGGTGACCAAAGTCGTTCATTCATGGACATTAGCGTCAGGGCCGCCGAGAGTCAAGACGGGTCTCTTGTTACTGTGATTGCCGGGGCTCCCTTCCTTCATAAGACTTATAAAATTCTCTACTTGGACTTTGAGCCTCAAAGACCGGGAAAACCCTAGTTTACGAATAGGCTTACATGGTCTCTAGTCGGCCCTGATTAGCTTTGAAAAACTTGTTTCTATGTTCTAAAATTATTTAATTTTTTCGCAGGTATATATATATATATATATATCCACTACACGGAACAACACTGCACCATCCCTCTTAATGAAATTATGAGATGGAAAATTGCTTCCTTTTTCACAGAAAATTAATTTAATAGTTACTTTACCAATTTTCACTATTACTCTGAAATTAGCCAAAAACATACTATTGA
The DNA here is from genome assembly GCF_026930045.1 of Uloborus diversus. Taxonomy (NCBI): domain Eukaryota; kingdom Metazoa; phylum Arthropoda; class Arachnida; order Araneae; family Uloboridae; genus Uloborus; species Uloborus diversus. The sequence continues at coordinate 130,225,395 of NC_072736.1, forward strand.
GCTAACGTTAATTTAAAAGATGATAATACATACACGTCACAATATAGCTCGCACGTAGAACATTCTTAACAACTTTAAACGATTCTAATTTTAATTTTACACGATATTACTCGATTGTGACACAAAAGTAGCTTATCGTCAAATTCCTTTGCGAAGTTTTACCCTTTGCCTCTGAAACAGGACAAAATTATGAAAGCAAAGTTCATTTATCGCAGTCATTTTTTGAAATTTCATTTGGACTTAATACCGGTCTACGAAATCTTACTCAGATAAGCCATATATTGTTATCAAAAACACCAACTCATCATAATCAGTTTGTCAATTGCTAATATCTTTACACTTGATCTAGGTGTGATATAGAGATGAATATCTTGATAAAAGACGCAAAAGGTTTTTTTAAAAAACGTGTTTAATAAAAATGAATTTAAGAATGGGAGGACTGCATGAAGACTAAACTTATTGTGTATAATAAACTTTATTAAATACTAGCTACATCGCCCGGCTTTGCACGGTATCTACCTCTAAAAAAAAAATTATGTCAAGTGACGTATGGTCAACAATTATGCTTCAATTATAGGAAAAAAAATACTGTGAAATTGAGGAAAAAAAAACGGCGAATAAAAAAATTCCCGAATAAATTAAACGCAACCCTCCATAAATACAACTAAAATGCTAAAAACAAAAAAATTAAATTAAAAAAAAATAAAATAAAGAAGATAAATCACCAAATAATAATCAAAAGGGAAAATTTTTACCTCAAAACAAAATCAAAGTTTTATTCGCAACTCCAATAAACTATAGAGGGCGCTTCAGCCACTGTATAATGGCGGATGAAAAAGGTAAAACAAACACACGCCGTAACTTATGACTTGCTTTGACGCTTAGTGAATGACAGCAATTTTCCATCGTGTTTGTGGGAAGCTTTTTTTTCTATTCTTCTGAAATTACATTACACCATAAACTGTCTGAAGCCTGTAATTTACTCCAAAGAAAACACGTGGAACGGAATGTTTTACCTTTTTCTTTAGCATTGTTAATCACCGCAAGGTAGCGTATTCAAGCTCTGGAGTTGCGAATTGAGTCACAACCGAGAAAAAAAAAAGTGGGAACCTTCTGAACGCTAATTTAACATGAGATCGCGCAAACGATTGTTTTTCGACATGAAAATAGAGTTTCATGAGGCTTAAAGGTGCTTTTAAATTTTTTCCCGGTGATTTTTCAGACTTTTTCTTTTTTTTTGAATTCGAAGGATATGAATAACTTTTATGGGTACTTTTCGAGGGCTTTCGAATGGCGTTAAAATCGAACTGATCGGATAACTATTTCGGGTAGAAAAAGCCACTTAATGCCATTTTCGGGTCCTAAAATTTAAATTCGAACGAATTGCGTTCGACCCCCCCCCCCCCCCCATGTTTTTTCTGGGGTGCCCAAGTACCTTCCTGCCAAGTTTAATAGCGATCCGACGTAAACTGTGAATTTGTATAGGGAACATACACACACACACACACATATATTTATATATATATGTGTGTGTGTGTATGTATGTTCCTTAAGAATATTATATATATATATATATATATATATATATATATATATATATACATATTCTTTATATATATATATATATATATACATACATATTCTTTGTTTTATTTATGTAGATGATTTCGCACGAGTCTACTAGAGGGTTGAGTTCTATTCGCAACTCCAGAGCTTGAATACGCTACCTTGCGGTGATAAACAATACTAAAGAAAAAGGTAAAACATTTCATTCCGTGTGTTTTCTTTGGGTTAAATTATAGGCTTCAGACAGTTTATGTGTAATGTAATTTCAGAAGAATAAAAAAGAAAGCTTCCTACAACCACGATGAAAAATTTTTGCCATTCACTAAGCGTCAAAGCAAGTTATATAAGTTACGGCATTGGTTTGTTTTACCTTTTTCATCCGCCATTAGACAGTGACTGCAGCGCCACCTATGGTTTATTGGAGTTGCGAATTACCCCTCGCATAAATGAAAGTTTTGCTTCGTGAAATAGGGTATATGCAGGGGCGTCCCATGGGAGGTGACCCTCCAAAAATTTCCTTATTCGGCAAATATTGTCAGACGATTAGGCAAAATCATAATTATTCGGCAAAACTTGGAAAAAGTATTACTATTTGGAAAAATTTGGAGTTCCATTCGGGAAAATTATCATATTTTGGCGAAATTTGGAATTTTATTCGGCAAAATTATCATAATTCGTCAAAATTTGGAGTTTTATTCGGCAAATTGAGAATTTCCGCTCTCCCAAAAATTTAATTTCTGGACGCCCTTAGAGTATACCATAACCATACGTCCCGTTTTGAACGGGACAACCCCGTTTTTCGGTAGCCTATCCCGTTGTCCGAGGCATATATGGTTATGGGACGGTGAAATGTCCCATTTTTTGGATTGAGAAATGGAGCACTGAGAAATTTTTAACTGACATTGGTTGGATGGAAGTGTTACTTCATTTTCATTCCAATCTTTTGAATCATGAACTTTTGCGTAGTTATTGTATGTATTTTAACCCATTCCATGACCAGCCCGAAAACCCTTAACGCGCATGCCGCAGATAACGAAACGGGGTTGCTTTTTGCTACATTGTAATAACACTTTTCTCCCCATTTTGCTATCGGTATTTTAATGTTGTTTTTGCTGTTCAGCTTGCATTCGAAAATCGCTTCGCTTTATTTGTTTTTAAGCACTGAATTAAATAGTGCAATAAAATACAAGGTTGCTAATATGTGCTGAAATATTCATACATTTACGCAGTACATAACAGGAAAATAAGAAACAATAGAGGATTGGACGAAAAAAATTATTTTCATAACACTAATTATTTTATTGATTTATTTTTCTTTTTGCTTTTATCTCAGTATATCTTTTTTTTTTCTTTTACTGTTAAATGTAAGATGATCTATCTTTCAAAAGGCCTCAACAAAACATTCTTCAAACAATTGACTGATCGATCCAACGTGTGAGCATGCGAATTGAATAGACAAAAACGCTTTAAGTGTGGGAATGATATTCTAAGAGGATAAAAAGTATTCTTCGGCGCCTTTTGATATATTGTGACACTTCAAAACGACCAATAAACACAGAGACATCCCTTTGATGGCAGGACTATGGTCGACTTTTATCGTAATTCAGGTGACTTTTAAATCCCTTCTGAATGCCCAGATATCAGTTGCTCAAGCGTGGGAAGTATTTTAAAGATAAATGATTACAAAAGATCAAAACTTGCGGCTAATCCCCCATTTCCCTAAAGGATACTTTTGTGCATGCAACTAAAAGCCCCCAGCTGAGAGAGGAATAACTAGACCGACTGGGAGGTCTGTATTCTCCAAGGACCCTCTTTCCAAACATCCGAGCAAGTTAGTTCCATTCAAAGAATTGTCAAAAGGTTTTAGTGTTTTGTGGTCAACCCTTCCACATTATTTTCTTACAACAAAACAGTTTAGCTCAGAAAGGAATTTCAAAGCAAGCTTTTATGCTTATATGACGGAACATGTCTTCAGAAGGGAAAAAAAGGAGATCTTGCTTGAAATCGAGTCGGATTTTAAATCTTTTTTTTAAACATACTTGGATAAATTTTAGTTAGTTTCATAGGATTATTTACTAATTATGGCAATTTGATTATTGAAAAGAAACCAAATATTTAATTTATCTTTTTAAAATCTCATAAAAGAAGGTACAATTAAAACATTGGAGCTATTTTAAGACAATAAATAAAATCTGAAAAAGAATGGGAGAAAAGGAATGTTTCGTTTCTTATGAGTAAAGCGTACAACAAAAGAACTCAAGATATTATCATTTTCATTTTATTTGTACTGTCGTATCTATTTTATGTTTTACATAGTCAACTTTTACGTATAGTCAATGCGGTCGTCATTTTTTTTTTTTTCGTGAAATAAAAAATATTCAAAACCGTATCACTAAAAATCCATCAAATGGTGCCGCAATTATAAAAAGATATAATTTACGTTTCAAAATATCATGATTTAAAAATAAATAAGTAATAAAAATAATAATAGTGTACAAATAAATAAAAAAACGTAGTAAACACATTATAATAATAAAAAAAACATACTCGTACAAAATTAAGATATGTAAGATAATTAAAAAAATAATATTGTGTAAAATCTTATACATATAAAATCTGAGTATCTATCTATCTATCTATCTATGTCCAAGCTTCTTCTCCCGAACGACAGTGAACTGACCATCGAACCAGGTATCGATGGATTCGTAATCCTCCCGTCTTCATGTTTGGCTATTTAACATAATTCTCCGATAATAATTAGCGGAGATATCAATTAAAAACTTTTAATTATGACTCTTAGATCTCAAAATCAAATCACTATTTTTCGAAGGCTTTCCTCCATTCAAATTATTATTCAGTGCTTCAACTCAACTTTCCGGATGAACGCTTTTATTAAAATTTACAGCGTGAAGAAAATCATTGAGATGAAAGATCTGTTGCCATTTCTTTTTCTCGAATATAAAGAAATAAAATTAGGCTTTTGTTTTAAGGCTTTTCCTGTAATCAGGGTGTTTAAGTTGTTTACTTTTCGATTATTTTGCCGTAATCTGCAGCAAAATTTTGCTGTTTTTTTTTTTTTTTTTTTTTGTTTAAGCCTGATTGTTAAATACGCGTCACATGACATAACTTTCATTTTAGAGGAGGACCGTGCACGTCGTAAAGTAAATGAGTGATTTACAAGTTATTTGAGTTCTTTGAGGGTTTGTACCTGGAATGTAATGATGTAATTCTTGTACGACCATGTGGATAGAATCCATCCAAATATTTATCTGAGTGGTATGTTGCATTAATAAACACCCGGGCAACGCCGGGTAGTAGACTATTTTATGTAAAAAGCGGATTGTTATTGTGCATAAATATTTCCGATATAGACTATCAGATGTAATTCAGTTTAACGTGAGTAAGGATTATAGTTGATAATGCATATATTTTCCCCTTTTGTGCTGACTGAAAATGTACTCATAACTTGTATCATTGATAACGATTATTAACGTTGATGAGGTGTTTTGGCAAAAATATGTTTTACTGGTGTTTTGCAAACCTTGCTTTACGCGCATTTATTTATTCCTTAACGCGTTAGAAACTAGTGTCAGTGTACTACAAAAGCATCAACTGGACTGCTCTTACATTTTTTAGGTAGCCCGTGCAACGCCGGGCACGCAGCTAGTAAATTATAAAATTTGAGGATTATGAACAATTTAGTGAAGGATTCTTGCGTTAGAAGGTGGATTTTTGATAACAAGAAAAACATATTTCTGTTTATTTGCTTTATTCAGGCATAGAAATATTGATAAATATGTAAGGAAATATTTTCACACTTGTTCATCAGGAGTTCAAATGCCAGAATGCTAAGAAACAAAGCTTCCACGAAAATATAAAATTATAATGCCTGGTTATTTGAAGCATTATAAGTGTCCTATTCAAGAGTACTTGAAAAGTTAATATCTTAGTAAAATAAAATAAATTACAACAAGTTCCGTGAAATACTATAAGTTACATTCCCTTTTGTCTAAGAAAAGAGCTTGATTACCGCTCCCCTAAAAGCTCCAGAACACAACAGAGAAGCGCAATAACAGGGTTCTGCCCCTGGAAGGATCGCCGACACACATTCGGCCGAGGCAAAAACTGCTAGAAACGCCGTGACGACACAGGATCGTCGAGGGCAGTTAGGAACCATTTTCTTGCGACGAGCCTGAATCGGCCGGGGCAGTATTAACACAAACTGCGCGGCCGATCCTGTATCGGCCGGGGCAAGGAATGGGTTAAGTTTGCCGGACTCTAAGACGAAGATAAAAATTATATTTTTGCTGATGAATAACTTGTGGACTAGTGAAAAATCCCAATTGGGCGATTCGCGAAAAAATGTCACGTGCGTAACGATAAGTTTTTTTATTTTCCCCAGCTAACCAAAGCCTTTATAAAATAATGCTGTTGGGGAATAATACATGCTTTAATATACTATCGAAGCATAACAGTTAATCCCATATTTAATTAATAGTTACTTGAATAAAACTTCGCGTTACGCACGGGACATTTTTTCGAGAATTGCCCAATTACGAATCACAGCTCGGAAAGCAATATTGATTTTAAATGTAAATTAAATAAAACCCTGCAAAAATTACATTCATATTTAAAATCAGCACCAAATATACTTACAAAAATTTATGCATTAAAAATGTTGTAATACATCAATTATTTGAAGTGTCTCTTAATATCTGTAATATACACAAACTGAAAAATAGGCGACTGTTATAAATAAACATCCAGTTTCCTCAAATTGTTTAATGTACCGCATTGAGGGGAAAAAATGAAGGATCACCTCATAATATACAAATTTTTGATAAACATACACAAATACTTTACAGTAATGAATATGCACAAAATTAATGGTCAGCCAGAACGCAGGGGTGCCCACCTTAGGCGGGGGGGGGGGGGGGTCATGACGCAGTCTGCGTCATTGAAATTTTATTGGGGGGCTGTTTTGAAGGGTATTTTTCCCATTTTAGGGGAGGCCCTTGGTTTTGGGGGGTTTCCATGATATTGAGGGGCGTGCGTTCTTGCCCTTAGGGGGTGGGCACCCCTGTAGAACGAGATATATAACACAGTACCAAGTTTTGCACCGTATACATTAAACAGGGCCGCAGAGAGCCAAGACAGGCCCCTTGTCACTTATGTCGCTGGGCCCCTCCCCCCCGAAAAAAAAGAAAAGGGAGAAAAAGAAAAAAAGGGGGCGGGGAGAAAAGCAAAGGGGAAAAGAAGGAAAAAAGATAGGGGGAGGGGAGAAAAAATCAAAGCTGCTTACTAGAAAACAATTAACTCTATTTTAAGTTCCGCAACAGTAAGTACCAAAAGAGTAGGTTTTACTTAATCTTCACGTTTTCTCTTGTTCGGAGTCCCCCCCCCTTTTCTCTTTCTTTTTTTCTTTCCTTCTTTCTTTTTTTGAGCAATCACATTGCTTATTGTTCTCACTTGACTGTTTTTGGCGTTCCTTTGATTTTATTTTCCCCCCGCCTCCCTCTGCAGCACCACCGTCGACCGGCCCGTCCCGATGCTCCTCTAGCGAAACCCGTCTCCAAGTTGCGTCCATATCCTGAATGCACACGCATACATACACACCTACACACGCATATATACATACACTTTCACACACACACATACCAACACACCCATGCCCGCACACAGACACAAACACGCACGCCTTCACACATATAAATACACACATACATGCACACGCGCCTAATACACATACATACACGCCTACACACATACATACACACACGCCTACACACATACATACACACACGCCTACACACATATGCACACACACATACCCCCACAAACACACACACATACCAACACACTTATGCCTACTCACAGACACAAACACACATGCCTACACACATACATACACACACGCCTACACACATACATACACGCATACATACCCACACAAACACACACACATACCAACACACTTATGCCTACTCACAGACACAAACACACACGCCTACACTCATACATACACACACGCCGCCTACACACATACATACACACACGCCTACACACATACATACACACACACACACGCCTACACACATATGCACACACACACACATACATACACACACTCGTGACTGCGAAAAACATAATTTGAATTCAAGATGTTAAAATTAAAATTATTATTATTTTTTTTTGTTGCGTCAATGCCTCCGCCCTCCCCCCCAATGCACGGTTTCCTAGTTTCCGACTAGGCTCACATGGTCTCTCGTCGGGCCTCAAATTCAAAATAAAATAAAATAAAAAAATTCAGCCATAAATGCCATTGCCCAATGTCTAAGAACTCAAAGAATTTTGAATAATTAAATGATTCGAATATATCGTGTTCACACACACGATAATTAATGATAGCTCTTCAACACACAAATATGGAAAAGCATGTCATGCATTCTCTGAATCTACGTGATCGTGTTGTGTAACGAGTGAAATCCCAAAACAAAGCTTTCGTTGTTCTTTAGTTTGCAAGGACAATGAATGAACAGAATCAAGCAATAAAGAGTTGAAAAAACATCAGGACAAACGTTTTAACCGGCACGTCCTACCGAGACACTTATCACGAAAAAAAGCTTTCTGGCTGAAAAACGAAAAAAAGTTCACATCTGAAACTTATCTTGAGATTGGCATCAGACATCAGCAGACGATTTTTCAGGAAAGCTTGGAATATCGGTAAGACGAAATCATAGCGAAAATGCGGAGGGGTGTTCTAGCAGTTTTGTGTCGAATGTTCAAAGCAAAATTCCTTAAAATGTACAAAAAATACATGATTTTTTAAGTAAAAAATCATATATTTTTTGTAAAAACATTAACAGATTTTTTAAGTAAAAAATTAAAACAATCATCGCTTGACAAAAATGAAATCATAAATATCGATTATCCTCATATGAATAATAGCCGATAATCGAGTAACCCGCGTGTTTCAACAATGAAACTCGCACCACGGCATGATAATTTGATAATATGTTTTGATGATGTTTAACATGCAGGGAAATGCTTTATTGTGACAAGGCTGAACTCGATCCGGTAACTTTACAGTTTTAGTGGTAAGACTGTGTCATTTCAGGGGAATGAAGAAACGAAAAAAAACAATTAACGCTATCTACTGGAGTTTAGGGTTAATCCACTGGTGTTAGGGTTGAAATTTCAACTATCAAAATATCACCAAACAGGCAATGGCTTCGTTCAAATGTAGAAGCAATTTTCACCCGTCATACCTTGACGGGTGACTTTCTAGTAAAGCAATATTCAATGCCCAAAATTTTCCCTCCCGCTCTTAGACATACTATAAACCAGTGGTTGGAAAAACTACATTTTTTTGCAGCGAGCTACAACTGCAACTACTTTGTTACAAATGTAGTTAACTGCAACTGCAAATACTTTTTTTAATATATAGCGACTACAAACTACTTTTGAAAATTTTGCTAAAGGTCAAGCATAGGTAGCTTCAGTGGCGGATCATGCGATTTTGGGGCCCCAGGCGGAACCTATCCGGAGGCCCCCTTTAATTGACACAACGAAAGTGATATGGTTTCCTATATTTACAATGCAAAAAATCATATTTTTTTGAATCAACAAGCTTTGTGGGGGGGGGGGGGGGAATTATTCTTATTTAAAAAGGAAAAACAAAGATATTTCTGACAAAAAAAGTTTACTGCGAAAAATTTTGTCTTTGTTTTTTGGTAATTTAGGTAGTGCAGGGTGTGAGATCCGAGCCCCGATTTCAGACCATCTAGCAAAATCCCAGCTTTCCCCTGTTTTTCAATTCGCATCATTCAGTGGCGCAACCAGAGAGAAAAAAAATCTTCGGGGGCTGCAGGTTTTTTCATTTGGCCAGAAAAAAAGAGAGAGGAGAAAGAGAACCTTTAATTGGATAGGAAAAATAAGGAGAGAGGGGGGGGTCCGGGGGTTCTCCCCCTGGAAAAATTTTAAACTCTTAGTTTTAAGAACGCAGTTTTAGACTTTCTTTGATGATGTTAGGGGGCACAAAGGTGCAGCTGCAGGCAGGTCCGGATCTGCGCACCCGCAGACCCCGTAGTGCGGGGGTGCACCTGGTCTTTTTACGGCCCAAGAAATTGAAGAAAAAACTGAAAAAATCTAGCTCTCTAAGATTTATTAACGTTAAAAATATACACTGCTGGCTTCTGAGGCCCTACAAATTTTGTTGTAGGGGGTCCGAAATTTATAGATCCGGTCCTGGGTGCAGGGGTCTCAGCGGAAAGTTGTTGAAATTGAAGTCCTAAAAACACGATTATAGGTTATATTTATTGACGTTAGGGTAAGGGATGGAGCTCAGCGACTGCCTTTAATCGATTTTTTTTTCAAAACAATAGATAGAGATCAATTCCTCCCCCACCCTTCCCAATTTTCGAAACTGTATAGTTTCAAAAATACAACAGTAGACAAACTTTACGGGATATTTAAAATCTGATGAAAACCTTCGTGAGAGATATGCTTTTGTTTCTTTCTTGAAAATTGTACAGTATAATGAAATCCTTACTTAAAGGATAACTTAATAGGCTAGACCGGTTATAGTTTAGACACATTTTACATTTTGATTTTTGTTATATTTGTTATTTTATATTTTTCGTTACGAGGGTTACGTACCAAATCAAAATTTCATCGGATGCAAACACTATTTTCCTCATAATGATTTCAAACCTTTGTAGAGATAATGTATTCGCAACAATAATATCTTAAATTTCTTCTCGAAATTTATTAACTATACTCAACGTGAGTCAAGTAGATACACAAAAGAATAAACTGTTGCGCTGAAGTAATAAGCGAAATGAAGTTTTTAAGGGTTGTTTTGAAAGAAGATTCAAACAAAATATTTTGTTCGAGTGAGATGCTAAAAGTAAATTTGATTTAGTTAATGTAAATAAAGTATGGCTATCTCTCCGAATTACGCTCTTTTAAATATTTCTAGAGTAATTTCATTCATTTGAGGGTTTTTTTTTGAGCAATCACGATTGCTTATTGTTCTCATTTGACTGTTTTTGGCGTTACGCTGATTTTATTTTCCCGCCAGCACCCTCTGCCAGCACCACCGTCGCGTCGACCGGCCTCAGGATGCTGCTCCTCTTGCGAAAACCGTCTCCAGGTTGCGTCCATGTCCTACACACACACACGCATACACACACACGCCTACACACTCATGCCTGCGCACAGACACAAACACACACTCCTACACACATACACACACATTCATCTAAATACAAAATTTAAAGATTACTAATTCTCATCTTTTGAGATTGATAAGAAATAAAAATACCTAACGTTATACGCTTCAAATAATCTTTATTATAAGTGTACCTACTGGTCGATATGGGCTATTAATTCTTCATCTGAATTACCGCATCCGAATCACCATTTCTTTTTTGTGGATATGTCTCGTATTACCAGGAGGGTGTACAGAAATTTTGGGACCCATCACAGATAAAACTCTTACGGGCCCCCTCCATATTATTTACCCCTACTATTTGGGCCCCCATCAGGCTCGGGCCCGGGTCAACAAGTGTCCCCCCCCCGTGTACTCCGCTAATGCGTATTACCAATTCTAGAAAATCCATAGTCATAATGTGACGGGTGTAACGTTCTTGACCATTTCCATTCTCTTCCATTTGTAGAAACAAGAAACCCAACGTGTAGGTACTTATCGCAATTCATGATTGTAAAAAGCGTAATTTGAATTCAAGAAGTCGAAATTCAAATGCGAATCCTGGATGCTCTTTTTTTTTTTGTGTGTGTGTGTGTGTGTGTGTGTGTGTGTGTGTGTGTGTGTGTGTGTATAGGGGGGGGGGGAGTCATTTCTAAGCCTTTCTGGAAAAAGAAAATAACCATTAAAATTTGTGAGCCTAAGTATAATTCGGTTTCAACTAGATCTAAACGCAATGTATCAACTTGACCGAAACAACACCATTACGTTAACTCAGAAACGTGGGAAAAAAACATCAGCGAATATCAGAAAATTCTGTTAGGAAAAATCATGTCTTCTATTCAAGGAACACAAATCTTGGTTTAATATGATATAACTACTTAAACACCCTACGCGACAGTTGAAAACAAACTATAAAAATTTACTTTTGTGCACAAGAAAGCATTTTTTTTACGGAAAACTTGCAAACAAAAAAAGACAACTTGGAATAATCATAACTCGGCGGCAGGGCTGTGGAGTCGGAGTCGGGCTCATTTTAGGGTAAAGGAGTCGGAGTCGTTCGAAAACATGTCGACTCCGACTCCGGGTTTCATTTTTTTTTCTTTAATTTTCCCTGACTCTCCTTGCATTTTTTGAAAAATTATAACTACCAATTAATTTGATTACATGTATAAATACCTACTAATAAGAAAATAACTCATTGTGGCAACCAGCTGGCTTGATTGTTTATCGAATTTTCTGTAACAGCTACCTACGCCGTCTGCTAGTTTGCTTATTTTCTAACTTAATTTAACTGATAGCAACTGTCAGCAAACAATTTTGTTGCCTTACATTTTCTAAATAATCACTTTGAAATAAAAATAATATATTTTTTACCTCGATCCCTGTTATAAAATAGTAAAAGGAATGCATGTATCGCTTGAGCAAGTCGAGAAACTTCTCAGGGTGCTTGGTAAATTCAAAAGTGTGTTGGTACGAAAGCACAAATACAAAAGATCCGATAAAATATAGGGGATTATGTTGTACCTTGGAATACTTTTCATATTTTAATTTTTAACGTCAATTATTTGAATCAAATTTAAAATCTAAAAGTCACAATAAAATAGCCCAACATACTTCTATAGAATATATATTTTTTAATTCAGACAATTTGAAAATAAAATGTTGCCAGCCATTTAAAGTATAAGTTCCAAGCTACCCCAAGGTTCAACATCCTATTGTACCTTGGGACACATCCTGCTGTTCTATGGGAAAGTCTTCATGATTCAGGAAACAGCCTTATTATACTTGAACCAATTTTGCACCAGAAAAGAAAAAGTTGTTTAAAAGACTACATATAAGATTAGAACATTGTTCCATGTTCCTAAACATATCTTAATTATTAAGAACCATGCATATGTTGTACCTTGGAACGTGTCCTAAGGTACAAAATGTTTGGTTTTCCCAAGGTACAGTCACCACGTGGTTTAATGAAAACCAAAATGATGGTCAATCTAGAAGCACTATAAATAATTTGCTTATGAGAAAATAATGAAAGTACTTCTCTTTTATAACAGAATAAAATTCAGTTGGCTAAATTTACAAATACATACAAAGACGGAAAATGAAATGAAAAGGAAGGAAAATATTTACTTTTGAGTCATGAAATTCTCATTCTCTCACAAAATCGTCAATTTTACTCATTTGATGCTGATTTTTACTATGGCACCATTTAGGGTGAAAGGTTATTATTAGAGATTACAAAAACATGGCTACTAAAAATAGATTCTTAGGAATTAGCAGTGCCCCAAGGTACAACACTCTCCCCTAAATGTTTTTTTAATTCTAAAAATTTTATCTAAGAAAGCTTGGTTAACACTGAAAAGTACAAAATAAAATTAGTATATGATTTATTGCTTACAACACTCAATAATTATAATTAATCCTAAAATCTTCATATTAAGGTTAATTCAGAAGCCGTCAATTAAGAAATTAAAATTAAAAATTGAGCCAAGAAATGTAGGTATAGTCAAAGCTATTCGTACAAAGCTGTATGCCGCCGCATTTTGTGTAAAATTTGCTCCAGACGTACATGTACACGACCTCTCTCCGCAATATAGTGCAATATTTTTGTTGAAATTTTTAAGATGAAATTTTAGATTTATTATTGGGGAATTTTTTCAGAATTAAAGAATCTCAATTTTTATAAACTCTGAAATTAAGTTGAGGTGTCACCCACCAGATGAGTGCTACCCGGGAGGGAGGGGGAGGGGCGCCACCTCTCAAGAAAAGTTTTTGACTTAGCAAAAAAGTTTTTTTTTTCTTTCAAAACTCTTTCTCTCACTCTTCTCAGTGCTTTCAAAAATTGAAAGCACGTGATTTGATCAGCATCTGTTAAACATTAAAGGAAAGCAAATTAATCTTTTTCATTTTTTTAAAAAATGGGACTTTTTAGTAATCTTACTTTAGAAATCGCACCTACCGGATAATTTGATTTTCATATTGAATTTCTAACGTTGTATGCATCTTAGGTTTACAATAAAATACAACGCGAAAATTTCATTAAAAGGAATTAATATTTGAATCTCTATTTAGGAGTTTTCCCCCCTTCCCGTAAGGGGGGATTTGAAAAAATAAATTTAAAAAAATAAAAGAGCCGCAGTCAGAGTCGGATGTTTCAAAATTTTGGAGTCGGAGTCAACCATTTTCCTTCCGACTCCGCAGCCCTGCTCGGCAGCAGGAAAAATTCAGCATCGTAAAAAGAATGTTGCGTAGGAGCATTGCCTCAAAAAGAACTTTTCCCGACTGTTTTGAAACAATTTCGTTTTTAAACTCATGACCAAAAAGGAAAACGCATTGGAGAAAAAAAAAAGTGTGGTTGCTCACCTAAATCCCAGGGCTGTTTTATTTTTGTAAATGCTTTTTTCTTTCATTAAACTAGCAAGATTCTGAACACTGTTAAAAGACTGAACTCACTGACTGAACTACTGAATTGGATTGAAATGTACCGGACAGAACAGTTCTCGCGGCGATTTTCCAAGGTCAAACCAACCCCCCTGTCTTAATGCCATAAAAATGCCTTTCCTTTTGTTACTTCTTATCTAACAACCCACTTTCTCAGGGACAAAATACGACCCTGAAGAAAGACGCGGGAATTCTCCGATCTCGGAAAAAGTGCTGAGTTATGGTAGAGTGCGAAATATGCTAGATGAAGTTTTCCGGAGGAAAGAAACAAATATATATTTTGAAACTTTAAACCTTATACACATACAAAAAAAAAAAAAAAAATGTCCAAAATTTCTCTTCTGGAAAAATTCAAACAAAACCACCAGAAGCCTGGGGCCCCTTTAGATGCAGGGGGAATTATTGGGAGCAATCAGCCCGCACCTAAAATCATTGACTAACTGTCAATTTACAGGACTTTTAAGCATTTTCCACTCAAAATTTTGACTTTCCAAGGCACATCCACAAAAAAAAAAAAAAAAGGTTTTTCTTCCAGAAAAATCCAAACGAAGACAACTGAAGCCTGGGGGCCCTTTAGACGCAGGGGGCCCTATTGGGAGCAACCAGCCCGCGCCTAAAATCCATGACAAACTGTCAATTTACAGGACTTTTGAGCATTTTCCACTCAAAATTTTGACTTTCCATGGCCAATTCTCAAAAGAAAGTTTTTGTCCCAGAAAAATTCAAACGAAGGCAGCTGAAGTCTGGGACCCCTTTAGACGCAGGGGGGCCCTATATTGGGAGCAATCAGCCCGCGCCTAAAATCCATGACTAACTGTCAATTCCATGAATTTTGAGCATTTTTCACTCAAAATTATGATTTTCCATGGCAAATTCTCAAAAGAGAGTTCTTTCTCCCAAAAAAACTCAAACGAAGGCAGCTTAATCCTGGGGCCCCTTCAGACGCAGGGGGCCCTATTGAGAGCAATCAACCAGCGCCTGAAATCCATGACTAACTGTCAATTTCCATGAGTTTTGAGCATTTTCCACTCAAAATTATGACTTTCCATGGCAAATTCTCAAAAGAAAGTTTTTTCTCCCGGAAAAATTCAAACTAAGACAGCTGAAGCCTGGGGCCCCTTTAGACGTAGGGGGCCCTATAGGGAGCAATCAACCCGCGCCAAAAATCCATGAGTAACTGTCAATTTCCAGGAGTTTTGAGCATTTTCCACTCAAAATTTTGACTTTCCATCTTTGAGGAAGTGACGCGGCTCCGAGGCCCCTTGCTTTGCTGGAGGCCCCAGCTAGCGCCTCATGCGCCTATTCGGTGATCCGCCACTGGGTAGCTTTAAGCAGAGTTAGGTCCCTAGAGGGACTAATTGTCAGTAGTTTAGACCACCGCAAGTTACCTAATAATCCTCACGATATAAAATCTCTCAATGATATGACAAGATTGCGAAATTTACCGTCTGATAATCATAATAACTAAGTCAATGAAAATTAACTAAAAAGTGTTTAAAAAAATATTAAATAAGAACAAAAAAAACCGACTACGTAAAAACCAAAAAAAAAAAAACTAAAAAGAAAAAAGTATAAGCCCAATAGTTTAAAATGTTATTAAGTACTACTGAATAACTACACCATTGAAATAGTTTTATAATCGATATACACACATAAGACAAATCATAAATTCAAAAGCAGAGTAAAAGGATCAGCAGTTGGGGCCTATTCAAATATTACGGGATTCCTTGTTTGGTCAAAAAAGGAATGGGCCCGTAATGTTGATCTTTCTATTCTGCTTTTGAATTCATGATTTGTCTTATGTGTGTATCGATTATAAAACTATTTCAATGGTGTAGTTATTCAGTAGTACTTAATAACATTCTAAACTAATGGGCTTATACTTTTTTTCTTTTTAGTTTTTTTTTTTTATTTTGGTTTTTACGCAGTCGGATTTTTTGTTTTTATTTAATAAATTTTTGTTTTTCGTTTTAATAAGGGAAGATAACAGGTAAATATGTTTTAAATTTCAAAAACTTCCTCCTCAAAAAAAAAAAAAAAAAAGCCTATGAAATAAAGTATAAAACATTTATTTAATTCTAAAGACTATTTCTAAAAACTTGGTTCGTATTAAAAAGTGTGCAATAAAACAAGTATATGATATCTTGATTTAAACACTAAAAAATTGCAGTTGATCTTAATATCTTTATATTTAGGTTAATCCTACAGCAGGCAATAAAATTTAAAATAAAATTTGAGAGAAAAATAAATAGGCAGTATACATCTTTTTACAAATAGCTTTTAATGTACCGCCTCTATTTCTTCCTCTCTCAGTTTTTAATTTAAATTTTATTGGCTGCTGTAGAATTCTCTTATATATTACTAGCGTACTGCCCGGCGTTGCCCGGGTGCTTTTTAACGCAACATACCTTTTGTATAATCAATTGAATGAATTATATCTAAATGAGCGTAAAAAAATACATCCACAACGCTTTCTAGGCTCAAATCTTCAAAATACTTTAAATAACACATAAAAGCAAGCATTTGCCGAAAAAGCAACAGGTAGAGAGAACAGATGCAGGTAGAGAGAACACGTATTTAAGTTTGTTGCTTTAGACAGAGTATTCCTTAGAGAGCATCAAAATTTTAATTTAAAGGGATACAATCGTCGTGAGGGGTGGGAATGGGTCCACTGACTACATTACAGTCATTATTATAAGGTATGTAAAACATTAAAAATGGAAGTAGGTGGACGTGAAGTTACTGAACGAACTATTTAAAAACCGTCAATTAAATTGCGTTATAGAGAAAAAAGTAGAGTGTGCATTTTGGTCACTATCCGTGTTAGATTTTGTTTTTTAATTATTTGCAGGCTGTGAAATTTTTTTAAACATAAATGTCTTTTTTGTATTTACATTTGTATAATAGACAAATCTTTTGTTTACATTTTACAGAATCTTGTTGCATATTTTGTTCCCCTTATCCACAGCTTAAAAGCAAACGAAATGTATTTCACATTTCGAAACGTAGTTTAAAAATTTAAAACTTAAATGATTCAAATTTTTTCTAATCCATAAATTTAATTCAAAACTTTCTCCAAAATATTGTTCTTAGCCCCCCTCCCAGCAGCAAGAAGAATTACATTTGTGAGTGAAACCAACCTTGAGCAAGTAACAAAAAGCTATCTATATCGAAAATAGTTACATCTCAAATACATTTACAGCATTTAATCGTCCATTATGGTTACACATGAGATGCAAAGTATTTCACCTCATCCTTATACTGTTAAAGAGAGTTTAAGCTATTACAGTGATAATTTTCCATTCATATCTCACAGCACTTCTTCAATGACGATTGAAATGCTTAATGGTAGCTACAAACTTCCAATATTTTTCGATTGTTTACAGTAGCAGTTATCGAACTTAGCTTTTTAATTGGGAATGCAGCTTTTTTCAACTTATTTCACGATGAAAAAAAAAAAAAACTACCTATTGTGAAGTAATATTTCATCAATCTTTTATATAGTAATCTCTGTGTGTCAAAATTTGCATTATACCTGCTTATAAATATAAAATTATTGCTAGTTGGCGAAGATGCTTCATCAGATGTACTAAGCGTTAAGTTAATATAAAACTTCAAATGAAGAAATTTGTTTGCGTAAAAAACGTAGCAATTTTTTGCAGTTTAAAACAGTTTAAATATAAATTAATATTTAATTGCATTTTTTTTTCCAAACTTAAAACTCCAACCCTCCCAAAGTGTACGAATTCCGCCAAATTTTATTTCCGTGTGGTTTTGCGGATAAAAAAGGTGCACAACCTTTAATTTTAGCACATATTGGCAATCCTAGTATGGTAGCTTATGTGTATGTAAGAAACGTCATGACTATCTCCCTCCCCCTTGAAAAACAAATTCCAAATACGCTACTAAGCACAAATATGATTATTTTGCAATTTATTTGCGAAATTAGTATTTTTTACTCTTGTTCTTTATTAGCCTTCAGCGATTAAACTTAGTTAAACCGAATTAGTAAAGATCCGACGTAAATAATGGAATAGTATAAAGAACATATGCAGATTGATTTTAAGGACCATCCAACATTAAATTGTTGTATATGGATAATGAATGAATTATTGATACAGAGCTTGTTTTGATATTTTCTGGGCTGTTCATGTGGGAAACACTAATCTATAATTTCGTTCTACCATTACTGCAACGGAAATACCAAAAGAAAGCATACAAAGCAAGTCCGCAACAACCGTCGAAGTCCGCAATGCATTCCTGGCGTTGCAAGATGCTGTTCAAAAAAACGCGTAATAGCAGCATTTCGATTTCGTTCGGTTTTCTTGCCAAAAATGCTTTACTGTAGACGCGAAGCGGCATTAACAGCCAACGTTGAGAATACCTTTAGTTTTGGTTGCATTTAAAATATTTCCTGGTGGTTGTAAGTTGCAAAGCATTTTTATTAGCTTGGAATCAAAGTTCCTAAATTTAACGATAAAAGTTAATCTTTGAAGAAACTTCATCTAGGGCAGTTTATTACGGGCTTTTCATTAAGACTAAATTAATAACTATACACAAATTCGTTAGTGTAGAAAAGAACAATTTTTAATTCTAAATATGAATTTAGACCATTTTGGGTGTTTTTAAAGTTTTAAAAACCCACCTACATGAACTCCTGAGCAACAATTTACCTTTGTATTAAATTTGGAAGAAATTCGAGGAAAATTGGATTTGTAGAAGGAACATACACTCCCATACACCCACAAACATACATGTTCTTTGATAGCCTGGAGCGACTTCTATTTAACCGAATTAGGTTGTTGGTTATAATTGAACTGAATTACTTAAAGGTTCGACGTAAATCAAGGAATAGTATACAGAAAATTTACACATTGCAAATTGATTTGGTAGGGATCACATGAATGAAATATACAATAAAAGTATTCTAATGCTGAAACGGTCGAAGATAGTACGTCAATCTTGAATGTAATATTAATACCTTACTAATGTTTGTACTTTCTCTGCTATTATAGTGGAAAACACTGATAAAAAATTACACGCAACCCTTACTGTTGTGGATTTTTTAATTAAACAATATTAAAAATTACAATATAACGGTAGCATTCAAATTAAGTACAACCATGGGTAGCATGAATGGATCCCTGGGGCTCCGCAACGATGTACAGCATTAGTTCTTATATTTACGGCTTTCTTACTAAACATGCGTTTCGCTTGTCGCTAAAATGATACTTTTTGTGTTGATTGTGTTTAAAATATTTCCTGGTGGTTATAAGTTGCAAATCATTTTTATTAGCTTGGAATCAAATTTCCTAAATTTAACGATAGTAGTTAATCTTTGAAGAAACTTCATCTAGGGCAGTTTTTTACAGGCTTTTCATTTAGACTAAATTCATAACTATACAAAGAAAATTTCGTGTCAAAAAGAACAATTTATCATTAAAAATATAAACTTGAACCTCTTCATGTCTTTTTTAAATTCCAAAAACCCGCCTATATGAATTCCTGAGTAACAATTTACCTCTGTGCCAAATTTGAAAGAAATCCGACGAAAACTGTGGCTTTGTATAAGAAACATACACATATACCCACACACCCACAAACATACATCCATTTTTATATATATAGAAGATATGAAGATCAACTACATTTTTTTAGCGTCATAATCAAAAAATCATGTACTTATTTTATTTAATACTTTTTAATGCGAACCAAGCTTTTAGAAATAGTTCTTAGAATAAAAAACACATTTTTTATATTTTTAAACATTTTTATTTGTTCATTCACTTTGTTCTCTCTCTCTCTTTATGAAACTAACCTTAATTTCGATTGACCATAAAATATAATTTTGAAATCATCCTAGTTACGTAATAAAGACGTTGCAAGCGACTTTTGCACGGATCGAGTTCAAACAAAATAAGTTTTCACGAATGATGAAAGGTTGCAAACCTCCTTTGATAACCCACTTCGAATATTCTACGCGTAATATAAATAGAAGCATTTTTTATCTTACAAGATTTGCTTTTAAAAATTCCTCAAAAAGCGAAACTTGATGACGCATGTTTTAAAGTTCAACAAATAGACCATAGGTCAATTCCATATCAGCAGACGCGTGGATTACGTTGATTATTCGCAAATTATAGATAAAGTGATGCGAAATTATGTAGGGGAAGCTGCTGTACCCACGGGCAAAATTTACTTTGTCCGTGATTCAATTTTTGCTGGCCTCTGGGAATAGATAATCGATCGGAAAATTTTTCTGGCAGAATCTACAACTTATCATCCAATTAGGCAATTTTTGTCAGGTGAAAATCTCAAAGCTTTCAACTTCAAAAACAATTTCTTAAAAACCATCTTTTTTGTCCGTGGGTACAACACCCCGTTCACTCCGCGGACAGGTGCCTTTGTACCCATAGATATACAATATATATATATATATATATATATATATATATATATATATATATATATATATATATATATATATATATATATATATATATATATATATATATATATATATATATATATATATATATATATATATATATATATATATATATATATATATATATATATAGGTCTGAGGAACTCAATTATATTCAATACATTTTCATAAGCCATTTTATATTGAAATACTTCAAACAACCATTGAAAATAACATTAAATAAAATATCCAACAGAAATTAAACTTTGAAAATTAAAGGAAGGTTTTTTCCCTTTATTTAAATATTCCTTAATTTTTAACATCAGTGAACTCTTTAAAGAAGTTATTACTCTTAAGAGAGTTAATGATGCTATGAATAATTAATATGCTTTTAAACAAAAAAATAACTAGATTCATGATATTATGCTGCCGTGTTGCAGGTAAACGGCAGTATCTGCAGAAATGAGTTTTCGAGATATTTGAAGAAACGCGATTTGGATTCAATACAAACAATAGGGAAATGTTGGAATGAGACGTCCTTTTCGCGCCTTTTTTTCAGAGGAAATCAAATAAGAGAGCTTGTACAATAAAGATAACGTACAATAGATGACAAAAATGCAAAAAAATGAAAAATGAAAATTTTGCAGTTACTGCCCTTTACCTGCACACGGCAGTATGGCTCTCTATGTACCTACATAATAACCTCAATTTATATGCAAATTGAAACCTTTACCTAAAGTTAACCCATTACACAAAACCCAGTTTAGATTAAACGAACAAAATCTAGAAAAGTCGACTTCAAATGAAAACAGGTGGGATTGACGGTCTCTAGATCCTACAACAGGTGGGGGTTACTTCAACACTATATCTTCAAGCCCCACGTCAAATTCATCATCATTGTTGAAAGCAAATTTCGGACGTTGATGACAAGGCACCATTTTGAGGTACTTCACATTGTAAGAAGACTCACATGTGACCCAAAGAGATGCCCTTGGGTACATGTGCCCTTGGGTACAAAGGTATGCCATTTTGGTTTTTGCAAGGCAGTCACATCGACGGGACCACAGTTTTACAACATTAAAAATCAGAAACAAAACCTTCAAAATATAGGGAATCATGATACCTACAACAAAACTGAATAATACAATCCACGACGGACGAAAAAAAAAAAGAAATTGTTCATGTTTTTTTTTTACTTAGATCCTACTAAAACCGAAAAAGTGCGATAGAATCTTAAATGTTCATTTGATGGCGTTGAAATTTCCTGGGGTACTGGAGAGGAATGAGACACACACGTTGAACCTCAATTAGGATCTCTCTCGACGATACCCGGAATTTCCCGACCAACGTCCGTAGGTACAACCGTCCGTGGGTACAGCAGCTTCCCCATTGTAGTATCTTTTCCTATCGTACTTGGAAGTATCCTAAAATAAGAAAAGTGTATACAGAGCAGATTAGCAGCAGTGGCGTAGCAACATCAAAACAGGGTATGGCATGGGCGACTGAATTTTTTGAAGCCCCCCTGATTATTATTTAAATAAGAAATTAATATCGCATCTACTTGTAAGGGAATTCCATATAAAGTTAATTATTCAAATTTGGTTCTCAAAAAACACTCTAACACAAAAGTTAATTTCTTAAGATTCTTTCTACATGTTATCTCTGCAGTCGATAATTAAAAATAGTTCTTCAAAAATGTCAAAGATGGCGTTTAAAAAAAATGAATGAACATTTTATTTGAAGTAATAGGTTTTCAACATCTTTCTTCACACAACTTTGAATGAAACCTGAGTAAAATCTTTAATGTTATTTGTAACAAAGTTTTAAAGATTATGTTTCTGGAGGTTTGGAACGGGCTGACAGGTTTAATATTTAGGTAATCATAGACATTCATAATATTATGCAAAAAAATACTGATGCCTTTTTTTAAAAAGAAAGAGAAACATTAGTTTTTCCCAATTAACTGCGAACTAAATATTTTTTTAATCTTGGTCTCTAGGGCTCAAAAGTTATTTCATTGCTTGATTTAATTGTCGTGGAAAGACGCTTAGTTGGGAGAAAAAGAACTATAATGTTCAATTTTATTCCTAATAATTTTATCACTTAAATATAAATGATGCACTTTTACTCTCAATTGGGCATTCAGTTTATAATATTTTGAAAGTTTTGACCGATTTGTAATTTTTTTGAAAAACCTCTTCACCCGCGTTTTGGTTGCAGGTAGCTAGAGATCTCACTATCTGTTTTTCACGATTATGGAATATTTCTGATTTAAAAAACTAACTAACTAACTAACTAAATAAAACTTCTAAAGCAGACAGCCTACCCTAATTTAAAAGACTTCACATTATTTTTATAAGACGAAAAATGTCGGAAAGCTGAATATGTCTTCGATGATAATTTAAGGAGTAATAGTGATGATAAACAGAAGGATGTACCTCCGCATGCGGAAGGATTTAATTTAAGTTGAAATAATTTCGCGCCATTAACTGACCTATTCTGTGTGAATAGAAAAAGGGGCCGCCATCTAGCTCTGAGCTATTCCCGATTGGCCCAGAGAAATAAAGAAAAAAGTCATTTCAATGTTTTGAAAATAAATTTTGTAAAAAATAAAACATTTCAGGGAAAGTTTTATGTGAACAGAGGACCCGCCTTGACTCTCGGTGACCCTAAATTCAACTACTACGATATAATATTTTTTCCAATGCTATCTTGTACATAAAATTAAGAATTTTCTCACGAAACTGCAACTTTATACGTTTGTGGGGATTGGAGCATTGAATCCTAACACTTAAATGTGAAAAGAGATTAAAAACGCAGTATGTGATGCATTGCAAAATTGTAACGAAGCAATTTAAGTTAAAAGATAGTTAATTTTTAAAAAAGAAGGAAGGAGAGAGAGAGAAGAAATTAAAAGGTTATGAGTTTAATCTATCATTCTGGTTAAGACGGATTCTTTTTCACACATTTCTTACAAAACTAGACCACGTTGAGGGCATGCTCATAGAACATCATTATTTTTTGTACGATTAGATAATTTCGATCTTTGGGTATTTTATGACGTAAATAAAAGTTTCGTGGCAAAGGGATCCTGGAGGTGCAAGGCCGCGGGCTGTGGTCCGCTTCACTCACGCCTTGCTATGCCACTGATTAGCAGGGCCCGATTAAGGTATCAGAGAGCCCCAGGAAAGCACTTTTTAGGGGAGCTCTGCAATCAAAAGTTATTTACACGGAGAACCTGTGGTGCCAACTTTAGAGTAATTGCGATGCTCAACCACTCGCTCTAAGTATTTGTTGCAGTGCCGGATCTACAATTTTTCGCAACCAGAGCAAAAACTTGAAACTGCCACCCTTACTCATCACCCTTAAAGATTTTATATAGTTTCAACGAATATAAACACAAAAATTGGATGAATTTGCCATTCATTCCCCGAAAGTTGTCGCCCGGGTCGAGAGCACCGACTTGCTCCCCCTAGATCCGGTATTGATTTGTTGCTGTGTATACTGTTAAATATTTAGGAAAATTTTATGGTAAATATTACTGCAAAATGGAGTATTTACAGTACAGAAAAAAATTACTGGTCATTGTACCGAAAAAAAATAAATAAATGATTGCAGCGCCAATTAATGCACCAGGTGACTTCAGTGCGAAGCACGGTATTTTCCCTCACTCGATGTGTCCCGCGGCCTACGAAGGTCCCGAGATGGAACCTGCTTGCTCGCATGCTGCGTTTTTCAACTCTCACTTATTCTATCGTAAAATTTTGGATTTTTCGATAAAAGTTACTGGCAACCTGGATGCCAGTAACATTTATCGTAAAATGTCATGATTTTTTTTAAAGTGTAGAGTACTCTACACCCCACACCTTGAGGGGGAAGAAGAAAGAGTTAATAAATGAAGGGGTAAATCTTAATTTAATTTTCTTTTTCTTAAATAATAAATTAAAACTTCCACAATTTTAGTCATTTGGATGCCTCTTAATATCGGAGGCACTAGGCCACGGTCTAATTGGTCTGTTTAATAATCAGACTCAGCCAATTAGATGTTTTCGGATTTTTCAGAAGTCAAAACAGCGGAACGAATTTTTTTTTTTTTTTGAAATTACACTTTTTTTTAAGTTTCGAAATGGGACCCCTGAATAAGTTCCATTATATATATAATTTCTCCTAAGTTTATTTTTTCTGATAAAGAACCTAAATTTGTGCTCTGCTCAACTTGAGACACTGGAAGTAGCTCACTGCAGTGATTGCCTGACTTCTTAAGTGACTCTACTTCTATTTTACGAAGTAATACTCAACGTTCGATGTCCGTTCAGAGTTCTGAAAATTGGATATGAGAATGATGAGGTGGGGCTGTTGTCGATGTGTAGGATGCCAAAAAGAGTCTATCTACATAGATGGGTAGTTGCCGTATGGCGTTAAAGTGAAGAGGTTCGTTTTCATCGCTTGAAACATGTTATCAAAAAGTGATCAGTGATCGTGGATTAAAACAGGGTGCCCATCTAGACGGGGGGAAGGCAAACTGTGCCATTGAAATTTTTAGGGGGGTGAGGGTGTTTTGAGGGGTATTTTTCTCATTTTAGGGGGCTCTTGCTTTTGGGGGGGGGGGGGGTTGCGATATTTAGAAGGGGTGCGCCCTTGGTTTTTAGGGGGTGATCACCCCTGATTCAAATCAAAGCTGCTCATGGCAAAAATGCAACAGAATGGTATCGAGGGTTAATGGAAGTCTTATTTAAAATGCATTATAATGATTGCACGGACAGTTGTACGATGGGTTAAAAAACGTTTCATTGGGCTCGGAGATCGTTCATGAGATTGCGGATTTGCAACGCACAGGTCGGTCCTCATTCCTCAAGATCAGACTGACATCCTCAGCTGTCTACTTTCCATGGAACGTCGATGGAGTGTCCGGGAATTATCCTTGGAGGTTAGCCTCAGTCATCATGTGCCCCGAGCATTTGGGAGCTCTGTCGGTGACACCAACAATCAACACCATCCCAGTGGCTTCCAACGTCTTCCCTATGTTTGGCAAAAAGGTTGTAAGCTTTGCTGGTGGGTACACAGAAGGAATATAGTGCAATTGTATTTGTAAGTTCATTAAAAATTGATTTATACCTACGATGCCATTGCTTAGTTTACAATCTTCATAAATCGTTTTTGAAGATTTTGTCTTCACATTTGATATTGTTGGAATTTGCCTCTATGAAGGCAATTTCAGTGACATTTTAGTAAAATATGACGCTACCTATAATTAATTATTACGTACTGAAACTGTCCCGTTCTTGTTCCAAATATATGCAATAATCCATATACATTTTGGATTTCTGATAAATATTCAAATAATATTAGGTTCTAATAAGAAAAATGTGAGTATTGTGATTTTAAAACGCTTTAATATAAAAATAATATATAACAAAGTAAATAACGTTCTTCTTCACTTTCTCCTGAAGCGTAATTGTAGCCCTGGTAGGTGCTGCTATACCAAGTGTGCTCCCGCCCCCAAGAGTTCCCCCTCCCCAAATACTGCAAAGATATCCTATTCCCCCAAGAATGAGAACCCCTTGAGAAAATAGATAATTGTGCCTACCCCCCCCCCCCTAAAATTTCCAATGGCGCAGTCGGCCCCATGACACCACTTGGTGGGCACCTCTGGCTATATACAGCATGATTTGGAAAAACTTTTCAATGAAAGCCTAACCTGGGGAAAACCAAACCTGGCAGCATGGTGATTCTGTGATTTGGATCTGCGTCGCCTTCCCAAAGCTGTCAGGTTAGGTTTGCCTCAACTATACGGTATGGACTTAGCAGAGATTTAATTTACTTGAAACTTTAAAAAGTTCACGTAAGGGAATGTGGCGCAATGTGAAATGGTGAAATACTTACTCTGCTTTTAGCGCCACCTATTTAAAAATATTTTAACTTTGTCGTAATACATGTACACTAACTACCAATAAGTATTTGGACACCTATGCAAATGTCGATATCTGCGGTCCTAAGGTACGTCATGGCCTCCGCCGGTATATATCGTCTAGGAAACAGCATCGGCTTTAGTAGCATGCAAGATGCCTCGCAGTTCGGAGCTCTCTGATTTCGAGAAAGGTATAACTATCGGGTATCACAAATGTGGCCGATCCTTAAGGGACATTACTTGCGATCTGAAGTACCCAAAATCAACAGTGGCCTATGTGTGAGGGGGGGGGGAATGGGGGCCTATGAAGTGGAGGGTGAGCTGTCATTGTCGGAATGTGCCCCGAGTCGGCAGACCAACGAAACTGGGAGATAGAGACCGACGAGTGCTGTCCCTGAAAAATTTGGGAGTTCATCGAATGGACTGGCCTGCCCAGAGCCCAGACCTGAACCCTATCGAGAACCTCTGAGACGAGTTGCATCGCCGAATTCAGGGGTGCACTCCCCGTGCAAAATCGGTGAAGGAACTTCTATGTCTTCTCCAAGCTGAGTGGAAGAAAATACCACTAGCTGTCATACAAAGACTTGTGGAAAGTATTCCCCTGAGGGTTCACTCTGTAATTGCCTCTCGTGGAAGCTCTACCAACTATTGATTTTGAACAAAGTTAGTTTTTCTTTTCTATCACAGGTGTCCAAATACTTATTGGTAGTCAGTGTAGTCTATTGCGGTCAAGAAAACATTATCCCTGAAAATCAAAGAATTTAATACAAGAAATTTTCAAAAATTGATAATCATATTGCAATATTTTGTTGTAAGTCAAAAAAATAATTTTTTTTTATTCTTAAAGGTGAATTCCAGCGGTAAGAAGGGTGGTTTTTACAAAAAATGGTTGGATTTCCGTCTAAATACGTATTTTTTCAAAAACTGATGCCTAGACTTTTATACACATCATAGTAAGTTGCTAAAAAAGCTAAAGCTAAGAAATATTAGTAAGTAACTTTTTTTTTAATCAAATTTAATAAACGGTAACGGAAGGACATTTTTGCGACATGATTTTCACGCTATCATGTCCTCCCCAAAAGTTCAGCTAAACTATAAAAGGGAAAATTGTACAAAAATTAGAGCATATACGGGAGTGTTCAATCATTACAATTTCACCTCTAGTTTTGAAAAATTATTATTTTAAGCACATAAATCAGGCATTTGTTAAGGGTAACGGAAGGATAAGAAATCGAAAGCAATTAAACTTGGTAAATTTCAGCTAAAAAACATTTATTCGGCTAATACAGCTGTCTGATACAATGATATCTAATGCCTGAGCCATCTGTTATTCTGAATTCTTTAAATACTCAATTATTTTATCAGAATCCATAGAGTATTTATCTTCTTTCTCCGGAAATACAAAGATCATTCCCACATTATTATGCATTTTCGAACAAGCTATTTCTTTTCCTTTATCTTCTTTATGAAGTATCTGTCCAATATTGTTTTTTTGTTAATTTCTTTCCCTTCCATCCAACTAACAAAACTTGTCCGAACGTTAATGAATATTTGGCATATTCTTTATGATTTGGTGTTTTTCGTTCAGCTGTGTATCCCCATTTTTAAAATTATTTAAAACTGTCCTCAGTCTGCTGACTTTGAAGTGAAATCTTCTTCGATTTGTTGAAGTAGTATGCCGAAGTAGTTAGTATATTTAATAACATAACTTGTTACAGGGTTCAAATAGTGCATATTTTGTGTGTCAGGATGAGAATGGATATTACTCCCTCTTTGTGAAAGTTGATCTTTGAATTTATGGATCTCTTCGTAGTACGTTTAACAGTTAAACCAGTGCTCTCAACAGTCCTTTCCTGCGACCTGTGGCCACAAATCTGAATGCAGTTACAATATTGTATTGTTCCATTATAAATTTCAAGTTTGTAAGCAAATATTTCTGCTTGAATTGGCTTGTCATATCACAACCATGTCATACCAAAATGATTTTCACATGCTTAGGAATTTTTAAGTGTAGTTTTCATGATTTCCTTCACATACAATAGAAAAAATAAAATCACAAAACTTTTTTTTAAAAATTTAAATAAAAGTTTCTTTTCAAATAAAAGCATTTATAATTTTTGTTCAAATATTTCTTATATAGTATGTTTTAAATGTGACTACTAACTTAAAACAATAGTTTGTTTTCTACTGGCATTCTTAAATATTACCATGTATCACCTTATAGATAAATGTGCTTCTGTTACCGTACTTTTTTTGTCCTTCCGTTACCATTAAAAACCATATAAATTAAATACCTATTAAAATTTTAACTATGCCTCCTTGACAAGGGACAAAATTCTGCTTTGTATAAAAAAACATTAGTTTCTATACATCATAGGTTCTTGGTGAACTAATTGAGATGTAGTATTTTGGTAACGAAAGGACGTCAAATTGTCACCTCAATAATGGACCTATTTCATAATTGAAATAAAAGAAATTGGAAATTACTTACCAAAAAGTTTAACTAGACATTCAAAAGATAAAAGTTAACCTAAATATTATTTGCTGATAATAAGTATATTCAAATTACAGTGTTAACAAAACAGAGATTTTCTGCTCTGTAAAAACATAAAGAGAAAACTTGATTTTGCACTTGATTTTCTGAAAGTCATCAAACTATTTGGGAAAAACAGGTTAAGATTCAAGAAATTCATTTTTTTCTGAAGAGAGTGGTATATGGCAAGTGAGAATATTAATTTTTAAAATTCAAGCGTCATGTCTCATATTTCCTGGATTTCACCTAAATGGTAAAGCTCTTATTAACATTTAAAATATTAATTGAGACCTACTTATATTCGGTGCAGTATTTATTTGTTTAATATGAGACTTTCTTGTATATTAAATGCTTTTTAGCCTACTTTCCCAGTAAAAGTCAGAGAAAGAAGAAAAAGCATGAAAGAAGGCTTAATGCATCATGACAATATTTTTAAAAAAAACCAAAAAACAAACCAAAAAAAAAAAAAAAATCGAAAATCAAAAATCAAAAATAATAATTAGATGAATATCGAAAAATTAAAAATTAGAAAGTAGGGTACTGAGATGGGGGAAAATGTCTGTCTGTCGGTCGGTCTGTCTGTCTCCCCCCCCCCCCTAATAACTTTTGAGTAAATAGTCCGATTCAAACAATTTTTTTTGTTAGAAAGATGACGGTGAGGGCACCTCATTGCTATATTTCACTTTTTGATTTGAACTATTTTTTGTTCAATTTTGAACAGTTCAAAAAAACTTAACATTAGCGCCTATGGGGAAATTGAAGGCAACTGTGAGGCGAATTTGCTTCTAACAAACTTTGTTGGAAAAAACTTCTGATGAAAAACTTGTATATAAAATATCTTTTTGATTTGAACAATTTTTCGTTCAATTTTGAACAATTCAAATCTCTTAACAGTAGTGCCTACGGGGAAACTGAAAGTCAATGTAGATTCTGTACTTGAAGACGGATTTACTTCAAACAAATTTTGTTGAAAGTAGCTCTTGACGACAAAGTTCAGACTCCGACTCCGAGAATATAGATACCTGACTCCAGCTCCAACTCCCCGACTTCGACTCTGACTTCGTTGCTTTGGCAAAAATTTATACGTACACGGAGGAAAAATGACTGATTCCGGTTCTTGGATATTCGACTTCGACTCCGACTCCTTTATCCCAAAATGAGATCGACTTCGACTCAGCAGCCATATTTTTAACTGTGAAATAATTATTGTTAATATGATTTGTTTTTATTTTCACTCTAAAGTTTTAAGTTAGGTATTCAGTTTTCAGCGGATAAACTCGAAGTCATTTATGTTTCTACATTAAGATATGTACGGACGATTCTTTTTTTTTTTTTTTTTTTTTGACAAAGAAAATTATTTCTTTAAGTTGACATTTTATTGTTTTTATTTATTTTGGTAAGCTCATTAATTCATTAAAAAAATTATTTTTGGCGGCAGGGGAAAAAGAAACGATTATTTTTGATATGATGTATTTATTTTAATAAGCTTATTAGTTTTAATTACTATTTTTTCGTTTTGAAAGCGGTTAAAGAATTTTTTTAATGGAAAAAAAATGCATTAGCTGCTTTATTTAAAAGGTGCTGCTATTTTATTTATTCGATTTTTTTTACGCATTTAATTTTTTAGATGAGTGTGGCATATTGTATTCCTAGAAATCAGTTAAAATATTGAAAAATTATGTTTAAAACAATTTGCGATTTTAACTATTTTTGAGAATATTGATCAGGTGCTAGAAAGTAGTATGGGTATACGGGAAAGTAGGCTCGTTTAGTTTTAGACGGAACTTCTTGTTACGGTTGGTCTAGGGCATGTGCGCAAAGTGGATGGGGCAACGTGAAATAATTCATTTTATTTACATGTTCAATCCTTTAACAAATCACTTACGTATTCATTTATTAATTACTATTGGTACCCGCACGGCTTTGCCCATAGTAGAAAATCAAAAGGTCATTTGGTTCGCCTGTGTATTCACAAGTAATGGATGAAGAATTTCCCGCCAATTTGCTACGTTAATTTGCTCGCCCTTGTTATGGTAATTCGCTCGTCCACGTTATGGTAATTTGCTCGCCCAGGTTATGATACTTTGCTCGTCCATGTTATGGTAATTTACTCGTCCACGTTATGGGCATTTG
Organism: Uloborus diversus; assembly: GCF_026930045.1. Classification (NCBI taxonomy): domain Eukaryota; kingdom Metazoa; phylum Arthropoda; class Arachnida; order Araneae; family Uloboridae; genus Uloborus; species Uloborus diversus. The sequence goes on from NC_072736.1 coordinate 130,256,614, forward strand.
CTCGTCCACGTTATGATAATTTCCTCGGCAAAATGTTCCTGAAATTGGAATAGAAAAAGAAACAAATCTAATTTTTGAAAAATCGCATTGAGGTGTTCACCCCTACGTCACGAACTACTTGCGTGCCAAATTTCATGAAAATTAGCCGAACGGTCTAGGCGCTATGCGCGAACAGACATCCAGACACAGATTCATTTTCAGCTTTATTATTAGTAAAGATTTAATTTGCATTCCTTCATTTAATAATTCCCTTATTTATTCATTTATTCACTTATTTCCTTATTCATTCACAATTTCATTCATTCATTTATTTTTTCTCATTTAATTCCTTTATTGTTTCATTTCCTTTCATTTATTCATTCCTTATTTTATTTACTCATTTGTTTGATCAAAAATGTCTTAATAATCGAAAAAAAAAATTTCATTATAGAAATATTTTATTTTTCACTTTTCCCCATGAAAAAAGAAGTGAAAAATGTCCACCTTTTTTTGAAGACGCAAATTTACTGCCAAAAAGAAAAAATAATGTTTCAATGCATGTTTTATTACAAAATATATTGTTCTTTCTTTATATACCGTAATTTTCAGAAAATTTTTTCAATTTGTTCATTTTGAAAATAGTAAGTTATCTTAACTTATTTCACTTTGCTCGACATTCCCCTACACTCCATTGCTTCTAACTGCTTCAGTTGTCTATTAGAGGATATTTTAAACCCACACCTTTAAACATCGAGGCCTGACTACTTTCATTATGCTAATCGGTTTCATTTTGGTGGCATCCATGCGGGCTCTGAAAACAGTTGTTAAGCGTTTTTCGGACAATTTCCCATCAGAGGAGTTCTATTTTTATAGACAGAAAGTTTTATCCGGATATCATCTGTAAAACAAACTGGTTCTGTCAACATTAAAAATGCCACACAGCATATAATTTTCTATTAAATTGGACAATTTCTCAAATCGTTCTTTGCAAACGTCAGGATCCTCCTCCATGGTTTATCAAAGCATTTTATGTATGTCATGTCGTCCTGAGAAACGGTGTAACCAACCGTTGAACGCTTTGAAGCTTTCCATTTCCGCAGAAGCTTCCTTAGTCATTTCTTGATGCATAAACTAGAAATTGGAATATTTTATGTGCGAACACAGATAAGTTTAAAGTACATTAACCTCAAGTCCAGTGACTTACCTAGGGGTTGGCAGGAGTGGCTCTCGCCAGGGGCGCGCAACAGCCAAAAGGCGGCACTTCGACCGATTTGAAAAAAAAAAAGGTTTTTGAGAAAATATAATTAAAAAAAAACATATGTGTATTGATTTTTTTAATTGATTAAATTAGTTAAAGAAACTCCGGATCAACTAGAAAAAAACAAGGAGTTTTCCCTGGAAGACATTTATCCTAACATTTAAATCGTACTTAGGATATATCGAACCCTTCCTGTTACGATAGATTCTTGTGAACGAAGTTTTACCCAACTCCAGTTGGATGAAAAATAATACGAACGAATTTAGTAATGAATTGGAAATATTATGAATTTTATTGAATGTATGTGAAATGGTGGGGGGAAGCAGGGGAGCTCCGAGCTAAAATTTTTAGGAAGAAGAAAATTCTCAATTTGCCGAATGAAATTCCAATTTTACCGACTAAAAAAATGCGAGCAAGTACACAGATCGAACATGCTTAACATCGAATGAGAAGAAACCCGAGGCATTATTAAAGATAATTCAAAAAAGAAAAAAGAACATTAAAATTACAATACTGTCTCCAAATTTGACAAATAAATCAATAAAAATTTGCTGTTTAAAGAAATGTTTTGGGAAGTCGCAGTGACTTCTCGTAACCTTTCATCGGAGCGAGAAATTCATCGTCCATTATTTGTAAATATATAATTTGTAAAAAAAAATATCCACCTCAAAGATCATTAAGTAGAAAATAAAATCGTTGCGGGGGGGGGGGGGGTGCAATTTCTTAGGTTCGCCAGGGGCGCTAGACCCGCAAGTACGCCACTGCTTAAGTCCTTACTTTTTCATCTAATCTTGGGTTTTCATTCACCTGCTATTTTTTTTATTTTAGAGAAGTTTAAAAAATTTTATTTTTCATTATAGTGAGGATATTTTTTGAGTAGTTGAAATTTCTTTTTATCGTTCTCCCTTAAAATAGATACTTTATTTTTCAAAAAAAAAAAAGCAATGGCTCTGAAAAAATAATTTGTCGTACCACAATATCGAGAAAATTTTATATCTTTATACATAAAGGTCTACGCTCTGTCCGGATGTCCGGGGTAAACTTCAAAACTACTGGAGGGATTTTAACCATTTTTTCACCATAGTTAGCTACAGAATCGGGGAACAACTTAGGCTATAATTTGTTCCTTAAAAACTTAGCTTTAAAAAGTTATGGTGGAAAACAGCAAATTTCATGTAATATCCCCATTCAATGATTAAATATAAAATCCATTGTTAGGAAAATTCGTTGCCTAACAACAGCAATATTAAAAGTAATCATAATGTAAATTTTGAATCAAGGCCTCTCTGGAGCAAGCATGACATTTATAGCTTTCTTAGGAGTTGCATCCTCATCTTTATACATAAAGGTCTAATCTCTGTCCGGATGTCCGGGGTAAACTTCAAAACTACTGGACGGATTTTAACCATTTTTTCACCATACATAGTTACATCACCATATATAGAGTAAAGAAATATACATAGAGAGGCCCCGTCTATGGTAAGAAGGAGATGAAATCGAAGCCGGAATTGTGGGGTACAGTGGTGCAATGATTAGCGGGGTTATGATAACGTGATCACTTCGCGAGTATAGTTTTCACCAATCTCGCAAAGAGACCGTATAAAGTAGCTGGCGTATTGGTTTGAATTTTAATTCATGTATTAATGCAATTTCAAAAACGTGCTCCATAAACTTGCAACAATATCTAAGTTTAAATTAACAACCAATTGAGATTCAGTAATGGAATGTTTGGAATCAAGATGTATCATAAAATGCTTAGCAAGAAGCTAAGAATCTTTGGATATAGCGGTGAAACTTCCGGCTTCAATTTCTTAGTATAGCAGGGCCTCTCTATGTAATTTCTTTACTCTATGTGATTAAACATAAAACCCTTTTTTACAAAAATTCGTTGCCTAACAACAGCAATATTAAACATAATCATAATGAAAATTTTGCATCAAGGCTTCCCCGGAGCAAACATGAGTTTAAAGTCATTTAAACATTTGGAAACTCTACTTTTCGCACTCTGAGGGTAGGAGAGCTTTAGTTCACAGTTAAAGCTTATAGTAGAGAGCTTTTATTTTTTTTCTTTTGTGTGCGTGTGTGTACTATTTAATTAAATGAAGCAAGCGCACGGTTTTTTTAGTGATCTTTGTTTTTGTTAGTTCATATTTTGGAAATTCTTAAAAATTTTAATATGCTTAAATTCGTGCTTTCGCTTCTAAATGAATATTCGTTGGTTCTTTACACTTATTGCTATTTTACTTTTATGGGTAAGGAAGAAGCTCGATTTTTAATCACGTCAAAGCGGTGTGTTTTGAGTTCTTTGAGTTAAAACAGAAAACGAAAGAAAGTAGCGATTGTTTCTTACAATTATTACTGACCCAGGCAACGCCGGGTACATTTGCTAGTTTCTAATCTATTGCTCCAAGAATTAGAAACCAATGTCTCCGTAAACTCGATATTCACGTATAAGATTTGACTCATTAGGAAATCGCTTTTTTCATACCGAAGAAAAGTTGAAAACGATTTTATTTTCAACTAAATGATCTTTGAGGTGGATATATTTTTTTTAAATTATTACAAATAATGGATGATGAATTGCTCTCTAATTTGCTATGGCTATTTGCTCGCGCCTGTTACGGTTCCGCGTTTTGGTAATTTTGTAATTTAATCTTCCACGTTATGATAATTTGCACGGTAAAATGTTCTTAAATTAGTATATAAAAAGAAAAAAATCGAATTTTTGAAAAATCGCTTAGAGGTGCACACCCCCACGCTACAAACTAATTTTGTGTTAAATTTCATGAAAATCGGCTGAACGGTGTAGACGCTGTGCGCATCACAGACAGAGAGAGAGATCCAGACATCCAGACAGAGAGTCTTTGAACTTTATTATTAGTAAAGAATACAACTTATCGTAACTTCGGTCAACACCTTAATGTTTAGTAATTACACCATTTTTTTTCTGTTTCAAAACTTATCATTTCACTTTCTCTTTCTTCAGAGATTAAGCAAGAATAAGCTTTACATAATAAAACATTCTCTGTATTGTTTGGTCTTATTTTTTTCTCTTCGATTTTTAGTGATCAGAGCACGAGACCTTAAAATTGACAGTGAGCAGAGTTATTTAGTTCGAAAAAATACTTTATAATTGGCAATTACTGTGCAATTGAAACTGACACATTTTCGGGAACAACCCCTTCACTGTAATTGGTATATGCGTATATGTTTTATATTAAAGAGTTTTTCGTTGAAATATGATGCTTCACCTACATTTTTCAATCGTGTTCATTTGCATATGGGCCCCAGGCACACATATCGTTCACATATGCTTCCACATAGGGGCACATGTAAACAATTGAAGACAATTTTTTAAAATTCCATTAAGTAAAGAAACATTTTTTAAAAAAATCTGAAAAAAATCCAAGGTACAAAGAAAATACTATTCAATCAGGGAGAAACACTTTTGCTCTGATAAATTGATAAAATTTTTTGAGACATGTAGAAATGAAAAAAAAACAAAAAAAAACCTGTTCACAGGTGCCTTCTTTTTCCTCATCTTAGAACCGACTTACGATAGACTAAAAAGAAAAAAAAGTTTGTTAAAGAATATTTCCCCCCTTCCCCTTTTTATAGTATTTGTATTTTGTTTTAACATGAAAAGTTCCTTTCAAAATAATGATAATGTTCGTAATGAGGTTGCTTCCTTCAGTCAAAAGTACTACTTTTAGTTACTGAAACTGATAGAATAAGCAAAAAAAAAAGAAAACATGAACCCAGAAAATACGTTTATTTTCCCAACAGTTATTTTTTAATTAATTTTTTTAAATGTCTGATTTTTCAAACAAGGCGTGGTCTTTATGACGTCAGAAATGCTGCACTTTGGTGCATCTTTCTACCGCGTTTCCATGTTATGATAATCAAGAAGCGAATTAAATATTGCGCTCTACGCTTGCTATCAACCGTATCGTTGCCAATACACGTGAGTAAAGATGCGAATTAAATATTTTGCTCTGTGAATGGCAACAGGAATGGCATTTCATCATTTGTGATGTCATCGGCAGAGGCGTAAACAATGAAATCGCACCGATTAAAGTATTTTTTTAAAAATATTAAACTTAAAAAAACTGTTTAAAAAATGGTCAGATCCTATGTTTTTAAGCATGCTCTTTCAGAAAAATAATACTTTTAAAATTTAGGAAACGACCCCCTTTACTTCCAAAACAGTTTCCGTCCCCGTAACCGTAAGAGCGAACTTCTTATCTTGCTCCCGTTTTGCTACGCGCATTACTTATCCATAGTTGGGGCAAACCTAATCTGGCAGCCTTTTGAAGGCTATCGAGACACTGAGCACAGCATTGCCAGGTTAGGTCTATCTCAACTATACTGCCGTGGGCAGGGAAAGAGCAGTAACTGCCATTTTTTTTTTTTTTTTTTTTTTTTGCATTTTTGTCATCTATTGTACGTTAGCTTTATTGCACAAGCTTGCTTATTTGGTTTCAGCTGAAAAAAAAGGAGCGAAGAAAACGTCTAATGTGGTTGTTTTCTTCAGTCAAAAGTAGTAAAGTCACTGAAATGGATAGAATGAGCAAAAAAAAAAAACATGGACCCAGAAAATTCTTTCGTTTTCCCAACAGTTATTTTTTAATTAATTTTTTAAAATGTCCGATTTTTCAAACAAGGCGTGGTCTTGATGACGTCACAAATGATGCTTTTTGGCGCATCTTCGTACCGCGTTTCCACGTTATGATAATCAAGAAGCGAATTAAAATTGCTCTCTACGCTTACTATCAACCTTATCGTTGCTAATACACGTAAGTAAAGATGCAAATTAAATATTTTGCTCTGTGAGTGGCAACACAGAATGGCATTTCATTATTTGTGATGTCATCAGCAAAAAATGTAAACAATGAAAGCGCACCGATTTAAGTAATTTTTTAAAAATATTAAACTTAAACAAATTATTTAAAAAATTGTTAGAGCCTATGTTTTTAAGCATGTTCTTTCAGAAAAAAATACTTTTAAAATATTGGAAACGACCCCATTCCAACATTTTCCTATTGTTAGTATTGAAGCCAACGCACATTTCTTCAAATATCTCGCAAACTCATTTCTGCAAATCTCATTTCCGTCGTTTACCTGCTTACGCAGTATACTGCCGTGTGCAGGTAAACGGCAGTATCTTAACTAATGAGTTTTCAAGATATTTGAAGAAATGTTTGTCGGATTCAATATTAACCATAGGAAAAAATCTTGGAATAGGATTTTTTTTCGCACTTTTTTTTCAACGGGGACCAAATAAGCAAGCTTGTACAATAAAGCTAACGTACAAGCGAAACAAAAATGCAAAACAAAAATGAAAAATTTGCAGTTACTGCCGTTTACCTGCCCAGGGCAGTATAGACAGACTTGGTTTTTCCTTTCGAAGCATTCGATTTTCTATTTTCAGTTTAATAATGCGAAAATTGTTAGTGACACTGTTTCTTAGAGAACCCCAACTTATTGTGTTGCCGGTCCGAAATCGAAAAAGTTCGAACTTTGTTTCGAGGAGGACAATTTTAGAGCAAAGTAAACTTGAAGATCCAGCTACGAGGCGCAAATTTCGCTCTTTACCAAAACACTTGGGGGAAATTCTTCTCTTTAAAAATGCTAGCTATTTAAGTGAGCCCACGAAGACCGAATAAAACATCTGCACAGCACATTTTCTGTTTAAAACCAAGGATTTAAACTAAGGTAAGTTCGCCAACTAAGCAACCTTAAGGTTCATGACCTAGATCTCGTGCATTTATGATTAAAATTGGCTCCGAATTTTGCACATTCATCACATGATTCCTAAAATAATAATAATGATAATTTCATGCGAAAATTTAAGTTTCAATTGTGTTTTCCAGCAATTTCAACAAAGAAAGGTGATTCGGCCTTATTAGGAACACGGATCCTCAAAAAGGTTAACAGTAAGGTCCAATAAGGCTGAAAAAACGCCAAAACAGTACTGTCAAACTGTTTTTAAAAAGTAAAATTTCTTTATTATCAATATAAAAATATATTAAGACACATTTGATAAGCTCAAAAACATCAAAAATTCCATTTCTACTTCGATGGAAAGTAGAAAGATAAGTCATCGCTTTCGAAGTTCCCTAGCCTGTACAGTGGCCGCCGCACAGTGGGGCATTTGAGCCAAAAAGCTGGCCATAAATCAAATTTTCCAAATATAATGATTATTCTGCTAGTTTTTCACTAAAAAATGGTTGCTAATAATAAACTCGGGCAAGTTATATGTATACTCTTAATTTTGCTTGCTCAAACGCAACCCATAAAAGTTATACCGATTATTAACTGGCTTAGATATGTAAAAGGAAACCAAACAATTTAACAATGTTGAAGTACATATTTACTAACTGTTAAACAGACATTCGACACAGTGAAATGTACAAAAAATTAAAGCAGAGCAAATTAATTATAGTTTTACTGTTCTACACGTACATGGGATGATGGTGATGAAAGTCTACAAATTTTTGTCATCAGTATCACTATCTTCAAAACAAAAAGATTTTAAAAATTTTATGACTTCCTTCGATATCGTTTGCCTTTTTCTCTTCATGTTAGATGATCTAACGCTACTCAAACATGGATCAGAAGTTAACAAGAGTCTATTTAAAACGTCTTCGTTACAATCCTTTCTGGAAATTTTTCTGATGAATTTTTCTCTGTACTGCCGAAAATGCTTGTTTCTGGCGTCTGCGGCCTCTTCGGACAACTGACCGATTGGTAACAAGGCATGCGATATAATACTCGGAGCATGAACTAGTATCTTGTGGACTGTTGGTGACATAGGTTGCCAGGCATACAAATTTACATAATACTTCGCAGTATCCATGGTATACATGCCAAATTGCTCCACATTTATGTCGAAACCCGAAGATATCATCTCTAATATTATTTTAATTCGGAGAATTAGTTCTAAATCTATCCCTGTAATGGCAGTTGCTTCATTCACGTCACCAAAAAATCTACGAGACGTGTTTCCATCATTCGTGTTTCCATAGCCAACTTTAGGTACGTCAACCAGCAATCCCATTTTATTCTTGAATTCTTTTTGAATTATCACTTTGGCTGCCTTAATTTGATCTTTTTCATTTTTCTTTGTAATACGACCTTTGAATACTCCTGCTTTTATCTTATATGATAAATGTAATAAAAATTCCAAAAACCGAATCCTAGCGTGCAGAATAGATAGCTGGAATTTAAAAGCCTCTGGATCTTCTGTGCTTTTTGCTGATAAGTCATTAAAGGTTTTTGACGTGCTACCGCATATATAGCAGCGCATAGTAGATGCAGTGTCAGTGACCGCATTACACACTTTGCCGTCCACCATTGTAGGCAGTAACAAATGTTTTATTTTAATTGTTTCACTAACATTTGTTGGAACTAAGTTTTTTGCTTGATTTTCTATATACTAAATCTCTTCGTTTGTGATGTCTTTGTTCTCTTTAATAAACCTTATTTTAATAGGTCTGCAAAATCTAGGTGACGATAGACAAGGATTCTGCCAGATAACATTTTTGCCAGACATTAATCTAAGAGGCACAAGAGAACTGAGGAAAATGTGAGCATCAGTGCCATCCTCATTTTCAAATTTTTGTTTGTACTGGCTTTGCTTTGATCCGTCACAACATCACTTAAAAATCAACACAAAATCTGCAGCTTCTTCATGACTGTATGCTTGGAACACTGGCTCTAAATACATGCACAATCTTATGACTGTGTGATCTACTAAATCTTGCAACTGTATTTGAGCACAAGTTTCATCGACAAACGTTTTCGGATAACATTCTCGCTTTGCTTTTTGTACATATTTATAACAAGGATAAACATCTTTGTTAGCCTGCTGTATGACTTCATACTGACTCCTAGACAAATTAGCTTCAACAAATATTGCTAAAGCCTCTTCCGGCGAGTGTTTTTTGATAGTAATGCAACCAGCAGTGACTGCTTTTCGAAACTTTGTTGCTCTGGTTGGAGACTTATTTATGTCTTGGATAACTTTTGCCACGTCTGTGTTGCCTATGGCTTGATGACTCATTTGAGCAGCATACGTTAATTCATCAACAGCAACATTTTTTCTTAGTTCCGATGTTTTTCGGCGCTTCGTTCTCTCACTCGATTCTCCGAAATCCTTACTGGGTCTTCCTAATGTTAAAAGACCCGGAACTGAGTAGGTGGGTAACATAACCCCTTCTTTTAACCAATTTTGGTTGTTTTCTAGAAATCGGCTTTCCATTTTATTACATGCCATCCATTTTCGCATGTAAACAATTTTAAAACTGTTAATGGTGTTTTTAACTTCCGACAATTTTTCGCAAGGGCAGTTAGTAATTTTAGCTAGATTTTTAATTAGTTCTTTAAACTTTCCATCAAAGGACCTTTCTGTACTGCCAATTAACATCTTATGCAGTTGTATTCGACTCATAGATGTAACAGAAGCCTGTGAACCTAAAAACAACCGAAAAAAGAGAAATAAATAAAAATCACAACTGCTCTATTGATCGCGTTATTATTTTTTCGGGCAAATTCGGGCAAACTTTTAGTTCAGATTATCAAAATAGAGATTCTGAAGTATCACGGGGTATAATTTTCAATGAGTACAAATGAGTACAACATGTTTAAAAACCTTCACTTTTTTAGGAATTGCAAAAAAAAAACAGATATAATTTTTGTGAAGTTTAACGAACCGTACTAATGTAAAAATAGTTTAAAATAAATAAAAACTGATGAATAATAGTGCACAAACCTTGCTCAACCCCGTCCATAGTAAATTACTTCACTAGAGTTACTTCTGACGTGAAAATAGTACAATGAAGTAACTTCGAGAAACTGTAATGACTCAAACGAAGACAGCCGTATTTCGAAAGCGCTAAGTTCTGACTGCTGGTAAATTCGACTGGTTAGTCTCAGTGCAGAGGGAACACTTCCACGTGATGCCAAATTTATCTACCTTTTCTGAAATTTAAGGTCAAAGCTACTCATTGAATTTTGCATTTTCGACTTTTGGCCAGCTTTTTGGCTCAAATGCCCCTCTGTGCGCCGCTCATATGAATCACGTTTGCTCCAAGCAGTTTTGATGCCATAAAGCGGCTGATTCAATAAAGCAGCTAATTCAAAAAAACTGGATTTTGTTTTGTTTTTGACGATTTCATTCATTAAAGCGGCTGATTCAATAAACCGGCATCCACTGATTCAATTAACCGGCGTCCACTGTACTATTAAAATATGTGCGCGTCTATCTGTTTGTATGTGCGTGTGTATGTCTGTAACCCTCGGAGGTGTAAAGTGATAAAAATAGTATTAAAATCATTAAACATCATCCGCCGAGGGTTGGCGAGGGAAGTGAGCAAGAGGCGGTGACCCCTAAGAATAAATATTTTACATAATTCTGCTCATCTTTAACCATATCTACCTCCGAAATTGTTTGCTGTTTACGCAACTGAAACTTTTTGTAATCGTGCACCAACGATTTTGCTACGAATTTATTCGTACCAGGAGCCCACCTAAGTGAGGGGGGGGGGGGAGGGTGTCACGGTGCATACTACGCCAATGAAATTTTTTTAGGGGGTTTTGCTGTTTAGAGGGGAATTTTTCTCTTTTTTCGGGGAGGGGCTCTCATTCTTGGGGGGGGGGATTTTCATGGTGTTTGGGGGAAGTGCACCTTTGCTCTTTGGGAGGGGGGGGGGAATGGGCGTCCCTGATTCGCACAGTCGATATTTACCTTTTGCACAAGTCGACAGTTTTACCAGACTGTAGCTAAAAACATTTCCTTCAGCCGGTGTCAAAAGAATTTTTATTTTAAACGAAATTCAAATCAGTTATTTCTATACAAATGTAACTAAATGGGGTTTTTTTTAAACTTGCCGATCAACGCCAAAGCGTAAATAAAAAACTAGCCCAACTTTTTCTGACTTTTTCTCCAAATTTCTGGGGGGGGGGGGGGATAGCACAAAACCATGAATCCACATAAACCCTAGTCAAGAGGAATGTTTTTTTCTGTTCTAAAATATTAAATCTTTAAAATAAAGCATGTCTCAATGCTCTTTTCAAATTCTCGCTTTAATTAGAAGACAAAAAACAATATGACATTCAACTTTTATTTATCAACAATTTTTAGAAAAAAAAAAATATTACAAAACATCACACATCCAGTCAAAAGTCCAGTTTAGATTATTAAGTTAATTAAAGCGCGTGGAAATCGTTGCTTGGGAGAATGGTCAAAGCAAAAGCAAATTCTAAGCGAAATCGAAACTAAATATTAACCTATGCCCGGAAAAACCGATAAAATGGATCATTTTGTGCCTAACTGATGTTTTCCCCGTTGCTCGATACTGTTGCCGATGACGTCACAGTGACGCTCTTCCGGCTCCTCGCACTTACATTGACGTCAGTACAAAAGACTTTTTCGTGAAATGCGTTGGAATTGAACCTTTTCCGCGAAAAAAGAGCACGGATTTTTTAAAATCCTAACAATGCGATGCCGTTAAGACACAAAAGTCCGGAAGAAGCATATTAAGAGAAAATTAAAATGCTGTCTGATAATTTATTTGATTCTAGGAGTTTTTTTTTCGGAATGCAAAATTGGGATATTTTTTTGAAGGTGTCAGTACGTGGTGCGTTGATAATGATATTAATCAAAAGTAAATGTAAAAGGAAATCATGTGATTTCCTGGCAAATCTTTGGCAGATTTTCAAACATTTTTGGAACTATACATTATTTATAATTTATAGTGGTCGAAAGCAGGCGAAAACTCTATTAACGAAAATATACATAAAATGAACTTAAAAAGTGAAAGGTAGTTGGTTTTAACTGAAATTGAAGTATTTTCTCTTATTTTTTTTTCCTTTTCTTTTTTTACTTGCAGGCATAACTATAAGACATTAATCTAATTTTAAAACTAGAAACTGAATTAATTAATTAGTTTTATGTTTTTAATGTAATTGGTGTTGAAGTATATAAATATAAAAATATCAGAAATTGAATCCGGCAAATCAACTAAAATGTATTGAATCAAGTGCATTAAAAAATTCTAAAATGTTGTCTAATGATTTATTCAAAAGCTGCCAAATTTTATTTAAAGTTTTTAAATTATTCTGTATAATTTTTAAATGTCCCTCAACTTATCAGAAAATGAAAGAAAGTTTAAATTTTTATAAAGGATTACTAATTGCTTGTAATTCATTTTCATATTTTTGTACGACGTACATGTATTTCAGTAAGAATAAATGAGCCTGAAAAAAAAATCTTTAATTGCAAAAATTTATTTACATCATTAAAAGGAATATTTTAAAATTCAATAATAATAGCATGTAAAACCACCCTGTTGTTATTTAAGCATTTGAAAAAGTGGTGGAGTCTAAAAACTTCATAACCTAGTATCAGAGAGAAAATAATTGCAATTTTATTATTTTTTTTAATTCTGGAATAATTTTGTTGATTCTTTTATTTTTGAGAATGAATTTTGGAATTTTTTTTCAGAAACATGAAAATGGGGGGAAATGCCTTTATTTATTTATTAGTTTTTTTTTAACATTAAAAATATAATCATTAAAAAATTGTTGGAGATTTTTAAAGCACTTGAATAGATTGGTATTTTTTAGAATAGCCTGTACATTTATCAGGATATAAGGACAAATATTACTTTGATTTAAAAAATGTATGGAGTTTTTTTTTTAATCATTTTTCTTAAATATATTTTTCATAGTACAATCCTTTTCAAGTATTTTCACTTCCAATGTGGAATATGTTCTCCTGTATTTTCCTTTCACGGAGTACATGTTTTTTAAGCATATACTAAATTCCTCTCTCCCGATTAAATCTTGGATAAACTTGCTTTTTCTGGCGCTAAGCTAAGTAAGTTTATTCCAAGAGCTTATTTATGGGTGTTTTTTTTTTTCTATTTTTCGAAACTTCAATACATTTTTCAAAACTGACAGAAAGTTTCAATTCATGACTTAACATAAAATAAAAATACTTTGTTTAAAAAAAATCAAAACATTGCCATTTTGCAACTGAAATGGACATATTTTATGCACAGTATCAAGTAAATACTTATTTGTAATTCATAGGTAATTCTGAAGTTCTTTTTAAAGTAAAAAAAAGTTCAAATCGCTCTCAATTCTTTTAGTAAGAATAGAGAAATAAGTAATATCTAACAGACGTAAGTAAATGTAATTTAAGAAATAAAAAATAATAGTTTTAAAAAAAAGTACGCTTTTGTAGCAAAATGAACTAAAAAGTAAAAAATAATCTTTGGATGATAAGTGAATGAAGTAATTGGCCAAACACTTAATTTTAATATAATAAAAAAAAAAAAAAAAACCGTGGGGTGCTGTCTATTTAAATTTTTGCATGGACAACAAATGGAAGAAATCCCACGCTTTTTTGTATTACATTAAAATTAAGTGTTTGGTCAATGGGGTCGTTTCCAAAATTTTAAAAGTATTTTCTTCTGAAAGAGCATGCTTAAAAATATAGTATCTGACCATTTTTTGAATAATTTGTTAAAGTTTAATATTTAAAAAAATTACTTAAATCGGTGCGCTTTCATTGTTTACGTTTCTGTCGTGTGACATCACGAATGATGAAATGCCATTCAGTGTTGCCATTCACAGAGAAAAATATTTAGTTCGCATCTTTACTCATGTGTTTGGCAACGATATGGTTGATAGCAAGCGTATAGCGCAATATTTAATTCTCTTCTTGATTATCATAACATGGAAACGTGGTATAATGATGCGCCAAATTGCATCATTTGTGACGTCATAAAGACCACGCCTTGTTTTCAAAATCGGACATTTTAAAAAATTAATTAAAAAATAACTGTTGGGAAAATGAAAGTATTTTCTGGGTCCATGTTATTTTTTTTTTTACTCATTCTATCAATTTCAGTCACTAAAAGTAGTACTTTTGACTAAAGGAAACAACCCCATTACTTTTCATACTTATCATCCAAAAATTACTTTTTACTTTTTAGTTCATTTTTCTACAACAGCATTTCTTTCTTTTTTTTTTTTTTTTTTTTTTTTTTGAGTTTTTAAACTATTATTTTCTTTATTTTTTTCTTTTTCGTCCTTTTTTTCTGTTTAGTTTAACTTATTTTATAAAAAAAATATTCATTTTAACATACTTCAAAATCTTTTATATTCATGAAATTTACCAAAAACAAAAAAAGAGCAACTAAAGGTCTCAGGCAGCATTTGAAACGCGGTCTCTGGAACTCCAAAAAAAAAAAATAAATAAATAAATAAATAAATAAATAATTAAATAAAATAATAATAATAATAATAATAATAATCTTACTAATATTATATATGCGAAAGTTTGTCTGTATGGACGTATGGATGGATGTATGGATGTTTGTTACTCTTTCACGAAAAAACTACTGAACGGATTTTGATGAAACTTTACAATAATATAGCTTATGCATCAGAATAACACATAGGGTAGTTTTCGTCCCGTTATGGGGGGCAAAACCCCCTTAGGGGGGCAATAAAACACAATTTTTGTATAAATTCTCTAATATTGGGATGAAAAAATACTTGCACATATTTACATTATATGTCCATCGAAAGCTCTGATTTTTCTGCTGAAGATGGCACCTGTTCGAAATTTCTAAGCAGAATAAAAAACGAGTTATGAGCTTTTTAGATCCATGTTCGAAGGCTTTCCTCAACTCAATACAGTATTTAGTGTATCATCTCAACTCCCTGTCGATAGCGACAATTGTTGTATTGTTGACTTTCTTTGCTTTTCGTGATTGTTCAAGGCTTTTCTCAAGTCAAATCTTGAAGTAAGATTTTTGCACAAGATTGGCAAATAATACATGATTTGGCTGATGATTTTCCATTTAAACGGAACTTTAATGTAATTAATGGTTTTTATTATTATTTATGCTAATTGAACACTTACTCATTATCCAAACAACCAGCAGATCGCCATAATTTTTGCAGAAAGATTTCCGTAGCTGATGCATTTGGCAGTTTTTTCAACGTTGCTGTTTTTGAAGCCGAAGACTACGTCATAATATTTCTCAGCTTTCACCATGTAAACAAAATATCGCCAATCAAAGAATTTTCAAAAGACTTTTTTTACTGTGTTAAATAATCCAGCAACTAAATTAGGCAAATCCATAAACAGCACAAAAACTTCCATTAATTTTCCTTTTTGCACAATTTCAAACAATCACCAAATTTTATTACTTATTTTGGTAACATTTCGGATGAAACTGTTTAGCGCCATTTTATGGTGACCAAAAATATCTCAGCATCTGGCAACGATATCTCTGTAACGAAAATTAATATCATATCGTTTTACAAAGTAAGGAAAGAATGGGGGAGCATCATCGAAGGTACCTCGAAACGACTTTCGCAAATTCGGTAAAATCGCACCAAGAGCCACAATGATTGAAATTTCCCGAAATAACTAAAGCAAGTATAAGGGGATTACGAGCGCAGCTACTTTTTTTTAATCACTTCGTACTTATTTAGCCATACAGAGAAGGTTTTAGACTCCATGTTAAAAAAAAAGTATCAACAGATTAATCTTTTTAAACATGAGAAGATTAATTTCATGTTTTTTAAATTTGTATATGCTTAAATATAGTGCTTTCGTTTCTAAATCAATACTACTTTGTTCTTTATACTTATTGCTATTTTAGTTTTATGGGTAAGGAAGAAACTCGATTTTTAATCACGTCAAAAAGATGTGTTTTAAATTTTTTAACTTAAAACAAAAAACAAAAGCAAGTAACGATTTTTTCTAATAATTATTACTGACCCAGGCAACGCCGGGTATTTTTGCTAGTAATAAATAATTGTACTCCTTTAAAGTGCAATAGCCGTGCTCTAAAAACATTTAACTGCGCCGATAAATTGCCAATCGAGTAATTGTCTAATCCAGCTAATCCATCTCAGTCATGATGTATGTGTGTGGAAGTCACATTTATATTACTTTGAAAGTTTGAGATACATTTCAATAAAAGTATTGTTCAACAATGGCCTGATCAACAATGAATTGCCAATAGGAAAGTTGCAACCTATTAATTACCTTCATATTTTGGCTGTTGGATATTGTTAATTGACCCTCAAAACTAAAAACTTCACCATCGCCGAATTTTAAAACACCGTGGTTGATTTTTAATGAATTTTTAAAAATCCACGCGCAAAAGTGCGCTCTTCTGAAACGTCACGAGCCTACGTCACAGGGCGCGAATGGGCAGCCTTCCGCCGAAGATCCCTTGTTTTCGCTAGGGACATTTTGAGCGCGCTAATATTTTTATTTTTTAGAAATTCAATAATCCTTTTGAACACACTATGGAGGCCGGATTCGTTGAAGCACAATCTAAATAACCTTCCTCGTGTAACATCAATGATGATATTCGAATATTTCCGAGAGGAAGAGAGGTTTAATGTTCCAGAAACGCGAGGAGTTAAATGCGAGGAGATAAGCCTTTTACGTTTCGTCTTCGAAGTCGAATGCGTGACCTTCGGCTTCTCCCCTATCGGAAGAGCGCATGACGTCACTTCCTATGTCATTTGACGTCACAAGCGCTTGAACTTTAAAAATTTATTTAAAAAAAACTACTTATCGTATTGCAAAAATTTTTTCACCTATGATGTTCATACATGTTACTCTATCATATAAAAATAAAATTGAAAAACCTGAAACTTCCCTATTGAAAGCTCTCCTAAATTTTCGCTCGAAATTAGTTACTGTTTGACCACGGATTGTATGTAATTTGGCAATCGGCCAAGTAAGGACAATTCCATCTGAATGAATCTAGTAGGGGATAATGGAAAATCGCGATGGGATATTCGCATTTCCAATAAACTATGGGGGCGCTGCAGCCGCTGTCTAATGGCGGATGAAAAAGGTAAAACAAACAAATGCCGTAACTTATAACTTGCTTTGACGCTTAGTGGAATGATAGTAATTTTTCAACGTGTTTGTGAGAAACTTTCTTTTCTATTTTTCTGAAATTACATTACACCACAAACTGTCTGAAGCCTGTAATTTACCACAAAAAAAAAAAAAAAAAAAAAAAAAAAAAAAAAAAAAACAGGTGGACAGGTGGAATGGAATGTTTTACCTTCTTCGGTAGTAGCGTTAATCACCGCAAGGTAGCGTATTCGAGCTCTGGAGTTGCGAATTGATTGATACACGCGTTTTATAATGTCACTAGTGCCTTATTTATTTATTGCATTCTCGAAATAAAATGAGAGGAAACAAAAATTGTTACTATGGAAACAAAAAGTAAATAAATAAATAAAATGAAATAAAATAAAATAAATAAATAAAATAAAATGTTTTTATTTCGTTCGGGAATGTAAAAGCAAAATGGTAAGCTCAAAACTATGTTGTGAATAAATAAATAAATTAATTTTTGTTGTGAGAATATAAATCGAATATACTTTAGATTAAAAAAATATTGTCGTGAGCAAATTTTCATTTTTACAAAACTGGGACTAATAATAGAGATGCAAAAGTGCACATCTGTAACAAACTAACTAACACCCCTATAAACTAATAGATACGTCAATTTCCACCTTTGAACCGGATATGAGCCTTTCCATATAATCAATGGTCACACAATAAAAACAATTATAACTCATGTTCTAATTTCCTTGGAACATTGGGACACATTTTGTCTGATGCAGAAAAATCAAAGGTCTTTATTTTTAATTTAAAATATTGAAGTAATTTTTGGTATTTTAAAATAATTTTTGCGATTTATTAATATTTGCAACTCCAATAAACTATAGGGGGAGCTGCAGCCACTGTCTAATGGCGGATGAAAAAGGTAAAACAAACAAATACCGTAACTTATAACTTGCTTTGACGCTTAGTGGAATGACAGTAATTTTTCAACGTGCTTGTGGGAAACTTTCTTTTCTATTTTTCTGAAATTACATTACACCACAAACTGTCTGAAGCCTGTGAGCTACCACAAATAAAACACGTGGAATGGAATGTTTTACCTTCTTCGGTAGTAGCGTTAATC
This sequence comes from Uloborus diversus, assembly GCF_026930045.1. Taxonomy (NCBI): domain Eukaryota; kingdom Metazoa; phylum Arthropoda; class Arachnida; order Araneae; family Uloboridae; genus Uloborus; species Uloborus diversus. The sequence continues at coordinate 130,274,881 of NC_072736.1, forward strand.
ACCGCAAGGTAGCGTATTCGAGCTCTGGAGTTGCGAATATATATATTTTTTAATTTTTCTTCTGCACATTGTTGGAGTTTTGCCAAAATATTCATTAAAATTAGAATAAACTAATAACCAATAATTGTATTAATAAATCAATTTGATTATAGAATATTGCATTGCCATCGGGTCTGAGGTCGCGTACCAAATTTCAAACAAATCCGATTGCAGGAAGTGGGCGAAATTTGAGTTGCAAGATTCCGTTACAAGATACATATCTACAGGTGGAGCTAATAAAAGCGTGTTATCAAAAATAAAAGCATATGAATTCCCTTACTCTCTTGAAAAAATCTACCTAGAGGAACTAGAGGTTATGTAATTCAGCAAATATTCCAAGATAAAAAGTCTAAAAGTATTCTTATTAGATGAGAAAAAAAATTCTTCTCTCCAAACTCGTAAAAAAGAACCTTTTTAGAGAATTATCTTACTTAAGCAAAGCTTTTTTTTTTTTTTTTTTCAATCTTTTTAATGAAAAATTTTTGCCGGGACGATTCAATGTCCTGAAACATTAGCTTCATGACACGAATTAGTTAAAACAACGCCTTCTGTTTTCTGTTTCTACTTACAGAAGAAGTTGTTTTAACTAATGTAATACAAAGTAATGTAAAACAAAGTGTTCGAATTACACGACAGTTTGGTGTCTTGCTAAGTTCAGTAGAACCAATTTTATTCGAGATCATTTAATCCGAACGCCCACTAATCCAAACGCTAACGCCGCCAGGATGAAATACACGTATTGTAAATAAAATTAATTTAACTTTTGTTATTGATATAATTATTTTCCTACTTTAAAATACTTGTAACATCTATACTAATTATTGAACTATTTTGTTGTTTATTTATGTTATTTTAGAATTTTTTAGCCATAACATTAATTTTTGTTGTTGTTGCCAGCAAGACTGGAAATTTGGGGTGCGTTGCTTCACTTTTCCAACACGAATAACATTAATTATTTTCTTTATATAGCTATTGATTTAGTATTATTACGTTTTAAGACAAATGTTGTCAATTTAGAAAGGTAAGTAAAATTTCCCGGCTTAATCAAATACTCCGCCTTATCGAATAATATTTCTTGGAACCGACGATTTTTTATTAAACGGAGCCGACAGTATTGTGTATGTTTGTTTGCTATAGTTTGAATAAACAATATTTTACATCACAAAACACTTCTCTTTTTTCTGCACTACTTGTGATTTGCTCAAGCCACGTTCTTGCTGTTACAGGACGCGTGAAAAGCATAATATGTTCTGTAATCCGAACAGTTTGATAGTCCGAACTGTCCCCGCTCTCAATTAGTTCGGATTAAAGAGGGGCTACTGTACCCTCTTTTCTCGATAGCAAATACGAAAGTCAATATTTTAAAGAGGACGCGCGCGATGTTTTCTCTGCACGGAGACTGCGCTGGCAGAGAAATAACATTTACAGAATTCATTACTTTTTCCCCCCATAGAGAATTTGCATTCAAGGGATGCGGCAACAAAATTAGTGGCCAAAGTGGAGTCATTAGGCGACTAAACTGAAATGGGAAGACTCCAGAACCTTTCCAGTCCGAGACACTTGGAATGTAAAACTAAAGAAACTTCTAGCCTGTTGGCATCAACTCAGAAGTACATCACTCGTAGAAGTGAATTAACGCTGTGGTAAAACTATTTGAAGTACCAAAGTTTAAAAAGATAATTTTATTTAAATCTGAAGCAGGTTTTTTGAGCAATCACGATTGCTTATTGTTCTCATTTGACCGTCTTTGAGGTCCTTTGATTTTTCAGCTTGGACCAGGGACACCAGCACCACCGCCCACCGGCCTCTGCAGGCGGCGCGGCTGCTCCGGTACGGAGCTATCCGCTTCTCCTGGTCGGAGGCGTCCATGTCCTACACACATGCGCACTCATACACACACATACACACACACACACACACACACACGCTCACACACACAAGCCTTTACGCACATACACACACGCCTACATGCATGCACACAGGTCTACGCACACACACAAGCCTACACATACACGCACACATGCCTACACACACACGCAACTATAGACACGTAACCGCCCAGGAGGAGGGGTAGGCATGGGGGTACAGGAGCTGTTTCTAGAAACAATAGCCGCGAATGAGTAGGGCCCTGTCGCAACTTGTGATTGCAAAAAACATAATTTGAATTCAAAATTTCAGAATTCAAATTAATTATCTTTTTTTTTTTTTTTTTTTTTTTCATTTTATCAGTACGAAATTTGTAAGCACCTTGAATAGACAAGTCGGCTATTCAGCGCATATAGAGGGCGCAGTTGAACTGAACATTTTAATTACTTAAACGCGAAGCAAAAAATTACTTCAACTTCTGCAAACGGAAAAATGTTTGAATCTTGAGCTTGTTCGAAAGATGAATGTGACAAAAATGTCGGTAAAAAAATTATGCTTGTTTAAGTAAATTGATATAAGTTCGGTTTGGGGTAAGTATTTGTTGTTTCATGATAATAAAATACTGACTTTAAAAGAAAAAAAAAGAATGGGATTTTGAGACACTTGTTAATATTGCAGTGTCACAAAGCAATATCAGAAGATTAAAGAATTCCACAGTATTACATACGCGGGTTGTTAGAAAAGTGTTCGACATGTTTTTTTTTTTTTTTGGAACCAGATGGATTTGCATCAATGTGCTTGCATGCTGTAACTGTAAACTTTTGTGCGCATGCTTGAATTTATTTCCGTCTGTCGATTTTGCTTCAAATTTTGCCAGAAACTGGACTACAGTGAAGTGAAAACCATTTAAAAGATGCAAACAGCTTTCAGTGACAATTTCTCAGCACATTGCTCGCACTTGATTTCAACTTTTTTGTGATAACCCTGACTCCTGTAGTTCAATAGGCTTTTTACTCTTCTTACTTCAATTCTCTCCTGATAGGGTCCCTTGCATCTTCTAGCTGTTCCCCAAACTTAAGAGACGATTGAATGGTTAATGCTGCTCCAGTCATTTCGTCATTTGACTTTAAATTAAAAAATCTGATGATGGCACCACACTTTACATTAATCAGATTCTATTTGCCACTGACTGATGCTATTGATAAACTGAGAAAAAATCACGCATCATACGCAGAAAGGTTAAAATTCGGCTAATACTAGCGCGCTTGTTCATATCCATCAGGTTTCGCAAAAAAAAAAAAAAAAGGTCGAATACTTTTCCATTTGCCACCGCACACACAAACACATTTGTATATCATGCATATGTATGTATTCCCAGTACCCAGGACTTTCCATTTAATTTGAAATCTGAGATAGCTGGAGAAAATCGCGAAGAAAACTTCAAAGAAAAAGCGGAAGAAACTTTTGCGCTGAGTCAATTTCGACGTTGCTTCATTGAGGTAGATTCTTATGTGTCAGAGAGCGCTTTTTCGATCGGAGCACAGCCTTCTATATATCAGGCCTACGCGCTGTATTGCGCAATCGGTGTCACGTGACCTCAAGCAGGCTTTGAGCGGGGAAATCCCTTTAGTTCAAACAGTGTTGTGGACTTCAAGTAGCTGCTCGTTGCGGATGCAAAATTGTATTTCATCTCACAACTTTAGCATCAAATAGCAAAGTAATATTTATTCCAAATGTGTGAATACGTTATCAACTGTCTTTATGGAGACTTGAAATGATGTTTTCTTTTTTGTTCTTTGTATTTGACTGTGCTAAATCGTTACGTTTCGTCAAGTTTACATTATAAGCCGTTGGGATACTTTGGTGGTGAAAATTTAACGTATCAAATGTTTAACATCTCCAAATATGTTTGAAGCTACTATTGTTGGATTAAAAAATGTTAAGAAGGTAAGTGTGGTTACCAATGGTTATTTTTAAGCAGAATTGATAATAAAAATAAATACAGTAAAATCCCTCCTAGCGGATACCCCTCCTATGTGGACAGTATTTAATTCTTCGATTCTAAGGTAAAATTAAAAGGTATTATTAAACCTCTGTCATGCGGACAACCCTCCAAAATTTTGTCTCGATAGTGTCCGTATTAGAGGAGTTTTACTGTACTTGTAAAATAATATTTTAAGGATTTTTTACTTGTAAGGGGCGAATTTTTATGTATGGTTTTTCATGCTACATATTTTTATCACTTTCGATTCTAATGACGAAGCTTTTTTGCCCTCAATTTGTGTAATGATTATTTTTTGTAACTATTGTTTCAAGGAACTTTTTAACATCAATTGGCTGAAGAGTGCTGTTTAATAAATACATTAGATCGCGGTTCATTAAAAAGAGCAACTGTTTTAACTTTTAAAGCAGTTTCTATTTCTGTAAGGTACTATACTCTATTATTGAAAGGTACACATTTTTATTTATATTTTTTTTTTCATGCAATACACGTTTATTACTTTCGATTTTAATGACGAAACTTTTTGTCTTCATTTTGGTAAATGATTATTTTTTGTAACTAAAATTTCAAGGAGCTTTTTAATATGAATTCTCTGAAGAGTGCAGTTTAATAGATACATGAAATCGTGACTTTTGAAAAACACCAACTTTTTCTTTTAAACCCAGCTTCTATTTATATAAATGTATTTTAAAATGTTGTGGATTTTTTTTTTTTTTTTTTTTGAGGAATTCATAGCAAATGAAAATGAATTAAAGCTTTTAACAACTATTAGCGAGCCATGCATTAGAAATGTGGTACATGACCATTACAAGCTTAGCTTTCACACCATTTTCTTGATTTTGAGAAATATTATGCGAACGAGTTATAAAAGACTGTTGAATAACTTCTCTAAAAAAAAAAAAAAACTCACAGATAACTCATGATAAATCTAATTATATTTTTTACTCTGAAATATGTGCATCAGTATTGTCCTTTTATACCAATTGTTTAGTTTGTTTCAATTGTTCAGATGTTTTGTAATTATTATTGGGTATTGGAGTGATTTTTTTCTCAAAAATGTATGTTGTTTCTTTTGTTTGTAACAGTTAGAAATATGGCTAAATATTGGTTTATTTTATTCCATCTTATTATTTTTTTTTCCATTTGTCTGTATTTTTATCAAAGGAAATCAATACTACTGTAAATCATTCGTGTGAAAAATGCAAAATATTTATTAGTTTATTGAATAAGAAATATGCACTTCCCGTTTGTCTTCCCCGTCTGTCTTAATCATTTTACAATTTACAGTAAGCAAAATTTATTTCGTACTTTCTTTTGCATTATGATTTGAAGTTGAAGTGTATTTTCTTTTTACCCATTAAAATTTTCATTTTTATTCATTATCTATATATTTATTGCGAATATAATATTTAATGTGTCATGCATGAATTTTAATTTAGTTTACTATTTAAGAACTATTTGTGTCGATATTAAAACTCGAACGATATAAATTTTTAATTTAAAGATGTATCGGAGTATTTCACGTAAAAATTAACTGTGTTTTTTAATGGATTATAAAAAAATCTAAATTTTTATTCACGGTAGAGCTATTATGAGATGTAAACAAACCGCCTTCACGGGCGGCCATGTTGAATGAGCGCGCAGGCCTTGTGTTAAGATGGCTGTGATCGGAGTTGTTGTGACGTTGGTTTCTCGGCCTCTGACGTCAGTCGGATTTCGTCCAAGCTTCCACGCTGGATCAACGCGAGGGGCTTCTTTGTTCAGTCTCTTAATCTTCAGGAGTGTATTGGCTTGCCACGGTCAACTGTTTCGCTTTCTTTCTTTCTTTCTTTAATTCCGTTTTCGACCACAACAGAGGAATTTCAAGAAACGAGGAATTTCGTTTATGAAATCTTCTATTACTTTTTTTCAAATGCAATGTATGCATTTTTTGCAAAAGGGTAGGGAACTTGTTTATTGAGCTGGGAACATAGAACAAACATACAGGGTAAGAATCATTGAGGTATATGAAATAAAAATAAAAATTTGCAAGGAAAAAAAGAGCTTAAAAATGTTATGTCAATGTTAAGAGTCATTTTTTGTAAGCGACTAACGCTTCCTATGAATGTGTAAAAGTTGACTTTTTTGATTTTAATGAACTTTACCCGAGATATTATCTTTAGAATCTCTGCAAAGTCGATCGCTCCTTGGAAGAATTTTTTAAGTGTAGTTATGGTTAATTTTTTATTGGGAAAAATGCTTTTTTGTGCTGCAGTCAAAATTTGGAAATTGAATTCCGATTTCCAGAAAACTAGTTAGGTGCCATAGTTTTCTTTTCACATTTAGTTTACAGAATGTAACTATGAAGTTTTAGTCATAATAATTTTTGGCACCTGTCTGAAGTTTCCAGAAAGTTACCCTTAAATGAGGGTTTTGTGGGCAGTTACCTGACCCGAGTTTTTTCCAGTTCAAAAATAGTTCCTTAAGGAAGAAATAAAACAATTCTTTAATCAAACATAAAATAGCAGTGTTAAAAATTTCGTAGAAAATTTATTTAAAAAAAATCATAGATTTGGAAAACTTTATTTTTTGTTTCATCTCGTAGAATAAGAAATCGAGGAAAAAAGGAAACGAAGTTAAGAATTTAACCACTGATGGGCAAAGAGCTACAGTAAACTACCGAATTTCAAAACGTGCTGATTCATAAGAGAATGCTGCAGACGATTTTCCTTAATAGAAGTAACTTTTTCAAAAATAATATTTTTTTTTACTTTTTTTTCTTGACTTTCAATTACTTCAGTTTTTTTCTGAAGGTTAGCTGTTCTAACATTTTGAATCTGAAAAAATGTATTGCTGTAATTGTTAAATTGTTGAGATTGAAAGAATTGGAAGTTGAAAGATTTGAAATAACTAAGAGGAGAAAGTTGATGCAGTTTTTAGAAAACATAAGCTCAATTACTTCTTGATAAACTTTTTTGCTATTAACTTCAGATATTGCTCAGATAATAAAAACAATATTTGGTGTAATAATTAGATTTATCTCGTAATTGATAAAGAGATATTGAATCAATCTACTTCAAGATAAAATGTAACGGAAAATTGTTTTATAAAAAGTTATTGCACTTAAAAAAAATGATTATGTAACTTGTATGAATCAAGATAGCGTAAATTCATTTTTTTTTTTACAATAGTGAATGACGTTGTGCCATCTTTCACCAAATATATTCTATCATAATAAAAATTTAAATTCTTATAGGTATAAGAAAAAGGGGAAAAATATCAAGCTCAAAGAAACTAGTTTTTTTTTTCCCCAAAACAAATGCACCAATAAAATTCGCACTCAAATTGAAATATAGTTTTTAAATACGGATTTTTAAGTGCAAAATATTCAAACGTCACTTCGGTTGCAACATAATGACTAAAATTACTTTAGAACTTCAAAGTAAAATTTTAACCATTCGAAAGTTCAGTATTTCTTCGACATTTTATTATCTAGTATCGATATTTTTTTTCCTACATAATGCATAAAAGTTGCATTACGAAAAATATATTATTTACTATTTCAATCATTACTTGCGTCATCCTCCTTTGAAAGAAAACTTGCAAACAATTTAGTAAACTTTGCGTGAATTATCTATTTTAACTGTTAAATATTTTAATTGATTATTTTTACTTTGCCGTTGTTTTTTACTTGCAGTGTCTTTCGAAACAATTCTTCTGCGAAATTTCGAACGAAGCAAATTAGAAATGCATAGAAATGAAAAATTCCGCTGTCGTCTGGGTAACTAAAGTAGTCACATTCGCATTTAGCGCTTTTGATAGTAGCCCTTCTCTGACGTCAGTTCGGGGACCGATGACGTCAGAGGAATTTTTTTATTGGCTCGCACGCAAGATCAGCGCTACGGGCTCTTTTGTTGAACTAGTTAATCTAGGATTGTATGAATCCTGGAGTTATGTCACGGTCAGCAATTTTGTAGTCTCTTTTGCTAGGACTTTCTTTCCTTTTGGAAGATATTCGCCAGCCGCATTTTGGAAAGACGTCCCCAAGAACCCTCCTTCCATCCCCTCTTTTCTTTCTTTCTTCCTTTTTTTTGCAAAGTTCTTTGAAAGTGATAAGAAAGGCCAAAAAAAAAAAAAAAAAAAAAAAGAACAAAAATATTTTCTAACATAAATAAGTAATGGACCATGGTCACGGACTATGTAGAAACTTGGGCTTATGGGTCGGGGGGGGGGGGGGAGACGGTCGAGAGATGCATACCAAGCACAAGGATGGTACATATTTAACATCTGTGTATATTTACCACAATTTTTTAGAAAAAAAATTAAAAATTAGTTTTTTCAATCCAATCAAAAGAGTGTACTTTTGGACTATTTTTCTGGGTTTTATTCCCAGAAAAATAGTTCAAAAAATAGTTTTAAATACATATGAAAAAAAATCTAATTAATCGGATCATTAAAAAAAAAAGGCACTATACAAGAGGTAAGTGTTAAAAAGATACGTATAGATACATTGATATGTACATACACATACGTAAAGATACATTGGTGTCCCCCCACCCCAAAAAAAACCGAAAGTGTCGATGTTTCAAGTCGCACACCCTCTTATATTTTTCCTTTCAGGTCAAAACAATTGAAAGGCTCAGGGCACGAATGTGATTTGCCACATCAGTTTTTTTTATGGTAGGACAATTTCCAACTTTTGAAATATTCTACAAATATTTTAATAGATAATATACATTTTATATTCTGCAATACTAAAACCAGATGCATTTTTCTGACAGTGACATAATCCATTGTCATGTTTATTTCAATTATCAAAGCAACTTTTAGAACAAAAAACTCATTTTTTCGAAAGTGTGGCTTATCACGTTCTTGCCCTGAGCCCTTCAATTGTAAAAAAAAAAAAAAAAAAAAAAAAAATGCATGTAATTGAGCAACGGCAACCCGTACCGACTTGCGCCTGAAACTGTGTGAACTTGGCCGAATAGAAAAAAAAAATCGTAAGTTTGAAATTTCATGTTGATAAAAAGTTTCTCTTATAGACCCACATGTGCCACACAAATATTTATCCAAATTAAAAAATATTTAGGTGTCCAGCAGGAGGCCTAAAATTTAATTTTGTTCAAAAATTTGATTTTTTTTTCTATGCATTTTTTTTTTTTAAATGTGAGATATATTTTAAGAGGAAAAATATTCACGGTGATTAGCAGAAAATAGAAATTTTTGCTCTTTTGATGTATTTAAATCTCCCACACAGTACTAAAATATAGATTTTTTCAAGTTCAAGTTGAATTTTTCATTTTAAACATATTATTATTATTTTTTTATTATTGATTTGCAAATTTTGATTTAAAAATGTATAATGATTTTTGAACTTGATATTTTATTGAAATGTATGTGTAATATTTAAAAAAATAAATATAAAAAATAAATTTTTTGAAGAAACCACAATTTTTAGGCCTCCTGATTGGTAGGGCTCGACCGATGGCATTTTTTGGCCGATGGGCCGATGCCGATTGTTGGCCGATTGTTCAAAGATGGCCGATTGTTTTTCTCCAAATGGCCGATTGCCGATGGCCGATGGCCGATGCCGTTGGCCGATGGCAAAAAAAAAAACTAACAGAAATAAATTGCTATGATTGTCAGGGATTTAAAGGGTCATTTATTCATTTCACTTTACTTCCTTTCTACGAATAAGGAATCGTAATCACAAAAAAAAAAAAAAAAAAAAAAAAAACAGATTTCGACCTAAAATTCTATTTTACGATCACCCAATCTAAACTTCACAAGTTTTCTGGCATATCGGTACATGTATATGTATCTAAGAACATATAGATGACCAAAATATCCATTTTGAACACCTACTCAGTTAATTATCGCAGATTGTCTTGTGATATCTTCATGCGCATAAATTTGCGTTTCTCAAAAACGTCATGAAATAGTAAGTTGAAAACTCATACGTACGTAGTATGATCTAAAAGTTCGACGACAAGCTGTATCACGGGACGCGGGAGCGTCCCGCCCCGCCAAGGAAACCAAGCGTCAGCAGCCAACAGAAGCAAATCCACCGCCAAAGACGAAAGAAAATAAAAGTGACCAAGAACAAGATTACACGACAGAACACGTTGGAGTTTTTTGGGTTTTTCAGCCCTCTGTATCTCAGCCCCATGAAGACCCCCGGAGTTGATTTTTGGTACACTCAATCTCTAGTGGCCCCTGACGCCGTAAACCAAAATACAATCCCCTGGACCATCAGGGGGAGGAGATATTAAAGTTATAAAATCGCTGTTCAAAAAAGTTTTCGCTTTCTTTGACAGGGCTACATCCCAGACGAAAAAAGGAATCAAGCTGAAACTTCGCACACACATTCCTTGTGCCCTACTGATGTGCCTTTTGTGCCATTTGACCCCCCTCCCCTTCTCCCCTCGTTTTTACCCCCCAAATTTTACCTTCCCGGGGTTCTATCACAGCCCCCCGGGGGGCTACGGTAATGATTTTTTGTATACATATTCTTGGGGGGCCATTGAGTACATATACAAAATTTCAACCCCCAGGGACATCATGGGCCGGAGTAATTGAAGTTTGAAAATCACTAATTTTCCCTGAATTCTTATGTACTTACTCTCAGCTCATAGGGTTTGTTTATCTCGGACTGCTATTGCAAGGTTAGAACAGATCTAACAGTTATTCCAAAGTTGTCTTAGGAAATGAAATTCAATCAAGACTAAAACATATCCAACAGTTGCAACTAGACGTTAAATCGCGGATATCACAAATTTGCCACAGCGACTGCGCATGCGCGCAGTCTTAGCTCATCGGGCTTTCTCTTTTCAGATTCTATGTTGTTTGTTTATACTTAAGCAGAGAAACAAATTAATGAATGAGATTAGAATACTGTCCTCCCCCCCCCCCCCAAAGTTTTGCCGATACGAAATTTCCTTCCCCCTGTTTTTCAGTTTTGATATATTTATGGAGGAAAGAAATTTTAAATGTCGGCGCGAAACTGGGGTTAAACCATTACAATATTTTACGTGACAAATTATATGAAACTGTACGCATATGAATACGGCACATATAACTTTTTAATTGAAAGCGAAAAATAGCACTTTTTTATTGGTTTGCTTATGTTCTAAATTAATGGATTTTTCACAAACAACACATAATGAATTGAAAATATATGAAATACGTGTGTGGATGTCCGTGATTTGCAGTAATTTGTTAGCTGAAAATTTTTTTGCAATTAATTTAAGCAAGACTTTTAATGAGCTTAGTCCGCGCGCAACATGCGCAATTCGCTATGGTAAATTTGGGATATCCGCGATTTGACATCGAGTAAAGTTGTATAGATCTTCTGACACATTCAAATTTAAAATATTTAATGGCTTAGTTTTTTTTTTTTTTTTTTTTTTTTTGCTTGGTGATAACATGCGTTATTTCGTTTTTTAAATGAACTTTTAAACAAAACTAGGTATTAAACTAGACAGAGACTTCTATCAAGAAAAAAAAAATCACCAAATAATCAAAATTATCCCATAAAACGTAAAATAATCCACGATTTAAGAAAAAATGTAATTAAACAAAAAGTGAAAAGCTAGATTAAAATAGCCCTCAAGCTGTAAAACATTTAAAGAAACCTTCATGAAAATGTTGAATAATCTGTCAAATAAAGAAACTGTAATAGAATTTATTGCGAAAGTGTAAAATACTCGAAAGCAATATAATTTAAAATATAGTATTTTATTATCCAAGAAGTTTTCTTTGCAACAAAGAGGATACAAGGATTGCAATAAAATTTAAACCGCCCAATTCTCGCAAAATGAACATAGAATCTTAATAGTCAGAAAATAACTTGACGTAAAATTAGGCTAGCCATTATTGTTCCTTAAAAACACAAAACAGCGTTGTTTTAATTGAAAATTTTCTGACTTGAAGTTCTCAATTCTAAAAATACAGACAAAGTAATAATATCAATGCAAAAAGATGTGATATCTCATCAAAAACAACCCTGTTGTAAAAATTTCCCCGCCAAGAAAACCTTTAACTTTTCCGCACAAAAAAGAAAACCTGCATCCTAAACCCAAAAACCCTCAGCCATAAAAAGTTATGATATCTAGTTTGACCTCCAAGTATCTGCCAAACTATCATCCTCCCTCTTCTCCCTTTTCATCACAGCTGCTTCCATTAGAACCTCCTCCCACCTTCAACTCCTCAGAAATATGGATAAATCTTTTAAATTGTTTATCTTGTTTCGCGGGATGCTTTTTGCTCACCAAGCAACCACTTCACTTTGAAAAGCTTCCCGCCAAACAAGATAAACAATTTAAAAGATCTATCCATATTTCTGAGGAGTTGAAGGTGGGAGGAGGTTCTAATGAAAGTAGCTGTGATGAAAAAGGAGAAGAGGGAGGATGATAGTTTGGCAGATACTTGGCGGGCAAACTAGATATCATAACTTTTTATGGCTGAGGGTTTTTGGGTTTAGGATGCAGGTTTTCTTTTTTGTGCGGAAAAGTTAAAGGTTTTCTTGGCGGGGAAATTTTTACAACAGGGTTGTTTTTGATGAGGTAAAACCTTACCCTGAATAGTTCATATTACCAAAGCACATCTATCTACAAAATAGTCACCCTGAACGACTATGCACTTCTGCCAACGATCGTATAGCTTTTAGAAGCACTCCTGGCAGCCATTTTTCGCAACCTCCTGTAAGGCCTCTTGCGCTGCTGCTTTAACTTCATCGTGGGGAAGAAGGCGACTTTCATGTTGAGGATGCACGGTTCGATTAGTCAATACTCTGATATGACAAACAAATAACGTAACGTTTCGTCGGACTTAGCTCCGTGTGACTTTTACCTGTTCCCAGCAAAAAACATTTCCATGGACGCCGCTTTCTTCCGTCAGGAGAAGATAAAGCTGCATCACAAAAGGTTGCGAAAAATGGCTTCCAGGAGTTTTCCAAAAGTTATATGAACATTGGCAGAAATACATAGTCCCTCAAGATGACCCTTTGAAGGTGGATGTGCTTCGTTAATGTGAACTATTCTGGGTAAGGTTTTATACATCTTGTCCCCGAATTTTTGGATCATACTACGTACAATCTGTATAGGGTGTAGTTATGCTTCTCCTTTTTTGACTGCTGTATGATAAAAGAGGAAGGAAACAACAACCAAAAAAAAAAAAAAAGAAAGATAACCAATTGATTTATATATTTAAATTGAACACATAACTAAGATTTTAATAATAATGTAATAATGAATGGATTTAGGTACAATATACATAGTTAAAAAATTTAAATTATGTTGTTTAATCATTCAAAAAATAATAATAAGAAGAAGAAAAATATGAAATCGTCAACAAATTACGCAATTAAAGTGGAAAGACTGCAAGTAGACATTTTTAAGTCATCAAATTAAACAAAAAGGGTAACAAATAAATTACAATATTAAATCATAATAGGAATATTTTTATAATTATTTAAAATTTATGAATAGAAAAATTTGCCTTTTTCATAAAAGCTATAACAGTGATATAACTTTTTTGCTGAAAAAAGAAATAGCCATGGAAGAAACGAGGTTCTCAATATGCAGCTACAATAAATAAACTTGATATTTATATCAAGTTAATAATAACTGAATATATATACTACTTGATCTGATGTTTGTACATAATATTGAACAATTTGATTGTTTAATCTTTTACGAAGCCCTATAAATAAGTTCTAATTAAATTTTTCAATTTAACAATAATTTTCTGAAATTTAAAAAAATTGCATAATCCTTGAAACTTTTCTATAACATATTATTAAAAATATGATAAAAACGAAAATAACTTATTCATTGATTTTATATCTATATATATAAAAATGGAGTTTGGTAAATTTGTTCCCTAAGATCTCAGAAACTACCCGGCAGATTCGGCTGAAACTTTCACCGTTTGTTCAGTTTGGTACTGGGAAGGTTTATAGACCAGTTCGAAAAAAATCCGATTGATAGTTCCCTTTTTATTCCAACTTTAGTCCCAATTTTCGCATCAATGCCCCAATATGGGGGCGGAAAAAAACCTGCACATATTAACATTATATGTCCATCGAAAGCGCCAATTTTTCTGCTGAAGATAGCATCTGTTCGAAGTTTCTAAGTTGTATGAAAAACGAGTTATGAGCTTTTTTTGTTCCATGTTCGAAGGCTTTCCTCAACCCAATTCATTATTTAGTGTATCATCTCAACTCCCAGTTCATAGTTAGCATTGTTGAATGTTTTTGTGTTTCGTCTGACTGTTTGAGGATTTTCTCAAGTCAAATCTTAAAGTAACGTTTTTTTTCCCCAAGATTGGCTAATAATAACTAGATTTGGTTGAATATTTTCCATTTAAACGGAACTTTAGTGTAATTAATGAGTTTTTTAAAATTATTTGTGCTGATTGGATTTTTTAATCATTATCCAATTTAACAACAGAAACCTCGCCAAAATTTATGCAGAAAGATTTCAGTAGCGGATGCATTTGGCAGTTTTTTTTCAACTGTCGCGCTTTTTGAAGTCAAAGACTACGTAATAATGTTTGTCAGCTTTCACCATGTAAACAAAATATCGTCAATCAAAGAAGCTTGAAAAACTTTTTTTACTGTAAAATAATCCAGCAACTAAATTAGGCAAATCCATAAACAGCACAAAAACTTCCATTAATGTGACTTTGTGCACAAATTCAAACCATCGCCAAATTTTACTACTTATTTTGGAAACATTTCGGATGAAATTGTTTAGCGCCATTTTATGGTGACCAAAAGTATCTTAGCATATGGCGACAATATCTCTTTAACAAAAAGTAGTAACATACCGTTTTACAAAGTAAGGAGGGGGAGCATTATCCAAGGTATCCTAAAACGATTCCCGCAAATTCGGTAACATTTTAAATCGCACCAAGAACTCACAATAATTAAAAGTTTCCAAAATAACTAAAGCAAGTTTAAGGGGATCACGTGCGCGCGGCTAAATTTTTTTTAAACCGTTCGTTCTTCAATAGACATACAGAGAAGGTAAGACTCCATGTAAAAAAAAAAATAAGTCTAAACTGATAAATCTTTTTAAACATGTGAAGTTTAATTTCATGTTTCGGAAATTCTTTAAATTTGTATACGCTTAAATTTCGTGTTTTCATTTCTAAATGAATACTATTTTGCTCTTTTTACTTTCTGCTACTTTAGTTTTACGAGTAAGGAAGAAGCTAGATTTTAAATCACGTCAAAAAGGTGTGTTTTAAGTCCTTTCACTTAAGACAGAAAACAAATGCAAGTAACGATTGTTTCTCATAATTATTGCTAACCCAGGCAACGCCGGGTATTTTTGCTAGTAAATAGATAAAAATAGTTACTTACAATAGAAAAAAATCGATCGCTATAAATGATGCAAAAAAGATAACGCATTACGAAATATAGGTGAAACAAGTATGAGAAATACAACGCAAAATGACATTTCTTGAGCAAAATAAATAATCGCTAAATATTTAAGAAATGCTTGAAACGTTGTGGGAGGGGAGGGAAGAGTCACCCTCTGATTTTGGAGTAACTCGCAACATTAAACGTCGGCCCCAAACACCCAACTTCGGCCACATTTTTTTAGTAGAGAACCGCTATACCATCAACGCCTCGGAAGAGTTTTTTGAATCTACTTCAGCACTTCCGAAGAAAAAATTCAGAAATCTCTTTGATTTCCGAATTATGTCACTATTCAAAACGTCTTTAATCAATTTCTTACATAAATGGGTTAAATTTTTCCTAAACAATAGATAAAGTTTGAAAAAAATATTCTAAGTTGATGAATGGTGTTAGTTTTAAACAACTCGGAAGTACAACTAGAGTTTAATTTCAGAAATAGAAGGAGGGGGAGGGGGTACTCAAGTGTTCTCGGAAATACAAAAAATAGTCGTAAAAAATTGAGTTCAAAATAATCATGAACATTGAGCAGAAAAACCCTTTTAGAACTTGCACCCGAGTTTGTTTTGACGTGCAGTGGCGAATTAAAAATATAGCAAATGTTGCAATTGCGCGAGATTCTCCATACCCATAGGGGTACCATAGGAGTTACAAAAATGCTTATGATAAATGTTTCACAGCTTCCGTGATGGAGAAATAAAGCCCCAAAACGTATTTCGACGGGCCCCAAACTTGTAACTCCGCTGAAGCGATACAGAAAAGACTGCATTACTGTGATTCATATTACAAATATCGAAAAATTAAAAATTACCTTCGGTTCAACAGGAATCTAACTAAATGACACAAAAACGGTTTCGACATCTCGCATTTGTTTCCAAGTTAGTCTCCAATTCAGCAATATATCACCAAATGATCGCCTAGTCTGAGTTGCTATATTAGTTTTGCAATGAAATAAGTAATTAATAGCCACAAAAAATGAGTAAATAGGCTTTTTAGAACACCCGATCAAAAACAAAAAGGGAAGTGCACAACTGGAACGTACGCACACTCCCCATGCGAAATTTTAACTTTTTACAGCTTACCATTTTTGAGTTATGACTTATGAGAGATACATACGTAGGTCCTGCCGCAAAAAAAAAACAACACAATAATTAACTTGTTTGGTACCTGAATGCCGTATTAAAAACTCTTTCAGGGCTGACTAGAAATTCATACTGAAATTTAAGTAAACAATTTTATATAAAAACAATAACTCCCTTTACTTTGTATTAAAAGTAAAACAGCAAAGGTCCTTTTTTTTCGAAAACATCGGCCAATTCCATCGGCTTTTCGATGTTTTTTAAGGCCGATGGGCCGATGTTTCCAGCAAGTTAGCATCGGCCGCCGATGCCGATGCCGATGGCTAAATTGTTGAACCATCGGCGCCGATGCATCGGCCTGGCCGATGCATCGGTCGAGTCCTACTGATTGGACACCTAAATATTTTTTAATTTGGATAAATATTTTTGTGATGCATGTGGGGATACAGGAGCAACGCTTCATCAAAATAAAATTTCGAACTTCTCCCCATTTTTTTTTTTAATTCGGCCTAGTAGTCGGCATGAATTACCGTTTTTCAAATTAGATGAACCTTTTTTTACAATTGTTTTGACCTAAAAGGAAAAATATTGGAGGGTGTGCGACTTTAAACAACGAATTTCGTTTTTTTTTTTTTTTTTTGGGGGGGGGGGGGGGTTGGTCATCCTAATGTACATTAGGGTGGAGTAAAAAAATGTTTTTCTTAAAATTTAAAAATCCTGGCAACTTAAAAAGTGCTTTTTAGCACCATTAGATTCTTTGGGTTCCTAAACCGCTCCTAAAAAGTTAAAGCAAAAAATACTTTTTTATGAAATTTTTTAACGAAATTTTAAACATATAATTTTGAAAATGATTGGGAGGGTAAATGAATTTGGGGGTGTAAATTGGGTGTGTACTCTGAGTAAAACTAATACATCCTGGAAGTTTAATCTCCATAGAGTTCTTTCAATTTTCCAAAAGCAAAAAAAAAAAAAAAAAAAAAAAACGACTTTTTCCCTCTATTTTCACACGATCTCGCAAAACAAAAATAGGTTAAATGCACACAGTATGAATGTTTTAAGCACAGAGTCTAAACTCTCGTATTGCGATAATATATTACATTGCGTTTCAGAACTGTTATTACGTACTATTGCTGTAAAAAAAAAGGGAAAAAATAGTTTTGGGGAAAAAAAAGTCCTAGTATTGCATTATATCACTTTTGAGAAATAAGTTACTTCATTATTCATGAAATTTATGAATTATTGTACACAGCTGTTTAAGACATTTTATCAATGCAGAAACATTCTACACTGAGAAAAATGAAGTTTTCAAAGATGAGTACATTCATGTTTTCATATTTTCTTGAAACCTTTTGTTTCAAATATGAGTACCCATGCTTTGAAATAGTATGCTGAATTATTTCATACTCAAAAATAAGTACATAACTCGGTTAATACTCAATTTTGAAATTATTACGTATTCAAAAATGAACACAAATATCTCAAAAATGAGCACATGTTGATTTGAGTATTTGATGAGTATTTGAGTGTTTCAAATTTGGATACTACGTAGTCGGAACCATTTTGACTCTGCGATATGTTCAAATTTGAGTACTTTTCGTAATTTTTTAAATTGTTGTTTTTAGAGTGTATGCAAAACAGCAAGGATATTAGTTAACGTTTATTTTTCAGTCGACGAATTTTTGATTATTTTTCAAGTTAAGTTCAGCAGTCTTCCTTATTCATTTTCAATCAAGATATACCTATTTTAAATCCAGTATTGGATATTAATTGTAAAAGGGGAGAGGGGGATCTACCTGATTCCAAAAGAGAAAAATTTTATTGCGCTTTACTGCATCAAAGTTTATTTGTCTAAATGAGATATAAGGTACTAATTTCAAAAAATCGTCCCCTAAAAACATGTGTACTGTGAAATCCTGTTACAAGGTCTATCAATACTGTCTAGGGGCCGAAAAATTTGTTTGCTGTAACGGGAATTTGGTCGTAATGGAATCCAATCAATGCAATGGAAATTGACCTGGAACTGAAGCTTTATTTCTTTGAAACGGATATTTCGTTGTATTGGTATTCGTTGTAACGGGATTTCACTGATTTGTCAAAATTAAGTTCCCCGTTCTATTTTAGTTTTTTAATATTTTGGACTTTTTCTCTTTTTGATTTTCCCATTGCATATATTTGTGGCACTGAGCTGAAATAGATTTTCTTTATAAAACTACATAAAAACCTATTGGCGAAATATATTTTTAGCATATTATGTTCTTGTTTAACAAATTTTTTTTTTCGTCAAAACTCTGTCATTACCAAAACTCTCAATCATTGCAAAAAATTGTAGCACTGAGCTGAAATAGATTTTCTTTATAAAACTACATGAAACCCTATTGGTGAAATATATTTTTAGCATAGTATGTTTTTTGTTTCAACGAATTATGTTTTTTTATCATCAAAACTCTCAGTCATTATCAAAACTCTCAGTCATTGCCAAAATTCGTGGCACTGAGTAGAAATAGATTTTCTTTATAAATCTACATAAAAACCTCTTGGCGGAATATATTTTTAACATATTATATATTTTTAACAAATTATATTTTTTTTATCATCAAAACTCTCAGTCATTATCAGCAAAATATATCCAGCTATTACTCAAGATTTAATCGTTTTATAAATATTCCCTCTTACGTTTCTGCCAAAATGCTCCTTAAATTCGTGTTATTTAAAATTTGTGATCTTTTAGGAGAGATCGAAGTCTGTTGGCCTTTATGAGGTGCAACTGCAGCATGTTATTTAGCTGCCAGCCGATCTTGGTATGATGGGAACGCCTTCCTTAATGACACCCTTGGGACAAAGTTCCAAAAACCGATGAAGAATATTCTCGAACAGCCTTACCCCCTTACAGCTACACCGGAGAACTTCGGAGTAATTTCTAAACTTCTATCAAGAAAGATCTTTTTTGGACCGAAATCTCTGATTTGAATAAAAAGACAGTTATCGATTATTTTACGAAATTGTATGAGTATTTATATTGAAATGATGGTCATGGGATGTGCGAATTTCCTTTGTCTTTTTGGATAAAATTACGTTTATATTTTACGTATGAAATTATTTTCATTCGTTTATTTTTGAATGAAATTAGTTCATATTTCCTATGGCCCTTGAATGACATTATTTACAAATTTCTTTTACCTTTTGAATGAAATTGCGCACGCATTTTACATATCCATTTAATGAAATTAATTTACTAATTTCTTTTATCTTTTGAATGAAATGTGCACATTTTTTAAGGTTTTAGATCAAAAATTATTTAAATTTCCACTATCTTTTCAATTAAATTACGTGCACATTTCCTATGGCCCTTGAACGAAATTATTTAAATTTCTATTATCTTTTGAATGAAATTATGAACTCGATCCCGGTATTCCTTGAGCGCAATTATTTACAATATTTTTTATTGAAATTACTTGCAAATTCCCCATAATTCTTCATACGACAGCATATCAAATTTCCTTTACCTTTTGAATGAATTTGCGTGCGCATTTCACATATCCATTTAATGAAATTAATTTACTAATTTCCATTTTCTTTTTAATGAAATGTGCAAATTTTTAAAGGTATTAAAACGAAATTATTTAAATTTCCACTACCTTTTCAAATAAATTACGTGCACATTTCCTATGGACCTTAAACGAAATTACTTAATTTTCTATTATCTTTTGAATGAAATTACGAACTCGTTTCCCATATTTCTTGAGTGAAATTATTTACAAACTTCCTTTATCCGCATTCATTAAAATTACATGCACATTCCCCATAATTATTCGTACGACAGTATTTCAAATTGCCTTATCTTTTGAATGAAATTACACGCATAGTTCCTACACATGTCGATCAAAATTACTATTAGCAAATTTCCTTTTCCATTTGGATGAAATTTCAGTTTTTTATGTACATTTTTAAATAAAAAAATATTATTTAGTTTTAAGAAATTTGAAAATCACATCTATCGCTGTGCAAGCAGATGTAGAACTTAAGGAAAAAAAATCATACCATTAAAGTCAACTGATATATCATATTGCATATGTTTTCCAACTATTTCCCTATTATTTACTTTGCGCAATATCTCAGAAGCATGCTTTGTAGAGCTGCAAAACAACGCATCTTATCTAAGCTAGTGATATCTATTAAAGCACAAAGGCTCTTTTATCGAAAATTAAAATGAAATTTTATATTTTTATGCTCTGAGTAGTTTTTCTTTACGCTTCAACTTTCATGGTTTTTTGATTTTTTTTTTCTTCTGCCTCAGATTTTTTAGGGAAGCGAAAAAATAATTGTATTATTATAGAGATTTCCGTACAATTTACGTACAATAAATAAATTCCCTACGTTAGTAAATTTTAAATTCATTATAAAATTATGAGGTTGATAATTAAAAAACGATAATTGGTATTTCTTCTGATAAATTTATTTTTTACGTTTAAAATACAGTAATTTTCACCTCCTTCTTTTTGGTAAATAACAGAAGTTTTCAAAAAATTACTTTTAAATAAAAAAAACGCCTTCAAAAAATACCCAGGAACTAAAAAGCAAAAAATAATTGATTACACTTACATTCTATTTCCTATCCAAACATAGAAATGAAATTTATTTTACAATTCCAGTACAAAAATCAACTAAACTAAACACCGAATAATAAAATAAACACTCATCTAAATTACTATACGATGAATTATTTTAAATACCTAACTAATTATATACGATCTCTTAATTTTTAATAACCTTTTGAAGTCGGGGCCTCCTTATAAACAACTACATAACGTAACTGACAACCCACCGAATCCTGAATTAAACTCTAATTTAACTATACGCGAAATTAGTCTTTAAAACTAAACCTACTCAGTTACGTTAGGTAGTAGTTTATAGGAGGCCCCGACTTCAAAAGGTTGTTAAAAATTATGAGATTGTCTATAATTAGTGAGGTATTTAAAATAATTCATCGTATAGTAATTTAAATGTGTGTTTATTTTATAATTCGGTGTTTAGTTTAGTTCATTTTTGTACTGGAATTGTAAAATAAATTTCATTTCTATGTTTGGGTAGGAAATAGAATGTAAGTGTAATCAATTATTTTTTGCTTTTTAGTTCCTGGGTATTTTTTGAAGGCGGTTTTTTTTTATTTAAAAGTAATTTATTTTTTGCATTTTAGTGGTGTAAATAACACGGCGAGCGTCTCGGAGACTTCCGACGATTGTAAAGAAAGGCCTTTTTCAAATGCGTAACTATGTACAAAAAAAAAAAAAAAACTGTCTTCATCATTTGTAAAACTTTATCAAAGTTTGCTTTCCGAAAGCAAATGCACGAGTCACTAAAAAAAACGAAATCGCTTTAAGTTTAAATTTGTAAAAGTGTAAATTTTAGAATTGTAATATTGTAAATTGTAATTTATGTTTCGCAATTAGTTTCATGTAACTTGTGATAAAAGTCGCATGTTTCTTCACATGGCCCCACTATAGATGAAGATTAAAAATTTCATTAGAATGAATTTTGTGTTTGCTTCAGAGAATCCTTAATTCAAAATTTTCATTATCATTACTCTTAATAATATATATTTTTAGTACTTTCTTTAACTATAGGTAAGGAAAGTATAAACCTTTGTTTTATGGCCTTTGTTTATCAATGGGTTTTATATTTAATCGTTTGTGAGGGAAACTGCATGAAATTTATTGTTTCACCCTTAACTTTTCCCTAAAGAATAGGGTAAATCAAAGATTTGGAACCTAAGTTAGACCACCCCTAAACAAAACCACCACTAAACAAAAACAAAAAAAAGCATAAAAACCGGTTCACTAAGTGAGACGATATACAAAATTAATAAAGTACAAATCGATTTAAATGTGAGTATGATATTTGAAGAGTTCCTTCAATTTCATCAAACCTGAACTTGATTAACATTAGACCGCCGAGGAACTATGCTGTTTCAAACAAAAAAAGACTTTTCCTTATCGGTACAGGCAGGGGCGTGCACAGAAATTTTGGCGCCCATCACAAATGACTTTTCCGGGCCCCTCTCCATATTGTTTACCCCTATATTTCACCGTTAGTTACAAAAATATTGGTCCCCCCTCCAGGCTCGGGCCCGGGCCAACAGGTGTCCCTCCCCCCTCCCTGTGCCCGTCCCTGGGTACAGGTGTCTTCGAGTATTTATGGAACATTGTACAAAGGAAAAACAAATCCGACGAGTTCAGAACCTCCTCCTTTTTTTGAAGCCTGCTAATTAATATAACCCTAATTTCAAACTGAACTGGCGGCATCGTGAAATAGTAAGTCTAGAATAATGGTCAAACTTCAGAAATCATGCACAGTTATAATGTATATTATTAAAGAATATAAATTAAATCGTGGGGGAGGGGTGTTCTGTATTCAATTCCCCCTCAATTGAACACTAAATATATTTAAAAATTGGAATATTAAATAAAGAACTTTATATTTTAGTGCCTAAATAAAGTTATATCTTAGTAAATAAAATATTAAGGTAATTGATTCAACTATTAAAGTAGCAAAATATATTTAATTTACTGCTTTGCTACGCAGTAATAAATACATTAGTAACACCTATAATAAAAAATTAAATTGCGGCGCAGCGTTGAGAAAATTACTCATCCATGTGCCGCGAGAATTAAATATCGTTCAAGAGAAAGCCGAAACCTTAGGTGTGAAAATACACCAATCACAGCAACACCACGTGATCATGACGTATGAAATTTAAAGTTTCTTGGATTTCTCCGAGACCCCTTATCAGATCCAGACCAAATTACAATGGGACTATCTGGGAAGTAGTCCCTTGGAGTAGTCCCCCTGGATAGTAGTCCCTTCCAAACAAAACAAAAAAAAAAAAAATCAAATCGGTCCAGTAGTGTTGAAATAATTCGAAAACACACATAAAAAGCCGCAATACGAAATCATAACCTCCTTTTTTGAAGTCGGTTAAAAATAATAAGCACTTTTCATAATGCACTCAAAATGACCAAATAACATTTCTGTGTCAGAAAGGACAGTTTAAGTATTCCTGTAGTTTTTTCAATCATTCCAAGAAAAAGACTTCTCAAGCGAAGAAAAGTGCGGCTCAAGTCATGTAGAGAATGTTTTATCATTATCTAGCTTTCAATCATAAATTTGAGTGTTGAAACATGCATATTTTTCTTAATGGGAAAGTTTAATTTGAAATGACTTGAGCGTACTTTTCTTCGTTTGAGAAGTCTTTATCTTGGAATAATTAAAAACTACAGGAATACTTAAATTGTCCTTTCTGACCCAGAAAAGTTATTTGGTCATTTTGAGTGCATTATGAAAAGTGCTTATTATTTTAAAAAAATTCTTTCATTTTAAAGTTTTTCGTTTTCAAACAAAATTTTTATGTCCAGAGAAGCCTTGATTAAAATTTTCATTATTATTACTATTAACATTACTGTCGCAAGGCAACAAAATTTGTAACAATGGGTTTTATATTTAAATATTTAATGGAGAAATTAAATGAAATTTGCTGTTTTCCATCATAACCGAAATAATAATTTTGTTTTAGAATTTTAATTTTTCACTGTTAAGTTGTACCTTATAATTAAGCAAATCATTTGGTGAAATCCCGAAGTGTCTGTGGTCTAATTGCTGAGATATAAGCAAAAGCAGGCCTCAGATTACTCCGTGACAATCAGGCCAAGTATAATAAAAGTGCTTAAAAATCAAGATTTTTTACTTTACCGAACCAACCAATCAATCAATCAATCCCTTACCGTCATAAATGCACCGACCCTTTAATACTAAATGCCTATCACATTTGCATCAGAAAGTGATCTTCCATAGGTACAACTGGCAGCGCTACCTGGTGGCAATACAAGGGTGGAGTTGCTATAGCGATGGATCCAAACAATTCAAACCAAATTTTTAATTAGTAAATTTCAAAATTTAATGTTTTCCGCTATTCATTTCTAAAACCTTCAACCTTCAATGGATGGCAATAGCAGTTGTCCCGAATTTACTTATTGGATCACTTTTGCTCTGTGTTAAAAGCGAGAGAGAAAGCGACAGGCATTTAGTATTAAGTATTAAGGAGGAGTTTGTTAATGTTAAGTCCACGCATCGCATCTGTAATAAAGGGGATAAGGGGTTCCTGGTAATTTCAAAGCTCGTGTTGTGTATTGTATGCAATACTTATTTCAAAGCTATATGTGTGTTCTTGGAATTCATTTACTTGTTTATTTATTCTTGAAATGTTTTAAAGTAAAACACTTTAGAGTTTTTTTATTCTCTACTTTTTTTAATGTTTTGTTTGATTACACTTTACCGTATCTTAATTAAAAGGACTATATCGCACGAAGTATTTAAATCAAAGGTGTTACATCGTCACAAACGCTTCGACAAGACGAAAATGCAGTTCAAGTGTATAATAACATATTTTTTTAAAAAATACTAAGCACTTTTCATAATGCACTCAGAAGGACAAAATAACTTTTCTGGGTGAGAAAGGACAATTTAAGAATTCCTGTAGTTTTCGAAAATTCCAAGAAAACGACACCACAAACGAAGAAAAGTGCGGCTCAAGTCATGAAGAGAATTTATTGTCATTATCTAGCTTTCAATCATAAACTTTGAGTGTTGAAACATGCATACTTTTCTTATTGCGAAAGTTTGGTTTGAAATGACTTGAGCGCACTTTTCTTCGTTTGAGAAGTCTTTTACTTGGAATAATTGAAAACTACAGGAATACTTAAATTGTCCTTTCTGACCCAGAAAAGTTATTTTATCCTTTTGAGTACATTATGAAAAGTGCTTGGTATTTTGTAAAAAATTCTGTTATTTTATTCTTTTTAGTGTAAATGTGTTTCAGAAATAGAATAATTTTACCTTCACGGAACTTTACCTTATTTTTTCATATAAATGCTCGGTACTAAAAGGGGAAAAAACCTATATACGTGTCTAAAACTTTAAGCAATTGGCACTAAAATTTAATCCTTGTTCCTGCCTAGGATTTATGCTTGCTAATTTCATGCTTGCTTCAGAGAAGCCTTGATTCAAAATTTTCATTACGATTGCTTTTAACATTACTGTTTTAAGACAACAAAATTTGTATCAATGGGTTTTATATTTAAACATTGAAAAGGGAAATTACATGAAATTTGCTGTTTTTCATCCTAATTGAAATAATAATTTTAGCTTAGAACTTTAATTTTTCAGCACAAAGTTGTACCTTAAGATTAAGCAAATCATTTAGTGAAATCCCGATGACTCTAAGAGGTCTAGTTGCTGAGATATAAGCAAAAGCAGGCCTCAGATTTCTCTCTGACAATCAGGTCAAGTATAATAAAAGTGCTTAAAAAATAGCTCAAATGTAATAAAAGTATCAAAAGATGTGAAACGTCTATTCACCTTTTACCTTATCAAACTTCAAAGGACAATTTAGTTTGAAAAAAATAAGTTCCAAAGTGTAACATCATCACAAACGCTTCGAAATTACCACGAAATTGCAGTTCTAGTGAATAAAATGTAAATAAAACGTAATAAAAGTAGCAAAAGTTGCGAAACATCAAATTTTTTACAATCATGAGCGTTGTGGATGTTTTTTTAAGGAAATAAATTCGGAAGGATATTGAATCGGAACTGGTAAAACTGTCACGTAGCCTTGAATCACATTTTACTGAATAAAATGCAGCCTAAAATTTATTGAACAATTACGAATTGCTTATTATTCTCACTTGACCAAATTTGATGTTGCTCTGATTTTTTGGATTACCATGACGACAAAAATAAGTTTAGCTCGCTGTTTTGATATTTATTAAGAGCGCAATTTTCGTCGCGTTACAAAACGTTCATTCAAGGCTTCACTTAAGCTTAAAACTTAACTCTGAGAGGTCCACTCCTCCACTGTCCACCAGCCTCCGCGAGCGGGACCACTCCTGGGCGGTGGCGTCTATGGCCAACACACACACACGCCTACATACACAAGCGTTTACACACACACACACACACATACACACACACACATACACACAAACACACACACGTCTACATAATACACGCCTACACACACGTCCAGGAACATGCACAGAAATTTTGGGGCTCGTCCGAAATGACTCTTACGGTCCCCTCTCCATATTGTTTACCCCAACTTCCCTACATATACTTTAGCTCTCATTTTAAAAAACTCGGATCCCCTTCAGACTTGGACCCGGGCCATCAGGTGTCCCTTTTTGCCCCTTGTGCACGCCTCTGCACATGTCTACATAATACACGGTAACACACACGTCTACACACACACGGCCACATACACACACACACACATTCGTGATTGCAAAAAACATAATTGGAATTCATGATGTCAAAAATTCAAATTTTCATTCTTTTACTTTAAATCAATTTCCAACATCCTGACACAGATATATTTAGATACGAAGTGGATCCACAACTAATCGAGTCCACTTTCCCGTCTACGAACATCGACTTTCAAACATCAGATGTGTATGTTTCTCAGTTGGCTTAAGCATAAAATTATTTTAAATATACACTTAAGAAATTAGGGGAAGAAATAATTAATGAAAAAATTATTAGAGCCTTAAGAATTTATTAACGAAATTAAAGTACTTCATTAAATTCCAACAAATTATGAATTTTTTGAAAGGATCATTTTAAACTCAAGAATTTATTTTCAAGCATTCAAGCAAACAAAAGTATGAGACATATTAAAGTACTGACTTGCTACAAAAATTATAAATCTCCAAGTAGTAAATAAATAAATCTATAAATAATCTAAAGAATATAACAGTAAAGTTTGTGAAAGCTTTTTATTTCTTCTTTTTAATCGGTTGCATCCTTACCTTCGTTAGTGTTAATTCTACGGGAAAATGTATTTTGGTTTTCATTTATAACTTTTTTTCTACCAACACAAAACTAGATCTAAATTCAGAATATCTGTAGTTTTCTCAACTTTCTGATGTTTTTTTTTCTTCTTCTTTTTTCTTTTTAGCATTTTCTACATCTGGAATATCTGTAGTTTCTTCAATTTTTCGTAGAGTCTTTTTTACTTCCTTTTACAAAAAAGGAAGTATTGTAATCGCAAAAAAATTTTCACTCAAAAATCGACCTTAATTTCCATTTTACTCACCCCCGAATGAATGATGAGGTTTTTTTCGACTCGACCACACGTGGATAAGTGTATAAGAACATATAGACACGCGAAATATCCATTTTGACGATTCCCGAGTTAATTACAACGAGTTTTCTCGTGACGTCTGTATGTACGTATGTATGTGCGTATGCATGTCGCATAACTCAAGAATGGTACGTCCTAGAAAGTTGAAATTTGGTACGTAGACTCCTAGTGGGGTCTAGTTGTGCACCTCCCCCTTTTGGTTGCATTCGGGTGTTTCTAAAGGGGTCTTTTGCCCTTTTTTCTGGGGAAATCATTGTGAATTTCGATGTAAGCTCAAGTGGTGTTACAATTTGGCGGACACTTGGCGATATATTGCCAGTCTTTTGCATATCTGGCGACAAATTTGGCGATTTTTTTAAAAATCTTATTTTAATTTAGTCACTGTTGGTGATATTTAGAGAGTAAACCATTGAATAACATTAAAATTGCCTTTAATGGGGAAATGACATTAAACTGGGGTAAAAGGATGTCATGTAATGAACAAATCAGCTCGTTTTATTATTATTTCTTAGAGTAAACAAAAAATTGTAGCTGTTGTTGTTGTTATTGTTTTCGTGTGGCTAGTACAAAATGAAAATTCAAAACAGTTCCAATAAAACAGAAGACAAAGAAATTAAAAAAAAAGTAATAATGAAAGAAAGAGTCGGATTGAGCCGAAGTCTAAAAAAATTGTATATACTCTCAGCTAATGTTATGTTAGACATCTGTCGAAAAATTGAAACATTTTGAATTTCAGTCTAGTTGTTTTAGAAGTATAGTTTAGCAAAGTTGAAGATAGTTGAAATTATTGTCATGATTCTTTTTTTTAATGAGATTTGTAGTATAACTTCTGCTGGAAGAAATCCAAAAAAAAAAGAAGTATTTTAAACGCTTGCTGAGTTTCTTCACGATGGCTTCGTTTCTGAAATTTTAAAAGTACTTTTTACTGAACGGCCTCTCTCGACGGCCTGCACATTTGCGTCTAGGGCAAGTTGCATCAAAAGCGTTCAAAGTTTTTATTTGTCTTTTGCACATTAGCTCACTTAAACATTCTTTTTTACACATTTGAGGCAGTGAGAAGCAAAGGGATACAAGTGGCAAAACTAAAATTTTGGAGATATCCAGTACACACGGCAGGTGAACCTCTCCTCTATCTTCGGGCAAGAGATGGTACTAGTAGCCATGGTAGGTGCTTCTATACAGCATGATTTAGAAAAACATTTCAATGAAAGCCCCTCCTAGGACCTAATCTTTAAACGCGTTTTACTCAAAACTTGAAAATGTCCACTTGCATCCCTTTGCTCCTCACTGCCTCGAATGTAGTTGCTTCTGAAGATTGTATGAATTTAATTTTTTCATGTTTACATAGAATATTAAAGCTTTTGTTTTTCGTTTCTAGGGAGGGGAGGGCGATGACACATCAAATTACCACCCCAGATGTCACCCATGCTAGGTACGCCACTGCTTGTGATATCCGCCACGGCATTGTCTGTGGTAAAATTTTTAAAGGAAGATACACGCGAGTCCATTTTCGCTTCTGTCGCTGCTTTCATGATATTTACGAATTTAAAACATGTTCTACAACAGTGAGTATAACGTTTAATTGCAATGTAATATGAAATCTTATCCAAACAACTACAAACGGTACTGGGGAAAAAAATATGAAATAAACTTTTAAAAAATGCTTAATTAGCTTGAATTTGATTCTGATGAATTCAAATCACATATTTTGCAATTAAGAATGAGATAGGAACAGTCCCAGATGGAAAACTTTAAGCCCCCTGCAAAAAATCAGCATGACTCCGAACTCTCCACTGGATTGCTCCACAACAACCCCCCCCCCCCCCCCCCACACACACTACTAACCCCAAATTCTTTAATTTAAGAGTAGTTGTATTTTTTGAACTGCCTTAATATTTCTGCTTGAACTATGAATTCATTTATTTAAATGTTTTATTTATTTTGTACTATTGTTGTTTTAAGGTTTTTAACTTACTTGTTTAAACGCTTCTTGGTAACTGTGTGGAGTTTTTTTTTTTTTCCTGGTTTTCGGAAACTTATTTTATTTATAAAGTATGTCAGCAAGTAAACAAGTCCTAACTTTACACTGCTCCCCTCCCTCTTTACTTATGTGCTCAAGTAATATGTGTTGAGTCTTGAGTTTCAAATTTTTCTCACATTTTAAGCAAAACATTTCAAAAATATTTTCAACTTGAGTATAGTTTTTCAAAATTTATTTTGTAAATTTTTTGGGGGTACTCTTGAGCAGGGGCTGCTTAGAGAACTCCCCCCCCCCCCCCACGGTGGGATGTGCGGGTACGTAGATCCTGGCCTTGATAGAAACGTTTTAACGCGGCAAACGTTTCAACGCAAAACTAACAAATTTAACGCGGTTGGGTCGATTAACGAAAATTTGGTCATTGGTGAAATTGGCAATAATTAAAGGAGCTTTTGACAGTTTTTTTTAAATTACATAACATTTTAAATGTTAATTACTATTGATGGCATTTTTTTTTTCTTAATGGTTTACTTTTACTTTTAGAAGAACTTTCGGATAAATTATATTTACTTTGCAACATGCCAAATTGGCGATAAATGTAACAATTAATTGTTAGACTTAGTGTTAAAAAAAAAAAAAAAAGAAATCGCCAAAGCTCCCGTGTTGAAAAGGAACCCCGAACTTTTAATTGTTTTTGATTGCTTACTTTTTATTTATTCAGAAGATTTCTTTGCATTTTTGTGGTTCTTTCAGAATGACTATTACGCCAAGGTTTTAGAAAACATACCAAGAATTTCCCAAGAATAATTTTCAGAAATTTTCGTGTCGCCAGATTTTAATTGCCATAAATTTCGCACAGATATTTTTGACACCACCGCAGCAGAAGTTGCGTTAAAGCGCCAATAAAGAACAATCATTCGGCACATTTGCTGTTCGCACGCTCACGCAGTTTTCTTTTAGACTCCTTGTTGCCTTGCTTTGACAACAAAGGAAAACCGCCAGGTATTATAAAAACCGCCAAACCCGGAGCTGCGATGACGTTGGTACGTGCATCAATACGTGAATCAATGCAAGTACCTCCCTCCATCAATAAGCGAAATTCATCCTTTATAGTGCTTGAACAGTTTGGAGTTGAACAACCCGTCACATTTCACGCTAAACATATCGAAAAACGGTCTTCTTGAAACACGAAAATCTAATTCAATATATTAAATTTTCAACTTTGGGCAATTTGGTGACGCTTGGCAATGTCCCGAAACTTTACGCTGGTTCCTTATCCCTGCAACAATGAAAAATTTGATCCAAAATGCCTGGTGCGTTGGCTCGTCTATATACTGTCATATACAATCGTTTTGAGCAATATTTCTACTGCCACCCTGGTAGAAAGTAAACAAGCAGCCAAACCATACCTTTAACGGAAAAGTACCTAAAAACAACAGTGACACAATCGAAACTTACCACGCAGATTTTTTTTTTTTTCATGTGCGTGTGAGTGTGTGGCAAAATTGCAGTGCTTTTTTTTTTTAAAACTTTTTTGATAATTTTTTAGGACAAAATTAATTTTCACAATGTTGATGGAATTACATATTGAGACGCTTCATGAATGAAATAAATTTTCTAAGAATTTTCGTTAAAAAATGTTTAAATTTTAACTGCATGGAACTTAAAACAGTCTGAATTAAAATTTTGTTAAAATCTACTCATATAGTTTTTCTTGGACTGTGTCAATAGTTTTTGATCTCGGAACTTCTGCTGGCGTTCTCGAAACTTCTGCTGTCGTTTGCGTCATCGCATATTTGCTCAGAGCTGAACTGCAATGGCTCAGAGCACACTGAAGCAACTCTCTCGGGAGCAACTGCTCAGAAGCATTTTGAATGCTGTGAGCGGTAACTTCGCCAGCGTCGTCGGGCTTCAAGTTGTTCACTAAAGCTTTGCACGTATCGAATAAGTAGTTATTTAACTTGGCTGAAGCATCTTTAGACAGGGAGACTCGCGACTCTGGAAAGCTTTTTAAAAGATCACGAACTCCGTTTTTAAAGTCAGCAGGACCTATAACCTCCCGTTCTTTCACGCGTTTTTTCTCTTTGGGTTGGTAATCTAGCATACCAGTGCTGAATTCCGCCAGCCGCTTTGCTCCGTGAGACCGGGAAAGCTCCGCAAGGTCCCTGGGGAGCAAATCTTCAACCACATCCACGACTTCTCGACTGCTGACTTCAGTCAAATCCTGATTACGAGAGTTCTCCGCCACCCTGTTAGCCAGACAGTTGCTTAGGCTGTAGAGCAGATCGTCAAGCTTCGATTGCGAACCCCTCCCCACAGTGAGCTTTTGTGGCATTTTGTCCTGAAATTCAACCAGCATGGTTTTAACTGGCTTCGTGAACATGCTTGATGGCTTGGGTGGCTCTTTCGCTTTCCTTTTCGAAGTTGACCTCGCCCCGCTTTGAAGATCTGCCTCTACTACCTCGCTTTGAAGCTTTTGGCGATCTTTTTGCTCTTTTGGCTGCTTCGACTTTGGGCTTCTTGGGCTTGTACTCCAGCATGCCACTACTGAATGCAGTCAGCTGCTTACCTCCGTGAGCCACAGCAAGCTCCGCAAGGTCTTCGGGGAGCAAATCTCTCACTACATCGACTATTTCTTGGCCGCCAAGTTCTGTCAGGTCTTTATTTTTTGAGTTTTGTGCAATGTTGTTGATTAAGTACTCGCTTAGGTTATACAGCATATCACCGAGCTTCGATTGGGAATTCCGTCCTGTTGTGAGCTTTTGCGGCATCCGACTTTGATGCGCTGAAATCATTTCCTTCAGCCCTTTGTTAAATATAGCGGAAGGTTTTGCAGGTTCTCTCTTAGGCGTCTTCTTGGGTTTTGAAGACTTAGCACTCCTTTTTCTTTTCTTGGGGGAAACCCTCGATCGCTCTGGACCCTTTGAACCTTTTGGTTTTCTTCTCCGGTCTAAAGCTCTTGACCTTCCTGTGAGAGTCTCTTTCTGGATTCTTGGTTTCTTTGGTTTAAAGGTCAATATACCACTGGAGTATAGGTTTAAGAATCTGTTTCCTTGACTTAATGCGTGCGATAATAGATCGCTATCTAAAATTTCGGGCAAAATACCTTGAAGATCTCCAGGTTCTAGCTCATCTTTATTACCTGCATTTTCTTTGGCCTTTTGTGCAAGTATGTTAGCAAGCTGCACTACATAACCCCTAACTACCTCTTTTGCTTTTTTGGACAGCGTAAGTCCAGGGTTAATGTTTGCAGACATCCTTTGAATTCCGCTATTAAATTCTTTAACTATGCTGCTGCCAGACGACGATGAGTCTTGTCTTTTCTCCGTTGCAGCTGAAGAAGTGGTATATATTCTTTGATTTGACATTTTTTTATTTATTTGCCACTAATGGAAGTAAAATTTTGTTATGAATAG
Organism: Uloborus diversus; assembly: GCF_026930045.1. Lineage (NCBI taxonomy): Eukaryota > Metazoa > Arthropoda > Arachnida > Araneae > Uloboridae > Uloborus > Uloborus diversus. The sequence goes on from NC_072736.1 coordinate 130,307,853, forward strand.
TTTATAAAATTTTCAAAAACAATATGAATTATTTCAAGCGTCAAATAGTCGTGTTCGTTAATTTCATGTTTAGAAAATCATTTTCATCTCGTGATGTCTGTTTCTTTTAATTCAATGACAGACCGTTGCCATTCACTTAATTCATCGGTACTGGTTTGAAAAGTTTGAAATGATTTATTGGTCCTTTTCATTAACTAATCTTTTTCATTTGACTAATAATACCAGTATTTTAAGTCTATGGTCTTTTTTACCTACTAAATGACTTCACCGTGCAGTTGCGACTTCACCACTTAGTAAAACTACATTTTTAACCGTAGACTCCTAGTAAAAGTCTAACTTTTATTATTATGTAAAAACTATTCGTCTAATTTTTATTATTAGTCTATGCAAAAATTCATGTAAGTTTTCCTCAAACTTTTAGTTATGATTGTGATCGTATTTCGACTACTGGACGAACACCATAGTTGGTTAAAAACCAGCACCACACCATAGTTGAGGAAAACCTAACCTGGCAGCATATTGTAAAGGCTACGCCATAGACTAATAATAAGAGTAGACCGAGCTTTCTCAGACTTGCTGATGAAAAAATTGGTTCATGGATACATCATGTGACTAGTGGGAGGCTTGGCGAAAACTTTGGCAGCATGGTTGCTAGATGGCAGGATTATCTATAGTTTGGCACTCGACATGTATTTTAAGACGTAATGTGTTTTCATTATAATTTTTTCCAGGTGCAGAGATTGAACTGTTTTTCTTTTAGTTATGCATTATTTTGACATTAGTAATTAGTTTTTGATCACAGTTTTCAGCAGGGTCGGATTACTTAAATAGGCAATGTAGGCAGTTGCCTAGGGGCCCCGAGGTTCTCAGGGGCCCCGGAGAAGTCCTAAAGTTGAAAATACGTAAAAAAAAAGTTCTTTTTGACAAAAAAAAAAAAAAAAAAAAGAAAGAAAGGAAAGTTTTTAAAAAAATGAGGCTCCCTTCCTTTTTTCCTCTCTGTCTCATCTTTTAATGCTGTCAAACAGGAAATGTTTTATACATGTGGGATCTGGGGCATACACAACAGCTATGGGACCCCTACCAAAAGGTTTTGTTATTCATTTTTCAAAGGTCATGGAGACCATGGCCTTTTGTTTCACCTGCTAAAGGGCTGACAGTGGCAGATTTTCCATACCTCAATCGTCGCCTATGGGAGGTCCCCCACAATATAAGGGCCCCAAGAAGGAATTAAAATTGATCATGAAAAAAGTATTTGCGTTGTACAAGTTAGGCCAAAAAATGAGTAGATCCGTCATTGTGGCCCGACGGCATCCAGATCGTTAAGTGTTTGCTAACGATAAACTCCATAACTCAGTGGCCGTAACTACGTAACGCAAGACACCGCACCACGGGGGGGGGGGGGAGTCAGGAGGAGCCCAAAAACTGTTAAGCTTTGTTTTCATTTAATTTTGTTAAAATTTTCCAAAAACCAAACTTAGTTTTAAGCTGTAATATTTTTTTCTGGGGCCCCTAAAGCCCAAAAACTTATTGACCCATTGCCCCGATTATGATATTGGGGCCCTAGGTCAAACACTTTTTCGGTGCCCTCTTGTAGTCAAACAATACAATTTTTTCCTTTTGCTAGAATAGTTTTAGCCAATTGGAGCCCCCAAATAGCAGGGGCTTTGGTACGGCCTAGTAGGCCTATTCAGTAAACAAGCTCTAAGTAGAGAGAAGAGGGCCCACAGTCCAACTTCCATGTGCGAAAACCAAACCTTGGCTTGGCGATTTCCTAGGCGGCCTACCATGGAGAGAAGTGAAAATCCCTGAAAGAAAAGAAAAAAGTCCTGGCCGTATCGGAGCCCGGAAAAAGGCAGCCAAGAGAAGTTTTTCGGTGGATTTGGATTGGAGAAGGTGGCGGGGGGGGGGGGGGGGGAGTTGAGCTTTGTTTTCAATTTTATTAAATTTTTCCGTAAATCAAACTTAATTTCAAATGCTTATATTGGTTTTGGGGACCCCTAGAGCCCCAGAACCTTGACCAACGGCCCCCAATTAAGTTATCGGGGCCCTAGGCCTAACAATTTTCGGGGTCCTCTTGTAGCTAAACATTAGTTTTTTTTTCCATTTGCTAAAACAGTTTTAGCCATTTGGGGGCCTCAAATAGCACAGACCGCGGTTTAATTTTCCTATTCAGTAAACAGACCCTGAGTGGAGAGAAGGGGGGCCCACTGCCATACTTCCGTACGTAAAAACCAAACTTTGGATCGTTGCAAAAAGTATCATATTGCCCTTCCTAGACCACCTGATACGGGGAGAAGAGAAAATCCCTGAAAGAAAAGGAAAATTCGGAAAAGGGGTGAATGAGGAAAAAGTTATCAGCAGTATTCCCCAGTTTCCTACTCGTTACACATTATTAAGAGAAATTTCACAAATAGCAGAGATTTATGCTCGCGGAAATTTGTCAAGGACCCGATTAAACGAGTGATAGGGGCCCAAACTTCGCAAATTTTATCAATTTATAGTGATTTTCAAAATTTCATGCATGGGGGGGGGGGGGGAGCGAGAAGTTTTCAGCAACGCATTTTTTCTTGCGTCTCTGATAGTCATAATAAAATATAACCAATTCTTACAAATAAGTTTTTATTTTAAAGCCTGGAACTACTTCTGGGATTTTTTAAGAGGAATGTTTAGCTTGAATAAGTTACTGCTAAACCTCTATTGTTTATCAAAAACGTAGTTGAAGATTATGCACCTGTGACCAAGTTAACTTATTGAATCTCTTATACATGAAATATGATGTACATAGAAATTTTCAGTTACATATACATTTGATTTGCCACAAAACAATTAATAGCCGCGAAAGATTCTTAATTGTTTAATTTTTTATTTACCAGCATATTAGAAATTTTGTTAATTCTTATACAGTGAAAATCTCGCCGAACGTACAACCCTTAAGCATGAACACCCCTCATTACGGATATTTTTTTTAATAACCCCACTCCCATTTTCTATGGTTAAACTATTAAATCTCCTTTTATTCTAGTGTGGAGACTTACTTATCCTGACACGGACACAGATTTTCTTGTAAAAAGCTCTTTTTAAAATATTTTAGCAAACCTCTCTGGTTTCCCTTTGAAAAGAAAAAAGAAAAAAACAAGGAAATCAGAAAATCCTTTGCTTCCACCACATTAAGCTGCAGGTTCAACACAATGGTCCTGGGGACCCGAGCTCTGATTCCAAGAAATGCAGCTGTTAGCTGGACTGCTGTATTATAAGGTCCTGGCTGTTATTCGTGGGCATTTCTTGGAATAGTAGATATAAGTGAACAAGTCACTTTGCCGAAATTTTGATCCCCCCAGAGTAAATAAACTGCTCTCCAATCCTGCCGCCTTTACAACTATGGTCTTGCCTTTACAATAGAGGTTGAATTTGCGACTCTGGTGGTTGTAGTCTAAAAAAGCATTTGCGGTTCATCAAAGAGCTTGAACACATGTATTTGCGGAAACGCGCGTTGGTTAGGCACTTGCCGAAATTCGAAGCGGTTTTTTTTTTTTTTTTTTTTTTTTTGTAAGAACACTTCATGAGAAAATGTTCTCTGGTCCACTTATTATTTATACCCTTTTTCTATACGAGCTTATGGTTAGACGCCTGCAAACTATTTCTTTTATTTTTATCATTTCCGCACCACTTTTTCCCAGAATGAAAGGTGGTATTTTTAAGAAGAGAGGTTTCACTCTAACGAGTTCCTGGTCCTCTTCAGTTTTTATATGTGCAGGGTAACCAAACTTTAAAGTGGAGTTCTTGTATAAAGGTAGTTTTTGAGTTGATATTTTGTACCAGTATTGAAGTGTTTATTTTTTTGCCTTAAAAATGAAGCATCAAAGCACATTGAAATACTTTTCTAAGAAGTAAAAAGTTTCCTATGAGAAAGGTAAGAAAACAATTATGTACTGATTAAAAATAATAATAATAATAAAAACAAGCAAGAATTCGTTTTATATATCATTCATTTCTGCTGCAGGCATATTATTTGTAACAATATATTAATTTTTTACCAAAATTAACTTAATTAGCTATGAGACGTGGGTAAATATAGTTTTAGGGAGGGTCATGAAAAGGTCAAAAGTGTCCCCTCCCCCATATAATGTTTTGTTAAACAGTTTGTGAGGTTCTTTTAAAATGTTTTAAAAGATGCCTTAAAGCCGATTAATCTACTTTAAAGTACATAATTCTTATGTTCTAATTTACTTCAAATGTGGTGGTAAAATATACTTTTTAGCATTTTAAGCCACTTAAATCTTAAATAATTTCACCAAAACGGTATAATAATGCTCTCTATTACCTTGAAAGATCGTGATTAAAACACACACACAAGAAGGTGTTAAAACAGAAAAATCAAATTTTTCCATCAAAGAAGTATTAATGAAGGAATCGTGCTATTTTGTACCTTTGAATTCGAAATTTGTGAGCATTTTTTTGCACTGACCTCTGACTGCAATATTGCCATCATAAAAGAATAAAAGGGACACTATGGAAATATATGTTTTATGTGTGTGTGTTTTTCTTTTTTTAGTTTTTACTTATGTTCTGAAGAAGTAACTTAAAATTTAGTTAATAATGTAGTTAAGTAATTTTCATCTCTTTGGGAGGGAAACGGTCTTCCCTCCCGCCCCAGATCCGCTACAGTTAACAATAACGGTATAAATGCTTCAGAAATATTTTACTGAGTAATGCTCTGTACATCTTTTTTTCTAGCTCTAAAATGAAAAGTAAACATAAACACATTTTAGTTACTGTATTCATTGTTAATAAACATCATTGGTAATACTTAAAATTGTAGGCAGAACCTAAAACTTTAAACACACAGCTTTATAATGAGGGGTAAGTTATGAAATTTGATAAAGGAAAAAGGAAGATTTTGTGTGGTGACAGAAATGCAGGCTAGAGAAATAATATATGAGATTATGTATAAAATACATGTGTGAGGGGGCCCCAACACTTCTAATGCCTATGGGCCCCGAAATCCTTAATCCGGCCCTGGTTTTCAGTAACTTTTATTTCATTTGGAGCTGCTACGTCAGCGTTGGCGTGAACGTAATGGCGTAAACGTTTTGCGTTAACGCAAAAATGTGCTAATCGGGTACCTTAAATTAAAATTGTAGGTAAAAATCTTACCGTTTGCCGATTTGTTTTGTGCGCTTGCATCTTTAATTGCTTAGAGAGTTATTGAAATTGGCTAAAGAAAATGCACAATACTATCTAAACGAAAAACTCACTATATTAACAAAATATTTACAACTTAGAATAACAAATTTACAAATCGGACTCCATAAAAGATCATTCTTCCGTGTTCCATCAATTATATTTCTCGCGAGCGTTGATCGTCTGCTACGATCAACGCCCGCTGTTGCTAGGATATCCACCAGTCACATGGTTTGGTTTATGAGCAGCAAAAGGGTTGCCATAGCTCGGTCTACTCTTATTATTAGTCTATGGGCTACGCAGATACTTATCATAGCATTACGACCAGGGCCGAATTTAGCTTCATGCCGCCCCCAGGATTTGAAATCTGCCGCCCCCCTCCACTTACGTGATTTATCCAAGGTCAATTTAAATACAGAAAAGCACTTTTTTTCATAAGACTACCACAATAGAGAAAATTTAAGACTCGCGAAATATTTGAACTTCATATATTACTAGAGGACCCAACAGATGTTGTTCTGTTTAAACTTTGTATATTGAAAAGTTAAAATATTTCAATAAACTGTCAAGTGTTTGAACCGTTTTGTTGAAAAAAATAAGTAAAAAGAAAATGTTTTAAGCTGCTTAGTGTCGAAATGCGTATATTTATTACAACTTGATTTATCTAATGCCTACTGAGCAGTTGTTTTATTAACTATTTTTTCTCCCGTACTTGATGGTTTCTTCCTTCCGCCATACTCAAAGGATAAAAAGCGTCCTCAGATATTAAGTGTAAAAACCTAACTACCCATCTAGAACAAACGGGAAATTCCGCTGCAACATCCCCCATATGAAAAAGAATAAAACAATCGGAAGGATATCCTTTAAAAAAATGATAAATGTAAGAACAGTTCTTTGAATAAAAGAAAATCATTCACCCCCCCCCTCCCGATGTAAAATAAACACATTCTTCAACTAAAATGACTAATTATTTTTTAAAAACGAAAAACAATTCTTTGCAATTTGATATATTTCGCCAAATAAACAAAAAATACAATACATTACATTAACAGTAGCTTTAAAATGTAAAAAAATGATCACGCAACTCTATTGTTTATAGCCAAAGTCGCCAAGCCACAACGTTACTGTAATCCAGCCAATCAGTGAGCGAAGCTAACTCCGACCTATTAGCGGTCCAATCTTTTGAACGAAAAATTTTTTTAACTTCAAATACTGCCAAATTTTTTCTTTCCACCAAAGATAAAGATCTTCCACTGCACTGATCTTTTGTGTACAGAACTACCCTGTTTTAATTTATCTGTATGAAAACAAAATTTGTTTCGTCTTTAAATTCCATCATCTTTTCCTTTCATAATGTGCTGATTAGTTTGATAATCCTTAAAGTATTCTTGACATTGGTGCCAAAAACTCAGATGGATTTGAGCCGAGAAACAAATGTTGCTAAGTATGGTACTTTCTGATCACTTGGTTGGGAAAACATAAAGCACCAATCCGGTCACATGGTTCAACTACGACGACAGAACACACGTTTTGCGTGAACCTTCCAGTACTATACTTTAAAATATATCTCGGGACCAAAATTCGTTGATTTTAAAAAATAAAGGCTTCACTATCTCTCTCTCTCTCTTTTCATTGCAAAAAGCAGAGCTGGCTTTCTTATTCGCAACTCCAACAAACTATAGGGGGCACTGCAGTCACTGTCTAATGGCGGATGAAAAAACTAAAACAAACGCACGTGGTAACGAAGAAAATGCTAAAAGTGTTGTGATTTTTGTTCGTATGTATGATTTTTTCGCTTTATTCTTTTTAAATTAATTTTCAAAGTCTTGTGGATATTCTGGCCCACGTAGAAAGAAATGAGAATTCAAGAAGCATTACTAAACGTCAAAGATTAATGCAAACTACGTAGTTCGTAGTTCTAAGCAGCTATTTCCACGATGTTGAATTCGATATTTATCAATTCTTGATAAAACTAAATAATAATTGTGGCCTGACAAGAATAACAATTAATGCTAGAAAATTCAATATGACATTACAAATTATTATCCAAAGAAGATGATACTTTTTTGCCTTGTTTGGCTAGCGCTTATTGTTTTGCATTTGTAGCTGAGTTATTTCTCTCAAATTCCCGAATCGGTTAATTTAAAAATTTTCTGTTTCGATTTTTCTAATAATTATGTCATGTTATGCAAATCATCAACAAAATTCTCACGGATATATGGTGGTAGTTTTCTTTTCAGTTGATTGGCCATTATTTCTTTATACTTATCGAATTCTGTAATCTTACTACCATTTTATTCCACTCATGATAAAAATTAAAAATGGTTTAACTAAAAACGCGAAATCTCGCCAAGGCTACTTTGCTCGCACAATACTAAAACTATAACCCTAAACAAATTTGGCGAAACCTTTCAGCTGAGAATAAAAGGAATAAAGTAAATTCTTTCTCGGTTACACATTTTTCATTTTGTTCTACGATAATATATTCAAGAAAATATTTTGCATACTGTCCATTCCAACTAAATGCTGCTGTAAAATACGGTTAGTTTAATTAATTTAAGATTTAAAAAAAACCCATATTCTTACAAATTCATACAAAACAATAAAAAAATTTACCTTGTATAACGTTATCCAAGTTTGTTAATCCAGAATTTTCGCTTTCACCATTTCTCAATCAACTCATATTTTAGAAGGAAATAATGAAAACTAACATTATTTTGAGAAGCTCCAGAATACTACTAAGGGACGAATTAATTTCCGTAGCTGAAAGCAAACTAAGACACATCGATTGCGTTAATAAATACTCAGAACAAACTGCCTGTGTTTACGTCAGCACACATACGTGGAACGCAACGTGGCAATGTTTTAGTTTTCCCGGCAGTTTTATAAATCACCGCAAGGTAAGCGTATTCGAGCGCTGGAGTTGCGAATTGTCCTTTGGCAACGGGTTAAATTATTTATTTCATTTCTCGCTCAACAATAGGTTAAATAAATTCAATCATTTGGGAGATATAACCATCCAATGTTTAAATTAATTAATTAACAAAAACGTTTCCGATTCGATCCATCGCGCTTCGAAACCATGCTCACCACAACTTAATTACACACAAAAAGTTTGATCAAAATCGGTCTAGCCCTTTAAAAGTCTTATGGTGACAAACGTCCGCACAGAAGATTTTTATATATTAAGATAATCAAATTTTGATTCTGTTAATAGTAAATTTACTAAATATTCAAAACGAGAAATCACCGATAGCTTTCTTTTCGTAAAAAAATATTTATATGTATGTACTCTTTATACTTCTTTATAGTCATGTAGTGCATAGTTCCTGCACCCCATGTTTTTCCTTTTAAATATTGCAAGTATTTTGATTGCTATTAAAATTCGCAATCACAAACTTTTCAGGCAATCTGTAAGGCATGTTGAATCTCTAAGGGGCTTTAAATCTGCACAAGGCTTAGAGAGATTTTTTTTATTCTTTTTAGTTCGTTTCAAAAGCGTTCAATTTCATTTTGAAACTATTTATTACAATTATATTCTGCCTTTTAGTATTTGTGTGTTTGAAATTTTGTATTCGATTTTAAACTGTCATAAGACACTGACAACGGCGTTTAAATTGACAAAAACAGAATTTAGTTAATTTTTTCGTTAACAAAGTAACCGAACAAAATTAACTGAGCAATAAAAAACACCGTAATTTCAAAATCATTCGATTTATACTTACTTTTTTTTTTTTTTTTTTTTCAATATTCAAAAACTTATATTAAAGTAATCAAATTGTGGCGTTTTAAAGCGTCACCTATAGTATGTAAACAATATACATATTAAAAATTAAATGAAAAATTATTAAATAAAAACAAAAAACCCGACTGCTTAAAAACGAAAAAAACTAAAAAGAAAAATCTATAAGCCCAGTAGTTTAGAATGTTATTAAGTACTACTGAATAACTACACCGTTGAAATAGTTTTATAACCGTACACAGATAAGACAGATCATAAATTCAAAAGCAGAATAGAAGGATCAACAGTCGAGGCCCATGTTATTCATTGCCGCCATTTCTTAACCACCAACACACAAAGGAAGGGGGTTATAAGTTTGACGTGTCTGTGTGTGTGTGTATCTGTCTGTGGCCCTCTAACGCCTAAACGGATGGACCGATTTCAAAAAAAAAAAATTTTAATTATTATTTTGTTCGAAAGGAGAGTTGATCGAAAGTGTTCTTAGCTAGGTTGCGTCTTCGGATGACATTAATTAACGAAGATATTAATTAAGAACCTTTAAAAGATTTTTAGCGATTTTTGCAGTGAAAATATACTTAAAAAATTTTAAATTTAGTACCAAAATAAAGAGTATTTTTTCTGCATCTGATAGAATGTGTTTGGAACTTCCATGTTATATAGAATTCGAATTAAAATGCTTTTTTAAAACAGGATTTTAAATACGGCTAAGTCTTTATTCAAGCGATTGGTAACCGAATTCATTGTTGTCCGACAAGGACATTAAAAGCAGTGGTTTAAAATTTTTACCTGTTACCAGTTTCTATTTGTTAACAAAAAAATATACTTGAAATCGATTTTTAGTAGTATAAGGCTTTTAAAAGGATTTTCAATTTTCCCTCTTGATTCTACATTTGGTCGTTTTTTTTTTTTTTTTTAATTTTTAATTTCAGTTATTTGTGGCCTAAGTCACATTGTTTGCGAATGTTTTTGTTGTATCCTGCTTTTTATTAATTTTTGGTGACAAAAAATCTGGAAATGTTCAAGTAGAAAGTAACTTTAAAGCAAAAACAAAAGAGGCTACCCATAATATTTGCACCTTTTCCTCTAGGGAAAAAAAGTAAATAACATATATTAAGGGTTCACCCCCCCTCAAAAAAAGGAAAGTCAATTTTTTAGGGCACACACCCTCTTATATTTTTCTTTTTTTGTTAGAACAATTGTAAAAGAAGTTTCAGATAATTTGAACAACAGCAGTGTAAACCATTGAGAAGGAATAGATGGAGAGAGTGCAACCCTACTATCGCGAAACGGCAACCATACCATGTGACCTGGGGAGCAATTTCTAGTTGACCGTAACCGCTGAAGAAGTTTTCATTAGCTGAAGCCATGAATGATAAAAACATTTAACTGTAGAAGGGAAAAATTAGATTTATAGCAATAAAGCAGTATTGTAGCATTAATAAACTGTGAAGAAAAAGCCATACCAGGAAATAGAGTAACTTTTCTTAGGTGTGTACAAATGTTTTTTACTTCTAAATAAAGAAAAAAATAACATATATGTGTATTCAACGAGTACATTTCCCACAGTTGCCTATAATTTTTAAATTTTTGTAATGATTTTACCTATAAATGTAATAAAACATTGTATATCATGAGTGCAAATAACATTTTAGTTCCATAAAAACACTTTTTACTTAACTAGTAATTATTTTAACGGCTCTCGAATAATTTGTGTACGTTTGCTTTGTTGGCGAGTAGCTTCTCGCCAAGCTCCTGTGAACAGCAGATGCGTTTAGAACAAGTTTTAGAGTTGAAAATAAATATTTGTTACTTTTATGCTTTAATTTAAATACTAGTGTGCCTGCGTATGAAATAATTTCAAAACATTGATTACAAGACACAAGAATCCATAAATTTTCAGTCAATGAGCGAACTCTTTAAACATATATTTGTACATGACCGCCATTACAAGGAATAAAAATCAAAATACATGAAAAATGCAGTTACATCATATTTTAAAATCCGGGAAGAAGTGGGGAGGGGGAGTTTGAATGACAGGCCTGGTATCCGTTATTTATTTAAAACTGGCAAAAGGTTAGCAGCGTTGCCTTTGCTAGTAACAATAATCAGTAACGATACCTTTTAGAACTGATCTTTTATCATTGCTCAAAACTCTGTTAATCTTCTAATAACATTCATAGAGAAAGTTTCAATACTATTTTTCAAAAAGCACACACACACGCGCTCAATTTAACTACACCGATGCACAACACAAAAACTTATCACAATAATTCAGGCTGAAAACTTTCGCTTACTCACAACACACTTGGTCGATCTAATATTCTCAGAAAAAATAAAAACTCTTAATTGTTTCCAAAATATCATAAAAATAAATTTACGCAGACGATAAATTAAAAAATAGGGCGGTTGAATTATTCTACTTTGTTTTCTTCTTACTTGGCTTGGCTTTAATCTTCTGTTTTAATAATATTGTTTTTCGAAAGCAGACGATATTTTTTCAGAATACATATTCATTTGAATTAAACAGAGATGGGCAGATTTTACCAAAAAAAAGAGATACTTTTAATTTTCACGAATTGTCTCGATCTACAAGAAATGTGTGCAAAAATTATACATAAATTAGTAATGTTAATAACTGTCGAATACTTATTTACGTAGATAGTTAAAACAGGAAGAAACACCTTCATTCTAAAAACCTTCTGGTAAACAATCAATGTTTAAGAGTTGAAATTCAAAATAATAATATCAACAAATCAAATAAATATTTACATTATGTGCTGAAACAATTCAAAATCTAATTCATCCGAAATCAATCCTTATTAAAAGATTTGTACTGTATGTTATCTGCTACTTTTGTAAGCTTGGTGTATAATTACTGATTGCTAGTCTTACGAGTTCGGAATCAGAGTCTTAGGCTCTAAAATTCCCGGAGTCGGAGTCTGCTTTTTTTCTCCCGACTTTGCAACCCTAAATTGTTGCAAGGTTGCAGAGTCGGAGTTGGAGTAGGACTGATTTTGAAGCAAAATGGTCAGAGTCGGAGTTCGAAGGTTTTGAAACTCCGAGTCAAAATCGGAGTCTGACTGCTTTTGGGGCAAAAAAAGTCGGAGTAGGAGTCAAAGGCTCTAAAATTCCCTGTGAGTTGGAGTCTGTTCTTTTTCTTCCGACTCGGCAATCCAAATTTGTTGCAGTGCTGGGGAGTCGGAGCTGAACTGATTTTAAAGTTCAAGAGTTGGAGTCAAAGTTCAAAGTTTTTGAAATTCCAAGTCAAAATCTGACTCGGACTGCTTTAGGGATAAAGGAGTCGGAGTCGAAGGCTCTAAAATTCCCTGGGTCGGAGTCGGCCAGTTTCTTCCGACTCCACAACCCTAATTTGTGGCAGGGCTGCAGAGTCGGAGTCGGACTGATCTTTAAGTAAACTAGTCGGAGGTCGTAGGTTTTGAAAATCTGAGACGAAATCGGAGTTCGACTTATTTTGGGGTAAATGAGTCGGAGTCGAAGGCTCTAAAATTCCCCGTTTTAGAGTCGGTCATTTTTCTTCCGACTTCACAAACCTAGTTTGTAGCTGGCTTGCGGAGTTGAAGTTGGACTGATTTTGGCGTAAAAGAGTCGGCATCAGGAGTCTAAGTCCTTATAAACTGCAAGAGTCGGAGTCGGACTGCGTTTCTTGGTAAAGGAGTTGGAGTCAAAGGATCTAAAATTCTCGAAGTTAGAGTCGGTCATTTTTCATCTGACCCTGCAACCCTAATTTGTAGCAGGGCTGCGGAGTCAGAGTCGAACTGATTTTGTTGATCGCTGGTAGTGGACTGTATAACTTATTTTAAGAAATAGCTGAGGCTGACACAATTGTAGTTTTGCTTGGTTTTATTGAAGAACCATTATATAGTATACATCATGCCGCCGCAGTCTTGCAGTTTCTGCTGTTCGTCCCAGAGACCGCAGTATAAAACCGCAATCCCAGAGGCGTTGCCACAGGAAAAGTATAAATATATAAATTTGCATATGCACAGTAAAATACATACTCCCGGCGTTGAAATTGATAGATTTCAAAAATATTAATCAATAAAATTATCAGTAAAATACCATAAAATGCACAGAAGTAAATTGAACAGATATAAAACTCAATTACAATTAAAACATGTAAACATTAAAATAGATATAGTTAATTAAAATCATCCACTTTACACTGGAACAGGTAAAATTGCTAACTTAGTTATGGGACGTTTGAATGTACCACCCTCAGTCTTTACCAAACAGACTCGAATGCATTTATCCCGGCCTTCGAAAACCTTTATTACACGTCCTAAGCTCCACGAATTTACAGGCATATTATCTTCTTTTATCAAAACCACTGCCCCAATGGCAACGTTTTCCTTCAAAAAAACACCATTTTGACCTTTGTTGTAAATGGCATAAATAGTCTCTCGACCAATTTTTCCATACTTGCTGAATTATTTTTGTTGTTTGCTGCCATCGTTTTAATCTGTTATCAGACAAATCTAACAACTCTGGCTCTACCACTGTGAACATTGTTCTGCCAATTAAAAAATGTGCCGGAGTCAAAACCTCTATTTCTTCTGCATCACTCGGAAGTGGCATTAAAGGCCTCGAATTTAAAATCCCTTCGATTTGATTTGAGATTGTTAAAAATTCTTCGTAAGTAAATATCAATTTGCCCATTGCGCGTTTTAAATGAAATTTAAATGATTTGACACCACTTTCCCAAATGCCTCCAAAATGAGGAGATTTGGGTGGGATAAACCTCCATTTTATTCTTTCAATAGAAAGAAATTTTGATAAAATCTCATCTGGTTGACTCAATAACTTATGCAAGCGGTCGAGCTCTTTGTGAGCACCGATATATGTTTTTGCGTTATCACTGAATAAAACAGCACATTTTCCACGACGGGATATAAATCTTTTCAATGATGCAATAAATGAATCAGACGTCAAATCCGACACAACTTCAAAATGAACAGCACGGGTTGATAAACATACAAATATTGCAATAAAGATTTTTTGTAATGCTCCTTTACGTTGATTTTTATTTTTAATATAAAATGGACCTGCGAAGTCAGTGCCAGTATTCAAAAAGGGAAATGTTTGTTGGCAGCGTTCAGGTGGAAGGTCTCCCATTTTCTGTTCTAAAAATCGTGGTTTGTATTTTGAACAAATCACACACTCATGTACAATTTTCCGGGCGAGATCTCTTCCATGAATTATCCAAAATTTTAATCTAGATGCATGCAATAGTGCTTGCGCACCAAGATGGCAATTTTTTAGATGTAAATCTAATAAAATGAGTTTTGATAATTTATGATTTTTAGGCAATGCTATTGGATGCTTTGCATCAAAGGGTAATTGAGAATTTGACAAACGACCTCCGACTCTTATGACATTTGAATTTTTATCGAAAAAAGGTAACAAAAATTTTAATTTACTTGACAATTTTACTGGTTTTTCCAAACTTAGCTGCTGAAAGTCATCACTAAGACCTTCCTGTTGAACAAACGATGAAAGTTTTAACTCACTGGCAGTGACCTCATCAGCTGTTAGAGGTCCAATCTTCCTTACTTTATTCTGGCAGTTGTAAATGAACCTAAGAATATAACTAAATACATTAATTAATTTTTGATAGTTATTACTCAAATTCAGGAAATTTACCAACAAATCATTTTCTGTAGCAGTTAAAACAGTCTCATGAGTATCCTTCACTTCACTGTAATATAAAACTTGATTAAGATCGTTTAGTTCAAATGAATGTCCATGTGACTGAGGTTGTTTTAAAATTTCTGGTCCTTCCCACCACTGTTTATTTGTCAAGAGAACATCTGCATCCTGTCCACGAGAGATAATATCCGCTACATTATCTTTAGAAGAGGTATGTCGCCACTGGTAATTTTGATTCATCGTTTGAATTACCTTCACTCTATTGGAAACGAACGGCTTTAACTTCTCCGCTGGGGTTTTAATCCAGGCAAGAACAATGGTCGAGTCACTATACAAATAAATATTATCTATTGGCAACTGCAATATGGGTATAATCTTGGATGTAACTCGCGCTAAAAGCAGAGCTGATGACAACTCCAAACGAGGTATTGTTAAGGTTTTTAGAGGAGATACCTTTGATTTACTACACAAGAGACTCGTTTTTATGTATCCAAACGCATCTGTCGATTTCAAGTAGATAACTGCCCCAAAAGCTTGTTTTGAAGCATCAGCAAATCCATGTAGCTGAATAGTAATTGCTTTAGGAAGAAGACTGTACCTGGGAATTTGCACTTGATTTATAACTGGAAGTTGTTTCAAAAAGCTCAACCACTCCCTGCACTCCTTAGGAGGGAGAGGATCCGACCAATTGAGTGCCAATACCCAAAGTCTCTGAAAGAAAATTTTTGCCTTCGAAATAATTGGTTGTATTAGACCCAAGGGGTCGAAAATTCTTGCGATTGTGGCTAGAACTTCACGTTTCGTGTAATTTTCCTTGATATCCACAGTCACTCTAAATGTAAAATAATCCAATTTTGAACACCAAAACATTCCCAATGTCTTGACAGTTATCTCTTGAGATGTGAACGAGTATTCATGGTGAGTATCCCCTAGTATTAATTCAGGATGGTTAGACACCCATTTATGGAGTTCCATTCCTCCTCTCTGCAAAACTTTAATGAGATTAGACTGTAGGAACTTAGCCTGATCCAAACTTTCTGAACCCGACAGCACGTCATCAACATAAAAGTCGTTGCGAACTACTTCACATGCATCGGAGTAATCTTTGAGTTCATCATCTGCCAAAGCCCTTAGCGTTCGAGTGGCCAGAAATGGCGCACATTTTGTGCCGTACGTTACAGTTTTTAAATGATAAGTTTCAACGGGGCCAAACGGATCTGTTTTCCAAAGAATTTTTTGCAGTTCTCGATCCTCAGGATCTACTAATATCTGCCGATACATCTTTTTTATATCAGCACTGAAAGCATATTGATGTTTTCTAAACCGCAATGCAATGGAAAACAAGTCCTGTTGAACGATACCTCCGTTGAGTAAAATTGAATTTAGTGAACTACCCTCATTTGTTTTTGCTGAAGCATCGAATACGACCCGTAAAGGCGTAGATACACTATCTGGTCGTAAAACGGCGTGATGTGGAATGTAATAACCATTGTCCGTGTTTGAAGGACACTCAATTTCCCTTTCCATGTGCCCTAGATGCAGATATTCGTCCATAAAACACTTGTATTGACTTGCCATATCTTCGTTTTCGCTTAATTTTTTCCAAAGTTGATTCAAACGTTTTTCTGCGACATCTCTGGAGTTTCCCAAACATGACCTCCTGTTTTCCCTTATCGGAAGTTTAACTATATATCTACCAGAATCATCGCGTTTAGTTGTTTTAATGAAATATTCCTCGCAGTACAACTCTTCAACAGAAGCATTTTTGTCATCCCCAGTATCTCCAGGAAACGATTCAATCTCAAAAAATCTCTGAATTGTACGATTTAAGTTTTCCTTTTCGGAAGTCAAACCCGCAAAGAAATTTACTTTTACGTTATTTATTGTTCCCGATACTACAAATCCAAACACTGTGTTTTGCAAAAATAAAGAATTATCTTTTGATTTAAATTTCCCCGGCTTAAGCAATTCAAAAAAGAATTCGCACCCAATTAATGCATGAATTTTGTTAGGAATAAAAAACTCAGAATCCGCTAATTCGATTCCGCTGGGAAAATCTAACCGCGACACATCCAGACGACTCATCGGCGTTAGTCCCGTAATTTTTGGTAAAATTAAAAAGGTTGTAGTTTTTGTATAATCTCCCTTCTCGTTTGAAATTGTTGCAGTTATTGACTTTTTTACAAAACTCTCTTTACCATTGATACCAGAAATGAAAAGATTCGATTCTTCCTTTTTTAACTCAAGAAATTCAGCGGCTTCACGAGAAATGCAGTTTACAGTGCTGCCACTATCTAAAATTCCTCTTAATTTCACTTTCCTTCCACTCGCATTGGTAACATACATCAAAACGGTACATAAAATTCCTGACTTCTGAGCTAGGAGCGTGCTTGCGAGTGACGCTTCTTGTTTATACGATGATTCTTCTATCGCGGAAAACGAATTATTAACATTTACATTTGAAGGTACTGATTTACTGTCATTTTTGTCTTTTTCATAATGTAGCAATGTATTATGCCTTTTAAAGCATACCGAGCATTTGAATGTTGAACGACACTCAGACTTGTGTTGCCTTAAGCAATTTCTACACAATTTGTGATTCTTTACAAATTCTAAGCGCTGAGAAATATTTAAATTGTTGAATTGGTTACACTTAAATAAAGAATGTTGTTCATTACACATAAAGCAAAGTTTAATGTTCTTATCGGCATTAATAAATAAATTTCTGGGTTTTGACATAGGATTTTGAAACCCTTTTACATTTTTGTTAGAAATGCTCGTATTTAATTGATCAAGTACATTAGATCTGTTATCTATAAATTGTAATAATTCATGTAATGACGGAATTTCTTTAGTAGCTACAGATAATTCGTATGCCTTTCTAGAATCTTTGTCTAGCTTTTGAAGAACAATGTTCGTTATTATCGCATTTGAAAGATCATTACATTCTAAATTAAGCGCTTTTAAGCCTCTTAAATTCTTTTTAACTTTATCAGATAAATTTCTCAATAATTTTGAGTTTTCGAAATTTATTTTTTCTAATCCTAATATTTCCTGAATATGGAGATCCACTATTGTACGTTTATTTTCGTACCTAGCCTCTAATGCACTAAACAAGGATTTAAACGTGTCCTCACTAGTTTCTAACATTTTTGCTTCACCTTGTAAGGCAGCTTTTAAATAGAATAATTTTTGAGTTTCTGAAATGTTTTCATTAGCAGAAATCATGGATTGAAACTGACCTTTAAAGTTAGCAAATTCTTCAATTCTACCGCTAAATTTAGGTAACGGGATAGTAGGCAATTTGGCAGCCAAATCAAACTTTAATGAATTGTTAGCGCTAAAGTCTTCAGTTTTAGACTTATCCGTTTTATCAGTAAACCCGGTAAGGAAATATTTAATGTTTACCTCCAGAGTGTCGCAGATAGAGTCCAATTCCATGAAGACTTCATCACACTCGAATTCTTCTTTTTCATCCAACTTTAACTCACCGTATAACTCGAAGAGCCTTTTTAATTCTTGTTTTAATTCCAAGATATCACGTAATTTACTTTCGCATTCAACTTTAGTCTTCTCACACAATTCTTTATCTTTCTCATCAAATTTAGTAATAATCGTGAGTTTTGCTTTTACGCGTCCCCTTAATCTGTTCAACTCAGCTTTATTATATGTTTTAGCCATATTATTATCCGGCTGCTGGACCAGATTTTGAAGAAAAAAAGTCGGAGTCGAATGCTCAAAAATTCTCGGAGTCGGTCATTTTATTTCCGACTCCGCAACTCTAATTTGTAGCAGGGCTGCGGAGTCGGACTCGGATCCGGACTGATTTCGATGCTAAGAGTCCGAGTCCGACGGTTTTTAAACTCCGAGTTGAAATCGGAGTCGGACTATGTTTTAGATAAAGGATTTGGAGCCAGAGTCTGTCATTTTCGCTACAACTCTGCAGCTCTGATTTGTAGCCCCGACTTCATAATTAGTGCCGTCGTCTGAAAAATATTTAGTGCCAAAAGAGCGATTGCGTGCCAAAACGCGACAACTTCCCAGCCAAACTAGTCACCTGACCTGGGAGAAATGTTTTTGAAGCTTATCTGACTGAGACATTTGCTGTCGCTCCCTCCATTAGTATTCCTTCTCAATGGTGTAAACCAGCACTGTGTATTAGGTCGAATCGAAAGTATGTTTTTTATTTTTTTCGGAAGTTCGAAATTTTATGTTGATAAAACTTTGCCCCTGCAGCCTCACATCTACCACAAAAGTATTGATCAAAATTAAAAAAATGCTTAGGCGTCCAGCAGGAGGCCTAAAATTTAAAATTTTATTTAAAAAAAAAATTTTCTCTATACACATACATATTTTTAAAAGATGTAAGGTAAATTCTAAGAAATTATCAAGCTGAAAAATGTAAACAGTAAAGTTGGTAATTTGCGTTACATAGAAATTTTTTCACTCTAATATTTAAGTCTCCCACGTACAGTGGTGGTCCGAATTATAAGGACAGACAGAAAATTACACAGTAAAAAAATTATTTCTGAAATAATTCAATGAAATTTATACGAAAATGCCATTTTATGCTAGAAATCATTGTAGAATGCAGAACATTTGAAAATACAAAATATACATGAATGTTTTGTCGTGATTATTAAAAAAAATGCCATTCTGTAAACTGGACAAAGTTACAAGGACAACGAGCATTTTGCCCTGAAAACCCTAATAATCAATAATATCCCCCTTTTTAGCCTACTTTCCCAGTAAAAGTCAGAAAAAGAAGAAAAAAGCATGAAAGAAGGCTTAATGCATCTTAAAAATATCGCGAAAAACAAAAAAAAGTCAAAAATAAATAAAATAATTAAATAAATATCGAAAAATTAAAAATTGGAAAGTAGGGTATTGAGATGGGAAAAAATGTCTGTCGGTCTGTCTGTTTGTCCCCCCCCCCCCCCCAATAACTTTTGAATGAATAGTCCGATTCAAACAAACCTTTTTTTTGTTCGAAAGATCTCGGCGAGGACACCTCATTCCCATATTCACTTTTTGATTTGAACAATTTTCCGTTCAATTTTGTACAGTTCAAATCCCTTAACATTAGCGCCTACGAGGAAACTGAGAGTCAATGTAGATTCCGTACTTGAAGGCGGATTTTTTTCAAACAAATTTTGTTGGAAATAGCTCTTAACGTCAAACTCCAGACTCCGACTCCGAGAATTTAGGGACACCTGACTCCGAATACGACTCCTGTGCCCGACAATTAATCGGACTCCGACTCCCGACTTCGACTCTGACTTCGTAGCTTTGGCAAAAATTTATACACTGAGGACAAATGACTGACTCCGATTCTTGGATATTCATCTCCGACTCCTTTATCCCAAAATGAGATTGACTCCGACTCCGACACCGCTGCTATGGTTTTAACTGAAATAATTATCGTTGATATGACTTGTTTTTATTTTCACGCTTAAGTTTTAATTTAGGTATTCAGTTTTCGGCGAATAAACTCGAAATCATTTATATTTCTACATAAAGATATGCGCAGACGATTTTTTTTTTTTTTTTTTTTTTTTTTGACAATGAAAAGTATTTAAGTTGACATTTTTATTGTTTTTATTTATTTTGGTAAGTGCATTAATTCATTTAAAAAATTATTTTTGGCAACAGGGGAAAAAGAAACAATTTTTTTTTTTTTGATATGATGTATTTATTTTAATGAGCTTATTAATTTTAATTAGTATTTTTTCGTTTTGAAAGCTGTTAAAGAATTTTTTTTAATGGTAAAAAGTGTATTAGCTGCTTTGTTTAAAAGGTGCTGCTATTTTATTCGTTCTTTTTTTTACGCATCTATTTTTTTTAGATGAGTGAGGAATATTTTATTCCTAGAAATTAGTTTAAAATATATTAAAAAAATATGTTTGAAGCAATTTGCGATTTTAGCTATTTTTGAGAATATTGATCAGGTATTAGAAAGTAGTATGGGTATACGGGAAAGTAGGCTCGTATAGTTCTAGACGGAACTTCTTGTTTTCAATCACTTTTATCAGTTTTGATGTCTTGGAAGTTGAAAAGCGTTCTAGGTAATTTTTATCCTGGCTTTTTTGATGGAGAAAATGAGTTCTTGCTTGTGTCGATATTGAATACCATTTTTTCAGACTACGGATGCCAGAATGCCTCACAAAGCCTCAATGAAACTTACATCGAGCCTTTTGACCGACCTTAACAGTAATTTCTTGAAATAAAGCAACCTTACGTAAGCGTTTTGTTTACAACTTTTACTCTTTGTTTATGATAACAGTTTTTGGAAGCTCAGTGAGGTAAATTAATCATTTTTGGGCACTTTTTAGCCTTTGCCAACCCTGCTTAGGAACCAGAAAAAAGTAGGCAACCTTACTTTAGCGTTTTATTTACAACTTTTACTCTTCATCTATGACAACAATTTCCGGAAACTCGGGGAAGGGTAAATTATCTTCCTATTTGGGCACCTTTAACCCTTGACAACCCTGATTAGGGACCCGAAAAAGATAGGCAACCTAACTTTGGCGTTTTATTTTCACCTTTTACTCTTCATTTATGTGATAACAGTTTATGGAAACTCGATGAGGGTAAATTACTCATTTTTGGGTACTTTTAGCCACTGGCAACCCTGGTTACTTCACACGCAATAGGTAGGCAACCTTACTTAAGCGTTGTGTTAACAACTTTTACTCTTTATTTATGATAACAATTCTTAGAAACTTGATGAGGGTAGGTCAAACCTAGTGGGATCTTGTTCTATCAGTCTGACCACGAAATATATGGAACTTGGAAATCGGCCAAGTTTAGACGATACCATCTGAATGAATCTAGCTGGGGAGAAGGGAAAATAGCGATCGGATATTGATGCACGCGTTTTATAATGTCACTAGTGCCTTATTAATTTGTTGCATCCTAGGGCTGTTGCATCCTGAGGGTAAATTACTCATTTTTTGGGTATTTTTAGCCACTGTCAACCAGTATTACTTCACGCGCAACAGGTAGGCAACCTTACTTAAGCGTTGTGTTAACAACTTTTACTCTTTATTTATGATAACAATTCTTAGAAACTCGATGAGGGTAGGT
Organism: Uloborus diversus; assembly: GCF_026930045.1. Lineage (NCBI taxonomy): Eukaryota > Metazoa > Arthropoda > Arachnida > Araneae > Uloboridae > Uloborus > Uloborus diversus. The sequence goes on from NC_072736.1 coordinate 130,329,529, forward strand.
CAAACCTAGTGGGATCTTGGTATATCAGTCTGACCACGAAATATATGGAACTTGGAAATCGGCCAAGTTTAGACGATACCATCTGAATGAATCTAGCTGGGGAGAAGGGAAAATAGCGATCGGATATTGATGCACGCGTTTTATAATGTCACTAGTGTCTTATTAATTAGTTGCATCCTCAAAGTTGAAAATGAGAGGAAACAAACAGAGTTTCTATGGAAACAACAAAAAAAAAAAAAAAAAGATACATATTTTCATTTTGTCAAAAAGCAAAATGCTAAGCTCAAAATTATGTGCTCAATCAATCCCCCCCTCCCCCGAGAGGAAACAGAGTTTCTATGGAAACAAAACAAAACAAAAAAAAAAAAAGATACATATTTTCATTTTGTCGAAAAGCAAAATGCTAAGCTCAAAATTATGTTGCCCCCCCCCCCCCCCCCCCAAATAAAATAAACCAATTTAATTTTGATAGTGAGAACACAGATCGAATATAGTTTCGATTTGAAAAATTATAGCCGGGAACAAATTGTCATTTTTACAAAATTGCTTCTAAGTAATTAAGAGGCAAAAGCGCTTAACTGTAATGAACTATCACCTCTGTAAACTAATAGATGCGTCCATTTCCCCCTATAAACCGGATATTTGCCCTTCCACTTCATCGGTGGTCAGACTGTATACGTACCACACCTATCATCTCCACCTATCCAATATCCATGCCACAAATAATGCGATAAAATAAACTCAAATAATAAATTTGCTGAAGATTTAAAATGAAGACTGATGGTCTTGAAAAGTCCTCAAGTCTTACTCGAAACATAGTTCAAACCTTTATTATTTTTTATAAGGTCCTTGGATTCCCCCCTCCCCCCCCCCCCAAGTAATGAACACGAAAGCGAATGGTTACATAATCGCTTGAAACTAACGAACAAGGAAAGCTTGTTATGTAAGACTAAAAAAATTATACTTTAAAAAAACTTTTTTATTACAGGAAATGTCATCAATCAAACCCTTTCGCAATTTTTTCATCCATATTTGTCTAGAGCTGCTTCACTAATATCCGTGGAAACTCGATTCTTAATTATGTTCTGAATAACTGAATGACAATTTATTAGCATTCAGTCCAATTATGCTCTTTATGTTTTTACATTCATAATTAAATAAATAATCGCATCTGATTTCTAATCATTATTGCTACGTATTTGCTTAAAATATAACGTACTCTTATTACTCCAAGCTTTGAAAAATTGGTAACAAGCCAAAATTTCTAAATTGTGTCGGTGTCCACTGTTTGACAGAACAGGAATGAAAAACTAATGCATAGAAATTTATTCTCAAACGGTGTGCCCCAGGATGAGGTGAGGGGTGCCACGAAGTGTCAATGGTAACAGTAATATGTATATAATAGAACTGGAGTAGGGTGCCGTGAGAAAATTCTAATTCTTCAAAGGGTGCCGCAAATTGAAAAGTTTGGGAATCCCTGATCTAGGAAAATTAAAAAAATAATAATAATGCTCTACTATTATTTAATTAATGAGTTTTGTCTTGGGGAATGAATCATAAAGCTGTGAGATGTGTAAAACTCAAAACGGCATTTTTAAAAAAAAATAATCAAGCTATTTTCTTACATTTTGTTTCAAAGGAAGTCATCGGCGGTTGATGGCAAATATGTAATTCTTTCTCGATAGAAAAAAATAGCAAATTTAAATTATTTTTGTCAATTCCTCCCCGCTTTTGGTTTCGTACCCCGGTGAGAAATAGTTCAGATCCTTGCCCTGTATATCAAACAAGTGGAAAACTAAAAATCCGGCATTAGTTTTTTTTTTTGAGCAATCACGATTGCTTATTGTTCTTACTTGACTGTTTTGGTGTCCTATCATTTTATTTTCCCGCCAGCACCCTCTGCAGCATCACCGTCGACCGGCTCCTCACAATGCTGCTCCTATAGCGAAAGCCGTCTCCAGGCAACTACCCACACAATCATACCTGCACACAGACACAAACATACATGCCTACACACACATACACATACCACCCTACACACAAACACACATACCATTATTAGCATTAAAAGTATTTGAGGTTTAATCATTTGTTCTTTGTTAGTTCATTAAGTTAGAGAGCTATGAATCGTGAAAATGTGCGTGTTACTGTCGTTGAATTACACAAGAAGGGAATGAAAACAGCCGATATTATTCGAACGACTGGATTCAAGAGTAAAACAGTCTATAACGCTGTGAAACGCTACAAGGAGACTGGAGGGACTGCCGGCCGTCCACGGAATGGTCGTCCAACCACTGCAACGACTCCATGGAATGTGCAGAAGATCCGCTGTCGCATCCGTCGCAATCCAGGGCGATCAACGCGAAAGATGGCCAAAGAACTGGAGATCTGCGAAAAAAGCGTCCGAACCATCGTGAAAAACAAGTTGGGACTTCGTTCTTACAAGATCAATCGCCTCCACTTCCTCAATGACAAAATGAAGCAGAAAATATTGATAAAAGCTCGACGGATGCTTCGCTTGACCGCTGGTGCTCGCCTTTCGAAGGTTCTCTTTACCGATGAGAAGATCTTCACCATCGAGCGTCCACATAACCGTCAAAATCATCGCCCAACTGCGTAAGAAGGGTCAGAAGAAGACCGCTGCTGCAAACATCATCCGACACAGTCACTTTCCAGCCTCCGTAATGGTCTGTGCTGACATTTGTGCCACTGGGAAGACGCCGCTTGTTTTCATTGACAGAAACGTCAAAATTAATGCTGCGAGCTATCAGAAGCGGGCTCTATGAGAGTACTTAGGCCATGGGCAACAGAACACTTTGGCCAAGATGGATTCACACTCCAACAAGACTGGGCTCCTGCGCATTCGGCCCGATCGACGATTGCCATCTGCAAAGATCTGTTCCCAGGTTTTTGGGGATAGGATGTTTGACCCCCTAACTCACCGGACCTCAATCCGATGGATTACTCGGTGTGGTCAATCTTGGAGGAAAAAATCTCGGAAAACGATACGCCACGGTCGACATGCTCAAAACGGCTCTGAAGCGTGTCTGGAATGAGATAACGGTGGATGTGTGCGCGAGCATCGTCGGCAATTTCAGACTGCGGCTCCTTAAATGAATTGAAGCCCAAAGAGCCAATTTTGAACAATTGTTATAATTTTTTTGTTTAATGTTATTATTATTGTTTCAATAAAGAGTTTTTATTGCTTTAACTTGTTGATTTGTTGAATTATGTGTTAGTTACAGCCTATTGAAAGATCTAATAAAATTGTGGGGACTTTCTCCGCACCCTGTAAAGTGGGAAAAAAAATCTACGAATGTTTCGAAAAAAAATTCGATATATAGAGATTTTTTCGATATATAGAAACATTTTTTTTATGTAATGGACATAGAAATTTGCTGGGACTTCGAGATATAGAAAATTTCGATATCTAGAAGTTTGATATATGGAGGTTCGACTGTACCTATGTATCTATGTAGTCATCTATGTATCTATATAAGTTTCTTCTCCCGAACGAAAGTGAACTCACCATCGAACCAGGTATCGATGGATTCGTAATCTTGTCGTCTTTATGTTTGGCTATTTAACATAATCCTCCGATAATAATTAGCGGAGATATCAATTCGCAACTCTAATAAACTATAGGGGGCACTGCAGCCAGTCTAATGGCGGATGAAAAAGGTAAAACAAACAAATGCCGTAACTTATAACTTGCTTTAACGCTTAGTGATTGACAGTAATTTTTCATCGTGTTTGTGGGAAACTTTCTTTTCCATTCTTCTGAAATTACATTACACCACAAACTGTCTGAAGCCTGTAATTTACCCCAAAGGAAACACGTGGAATGGAATGTTTTACCCTTTTCTTTAGTATTGTTAATCACCGCAAGGTAGCGTATTCGAGCTCTGGAGTTAAGAACTAAAAACTATTAATTTTGACACTTAGATTTCGACACAAAATGCCTATTTTCGAAAGCTTTCCTCCATTCAAATTATTGTTCAGTGCTTCAACTCAACTTTCCGTAACAACTCATTTATTAAAATTTGCAGCTTGAAGAAAATCATTGCGACGAAAGATCTGTTGCCATTTTTGTTTCTCGAATTTGAACAAATAAAATTCTGTATTTTGTTTCTGTGGCTTTTCCTTTAAACGGAGGGTTTAAAATGTTTCCTTTTTGTTTATTTTTCCACTATCTGCCGCAAAATTTTACTGATTTTTTTTTTTTTTTTTTTTGTTCAAGCCTGGTTGTTGAACACGCGTCACTTGACATAACTTTTATTTTCGAGGTAGACCGTGCAAAGCTGGGCTACTCAGCTAGTAATAATTTAAAAGAGTAACGAACAAATTTTTTTTTTGCTGAAGAAATCACAAACTATGTGGGTTCATAAATAAAAAAATATATTCATTACCATTCAAAATTATTCCATTTTAATGAAATATATGAGCAGTTACGTGCAGAACGAATTGGCGGTTTTTACATGGAAAAGGTCAACATTATTATTTTTTTACAGCGGTTTAAATTATTATTTCTCAACAAATGAGATATGTTTCTTTTGGCACCTAAGCTTTCCAAACCTATAATTTGTTTCGTCATTGCTATTTTAATACAGCAAAAATATTGCCTAATTCATACAGAAAATTACAAAAGGCTGATTTTATATATCCCGCACGTGACACATGCAAATAAATTGAATTTTAAATAAAAAAAAATATCTCATAAAAATATAACTGTGTGTCAGGAGTATTTTAGTATAAAATTTAAAGATTAAAAAATGTGCTTTGCCCTGTTTAATTAAAGTATTGATCTTTTTACAAAATGTTGGTGAAATAACCTGACAGTCCTGCACGTGACGGTGGGACGGCCCGTTTCTGTTTATCTCCCATTATTTCAAAGTCAGGTAAAAATATTTTCAGCGTCTAGTCTCTCTCTGATAAGTTGAATTCTGATTCGTTGAGGTTTTAACGATGTCATTTGTTTAAATACAGGTAATGAAAGCCAGTTTGAGTTGCGATAACGATTATTGGCATGTTACCTTCTAAGAATTTCTTCTCTTTGAACCCGAAACTCAAACGAGCTCGTTCAAGGTCATGCATCAAGTTACCAGAGCCTTTACTACACAAGTACTGTAAATCGTAGCGGCTAAAAAAAAAAAAGGAGGAAATCAACGAAAAAGCCCTGCGTATGACAAGGGGTCTACTGGCCCGCATGCCCATCGGCCTGCGGGGCGATGCGCTCTCAAACGCCCTCTTCTGTACATCTTCGTGTTTTTTTTTTGAGAAATCACATTGCTTATTGTTCTCACTTGGCCTTTGAATGACGTTCCTATGATTTTATCCTCCCCCGCCTCCCTCTGCAGCACCACCGTCGACCGGCCCCTCCCAAAGTTGCTCCTCTAGCGAGCAAAGTTTCCAGGTTGCGTCCATATCCAACATACACATGCATACATACACGCACCTACCCTACACACACACGAATACATACACACACCATCACACACACACCTACACACACGCACACCAATAAATACACACACACACACACCTACACACATACACAAACACACACACACTCGTGATTGCGAAAAAAATAATTTGAATTCAAGATGTCAAAATTCAAATTAATTTTTTTTTGCTCTCTCTCTCTCTCTCAAACCTGAGGCTTAAACGTTTTTTTTTTCTTTGGGCTCCCTCGAACTTTTTTTTTTTTTTCATTTAATTTCATTTGTGCCCTCGAATGTGTGCGCCTTCGTTTTTCTTTTGCGCCCTCAAACCAGTACGCCTTCGGGTTTTTTTTTTCTATTTTTTGCGTCCTTGAACGAGTGCACCTCCGTTTTTTTTTTTCCCTCACCCTCAAATCCGTGCGCCTTCGGTTTTTGTTTTCTGTCGCTTTCGAACTTTCACGCATTTGTCTTTTTTTTTTCTGCGTCCTTAAACCTGTACCTTCGTGTTTTATCATTATTATTTTTTTTTCGCTCCTTTTCACAGTTAAATAGAAAATATTTCATTCGAAAATTTTTCATTTTTCACTTTGCCCCATTAAAAAAAAAAAGAAAAATTAATTTGAATTTTGACATCTTGAATTTAAATTATGTTTTTCGCAATCACGAGTGTGTGTATGTAGGCGTGTGCGTTTGTGTGTGGGGGGTATGTGTGTTTGTGTGTAGGGGGTATGTGTATGTGGACATGTGTGTTTGTGTCTGTGTGCTGGCATAAGTGTGTGGGTAGTTGTGTATATGAATGTGTATGTGTTTGTGTCTATGTGCAGGCATGAATGTGTGGGTAGTTGTGTGTATGTGTGTGTGTATGTTTTTGTGCGTGTATGTGTTTGTATATGTGTGTGTTCATGTATGTGTGTGTTTGTGTGTGTGTGTATGTGTGCGTGTGTAGTTGTGTATGTATGCGCGTGTGTGTAGGACATGGATGCAACCTGGAGACGGCTTTCGCTATAGGAGCAGCATCGTGAGGACTCGGTCGACGGTGATGCTGCAGAGGGTGGCGGTGGGAAAATAAAATCGAAGGACATCAAAAAAAGAAAAGTGAAAATTTTCCACTTTTTTTTTTTTTTTGGAAGGCACAATTTTACTGCCAAATATTAAAAATAATGTTTCAATGCAAGTTTTGTCATAAAATACAATGTTCTTTCTTTATGTACTGTAATTTTCAAAACAAATTTCCGATTTGCCCATTTTGAAAAAACTCAGTCATCTTAACCATTTTACTTTGCCCCACATTCCCCTACTCTCCGAACGTTTTATATTACATGAACACATTCTCTGTTGCTTAATTTAAAGGAAGTTAAACATCTAATGTGAAAGCTTGGGCGCGCTTGAGATTTCGCTCCACTGAGTTTAGTTTTAGAATTCTGATGGTAAGCACTTTTACTCTATTAATGAAATTGTATTCTTCTGAATTTAACTCTCACCAATTTCATTAAAATTTCAAATATGTTCTTAAAAATTTGGCACAAAGTTAGTTTGTAGCATGGGGGTGTGCACCTCGAAGCGATTTTACGAAAATTCGATTTTGTTCTTTTTCTATTCTAATTTAAAGAACATTTTCTCGAGCAAAATTATCATATGATGGACGAGTAAATTACCAAGTTATCATAACGTGGAACCGTAACATGGGCAAGCCAATTGGCGAGAAATTCACCATACATTATTTGTAAACATACAGGCGAACCAAAAGACCTTTTAATTTTCTACTACGGGCAAAGCCGTGCGGGTACCACTAGTAAAAAATAAAAGGCAAATAATCTATATAAATAAAACAAAGAATACATATGTGTGTATATATGTGTGTGTGTGTGTGTGTTCCCTATACATTTTTACAGTTTTCGTCGGATCTGGACCAAATTTGGCAGGGAGGTACTTGAGAACCCGAGAAGGAACGTAGGAGGATTTCCGAATGCCAAAAAAAGAACCGAACCGTTCGAATTTTAATTTTAGGGCCCGAAAATGGCACTAAATGGCCCTTTCTACCCGAAATAAATATTCGATTTCTTTGATTCAGGTCCCATTCGAAAGCCCGTGAGAAACACCCATAAAGTTCCTTCATTTCCTTCGAATTTCAAAGAAAAAAGGCGGTAAAATCACTGGGGAAAAAAATGGAACAGAAATTTTAAATCAGAAAATTATCGTTTGCGCGATCTCATTTCAATTAGCGTTCAGAAGGTTGCCACTTTTTTTTTCCTCGATTGTGAGTAAATAAAATTTTGTTTTTGTTTTGAGCAGGGCTGCGGAGTCGGAAGAAAAATGGCTGACTCCAACTCCGACTCTTGGATTTTGAAACGTCCGACTTCGACTCCAACTCAGGCTTTTTTATTTATTTATTTCTTTATTTTTTCAAATCCCCCCTCCCTCTCATAGGAAAGTTGGGGAAACCCCTAAACAAAGATTGAAATATTAATTCCTTTTTATGAAATTTTCGCGTTGTATTTTATTGTAAACCTAAGACGCATTCAACGCTAGAAGTTCGATTTGAAAGTCAAATTATCCAATAGTTGTGATTTCTAAAGTGAGGTTACTTAAAAATCCCATTTTTTAAAAAATGAAAAGAATTATTTTGCTCCCCTTTAATGTTCAACAAATAGATGTTGATCAAATCCTGTGCTTTCAATTTTTCAAAGCTGTAACTTGAGAGAGAGAAAAAAAAAAATTTGCGAAGTCAAAAAAACTTTTCTTGAGAATAAGCGCAATCCCCTCCCCTCCCCTCCTGGGTGACACCCATCTGGTAGGTGACATCTCAACTTAATTTCAGAGTGTATAAAAATTGAAATACTTTAATTCTGAAAAATTTCCCCAATAATAAATCTTAAATCTCATCTTTAAAATTTCAACGAAAATATTGCACTATATTGCGGGGAGAGGTTGGGTACATGTACGTCTGGAGCAAATTTTGCACAAAATGCGGTGGTATACAGCTTTGTACAAATAGCTTTTACTATACCTACATTTCTTGGCTCAATTTAAATTTTAATGGCAGCTTTAGAATGTGGTCGTTTCCAAAATTTTAAAAGTATTTTTTTTTTCTGAAAGAACATGCTTAAAAACATAGGATCTAACTATTTTTTTAAATAATTTGTTGAAGTTTAATATTTTTAAAAAATTACTTAAATCGGTGCTCTTTCATTATTTACATTTCTTGCCGATGACATCACAAATGATGAAATGCCATTCTGTGTTGCCATTCACAGATCAAAATATTTAATTCGCATCTTTACTCACGTGTATTGGCAACGATAGGGTTGATAGCAAGCGTAGAGCGCAATTTTAATTTGCTTCTTGATTATCATAACGTGGAAACGCGGAAGAAAGATGCGCCAAAATGCATCATTTGTGACGTCAAGACCACGCCTTGTTTCAAGAATCGGACATTTAAAAAAAAATAATTAAAAAATAACTGTTGGGAAAATGAAAGAATTTTCTAGGTCCATGTTTTTTTTTTCTTTCTTTTTTTGCTTATTCTATCAATTTCAGTGACTAAAAGTACTACTTTTGACTGAAGGAAACAACCCCATTAACCTTGATATGAATATTTGAAGATTAACTACAATTAATGTTGTAACCAATAAACCATGTACTGATTTTATTTTGTACTTTTTAGTGATAACCAAGCTTTCTTAAATAAAGTCTCCAGATTTAAAGAAACATTTATATTTTATCGGATGTTTTGGATTTTCGCTTTCGTACCAACACTTATTTGAATTTACCAAGCACCGTCGGAAGTTTCCCGACTTGCTCAAGCGATACATTCCTTCTACTATTTCATAACTGAGATCGAGATAAAAAAAATATATTATTATTTTTATCTGAAAGAGATTACTTAGAAAATGTTAGGCAACAAAACTGTTTGCTAGCAGTTAAATAAAGTTGAAAAATAAGCAAACTAGGAGACTGCGGCGTAGGTATAGTGCAGCTCTGGTTAGTTGAGCTGTGACCTTGACTATGACTACCTGTTTTAGTGGAGTTTAGTGAAAAATAGACGTGTTATTCGATCGGATTTTAGTTGGAATATTTTTGAAAAACTACTAAGAAAGTTTCTCAACTCAACTTAGCGCCAATTACCCCTTCCTATTTTCCGAAACAGAGGTAAACATTGGCAGAGTCGGAGCTCAACTTCTCACAGCCTCACAATATCTGTTACAGAAAGTTCGATAAACAATCAAGCCAGTTGCCACACTGAGTTATTTTCTTATTAGTAGACCTTTATACATGCAATCAAATTAATTGGTAGTCAGTTTTTTAAAAAATGCACGGATAGTCAGTGAAAATTAAAGAAAAAACAGAATCCCGGGGTCGGAGTCGGCATGTTTTCGAACGAATCCGACTCCTGTACCCCAAAATCAGCCCGACTCAGACTCTACAGCCCTGGTTTTGAGGCAAAAATTTTCTCTTTTGATTATTATTTGGCGATTTATCTTCTCTCTTTTTTTTAGGATTTTAGTTATATTTATGGAGGGTTAAGTTTAATGTTTCGGGAACTTTTGATTTGCCGTTTTCTTTCTTTGAAAATGATTATTTTCAGGACCGTCGCCATAGGGGGGGTGAGGGGGGTGTCTCACCCTCCCAGTGATTTCATCCAGTCGGCAAAATCAGTTCATAAGTCGGCATTTTCAATGTTTCGGAATTTCAAAGCTTAAATTGACAGAAATTTAAAAAAAAAAAAAAGTTATCATATTCATACAAAGTTGTACATCTAACCTTTTCATACTTTGCGCAAGAGAAAATAATGAATGGTGTCTCCGTTTACATTCAGTTTTACATTGCTCACACTATGCCGATTGCTTAGTTTGCGAATGCTCATTTTGCCGAGACAATAAGCGTCCACTCAGAAAATTCAGCTCGAGTCGGCATTTTTTCTTTTTCAGTTGATTCTGTATTCTAAATCTTTGAGCAAAAGTATGTAGCTTGACCATGTGCACGTTTTCACTTTTTATTGAAAAAGGAAAAACCAAAACACATGTATATTTTGCGTACTGACGACTATTCATCTGAAAGCCCACTTGAAAGACATAATCAATTCGCCGACTGCTAATTGCACAGTATTCTCAATTCACCGACATTTACTTAAACAAAGTATTATTTTGCCCACACTATATATCCAGGGACACCCCAAACTTAAATTCTTGGGGAAAATCCTCAATTTTCCGAATAATAAAATACGGATATGCAATGCACATTGCACACATGAGAAGGGACATACAGGAATTTTTAAAAATGCAATGATGTCTTAAAATTTGGCCGAATAAGGACTTTTATGGAGACCACTGGGACCTCCCAATGGGCGCCGCCTTCCTGTACTCAGTCGGCAATTTCAGCTACAATCAGCAATCAATTTTTACTTTTAGAGAGAATTCAAAGTTCACTATATCTTTGATAAAAGTTAAATGGAAGTGCATTTTTACATTTTCTCATTTTAACAAACTTACAATGCAAATCATGAGTTCTAATGAGTGTTTATGGTGTAAATTTTAAAAAGATTATTCAATCTTAAAATATTATTTAGAAATACCTGGGAAGCTGTATCACACATTAAGATTACCTGTGAGCAGCCGAGATGTAAGATTCAAATATTTTTTTTCAAAATAGAAACTATAGAAACCCACGGAAGGTCTCAGTTTAAAAACACAACTACATTAATAAACATGATAGCTTTGGACAGTGCACAGTGGACACATTTATAAAATTGAATCATCAATAAAAAATTCACAGCAAAGTGGAGAAATACAAAGGGTGCCGAAATAATAAAAAAAAATTTAAATAGAGAGAAAGGTTTTATTACAACATAAAGTCCCATTGGTATGTATTTTAAGTGTTTGATTTTGAAACAAACTTCTGAATACACATTTAGCACCATTTCCCCCTTTTCTAGGCTAACGGATAAAAACTAAAATAGTATTCTACTCGCAGGGGTTATGCCGATTTGTCGACCACACAAGTTTATTGTGTAACTAAAGCAAGACATTTGTCCGCCAATAGGGAAGTTGCAACCTATTAAATGTTCATATTTTGGCTATTGGATATTGTAAATTGACCCTCAAAACTAAAAAATTCACCATCGCCGAATTTTAAAACACCGTGGTTGATTTTTAATGAATTTTTTAAAATCCACGCGCAAAAGTGCGCGCTTCTGAAACGTCACGAGCCTACGTCACAGGGCGCGAATGGGCAGCCTTCCGCCGAAGATCCCTTGTTTTCGCTAGGAACATTTTGAGCGCGCTGATATTTTTATTTTTTAGAAATTCAATAATCCTTTTGAACACACTATGGAGGCCGGATTCGTTAAAGCACAATCTAAATAATCTTCCTCGTGTAACATCAATGATTTTATTCGAATATTTCTGAGAGGATGAGAGGTTTAATGTTCCAGAAACGCGAGGAGTTAAATGCGAGGAGATAAGCCTTTTACGTTTCGTCTTCGAAGTCGAATGCGTGACCTTCGGCTTCTCCCTACCGGAAGGCGCATGACGTCACTTCCTATGCCATCTGACGTCACTGGCGCTTGAACTTTAAAAATTAATTTAAAAAAAACTACTTATCGTATCGCAAAATTTTTTTCACCTATGATTTTCATACATGTTACTCTATCATATAAAAATAAAATTGAAAAATCTAAAACTTCCCTATTGTAACACTTAGAAATGCCGTCGTGGAGACGGCGTGGCGTAATCGCGTGTAGGGGTGACATTAGAAACGTCAGACCTTCAGGGGTCTTTTCTGTTAAAAACCTTTCTCTGGAATCTGGAACTAGGAGCTCGAGGGAAAATTAGAGAAGAGTTGGATCAACTGTTGTTGTGTGCTCAGGGGCTTAGGACGGTCTGTCCGACCCCTGCTGTGTGAACTTTCTACTTGAAGAAGGAAAAAGAAGGTTATTGGCGTTGGAGCCTTGAAGAGATACAAGTGCATTGAGTTTGTCCGGCTCCCGAGTTTGGCAGAAGACTTGAGTGACTATCTTGCATAGTTATTTTATTCATTATGAATTCCAAAAAAAAAAAGACTAGTTAAAGTTTTGAACTTCATTCGCATTTGGATGAACAATAATTGTCATTGTGGCAAGTAAGGAAAAATCTGAAAAAGCAATTTACTTGAATTTGAGGAAAAAAAAAAAACGCTTATTGAAATGCAGCAGAAAACGTATGATTATTTTAACTAATATTTTCAAAGCACTATTTTAATCTTTCCCCATTTATATAAGTATATATATATATATCTTCCGTTAAATATTGAAACCTAAGAGTTCTAAGTAAGTTGCTGGGATGAAAAAATTGGTGTGAAAAGTTTCAAAAAAGAAAAGAAGGAGGGGGGGGGGACAAATGAATGGTTTTTTTTTTTTTTTTGCTGTAAAATTTCAGAAGAAAATGCAATCTTAAAATATTATTTAGGAACATTCGAACATGTACATCATTAAAATTACCATTTACCAAACCAAAGACAGCTGAAATACATTTCAAATATTTTTTTAACCAATAGAGAAAATGAATAGCCAAAGTGTTATAGAATTACATAACAAGTTTCAATTAAAAAATAAACATGATAGCTTCCTAGGACACACCCATACAAAAATAAAGAAAATGTGTTTCAAATAGAGGAAAAGATTCAAACTCTTGTATGGAAAAGTCACACCAGTAACTCTAATGAGTGTTTAAAAAATGAGTTATAAAAAATTTACGTACAATGAAAGTTATCAAGAGATTCAGGATTCCTCATATTTAAATAAAGTAAAAAAAGTTATCTTATTAGGTATCACTAAAAAATACCACCTGTATTCAAAACGTTAAACGTTTAACCCTACCTCAATTTAAAATATAAAAGCTTTAAATTATCTTAGTCTGTAAGTTCAAAATGTTAACAGATTGTTTTAAGATTGCATAATTTTGTACTTTAAACAATTAAAAACATTAGAGTGAAAATTGAAAATTTCGTCGTGAAAAACTAAAACAGCTAAAATGTTTTTTAAAAAGAAAATCTGGAGGAGGATCTCCTACCTTTTTTTCTTTTAATAAATAAAATGATTTAGGGAAGTAGCTTAGGAGAGAGGGACGGAGGAATGGCAGAACCTAACCATTTTCTTTTATCTTATGGTAATGAAATGTAATCTAAGTTGCGTTTTTAAAAACTTACTGCAGGAGGGCCCTATGACATCAGCGAAGATCGTCTGAAACGTCTTTTTTTTAATTCAATTTCAGAAAGTTGTCGAGAGAGAGAGCTTCTGAACCTCGTTTACCACAAATGGCCTACAATGGCACTTTTAAGACCTCAATTTTCAAAAAAATTTCGAGCGAAATCACTTCGCATCACCTTCTCCTAACATCACCAATAGTCGTTTAACGTTTAAAACTATATGTTTAGAACTACAATTCAAAAAACGCTTGGGGAAACACTCCCATCCTCCTTTCTTAAATCCTGTGGTGTAGCAAAGATTCTGTTTCGGAAGAGGCCCAGGTTCTTCGGTTCTTACCTCAAGGAGATTATCACATTAATTATTTTTCATTGAATTGCTAAATTGGTTTCATTATAGATTATGCTAATTTTTTATATCTGCTTATTATTAATTAATAGTTGTTTAAAACTGCAATACACTCCTATTTGTTAAGTCTGGGTATTTTAAAAAAGTGATAAATAACCTCAAAATTTATGCATGAGTCATATGCTTAACTAGAGGACAGAAATGCTGACATGTTTTCTCCTTCAGTATTTCTGAATGTGGTGTTTGGGAACTGACTCTGCAAAGGCTATGTTTTGCTAAGTTGGATGAGGGGGAGGAGTGGAAGGTGTTACCTAAAATTGTTTAAAACTTAAAACCAGAAAACCGCATTTTTGAAAACATTACGGAAGTGCTTGGTAATCGGGGGCTTCGCCCCCGAAAATCTTCCGAAATTAAAAGCCGAAAAACAAGGTTTTAGGCTTTCTTTGATGTCCAAGAAGGGTTATGCCCTCGGCTCCTCTCCCTGGGCGCTAGGCCCCTCCCCTGGCTACGCCGCTACCCAAATCTATCAAAGTTGTCTAGAGAATTTTTTGTTTCAAGACTTACGTTCTTAAAATTTTTCCGTGGGGCAGCCCCCGAACATCATCGCAGAGATCGCGTAAAAATACATTTTTCGAACATCATTTGCAGAAAATTTACGGGGAGAGTCTATGAAACCCACTCTTTTCCCCACAACACTAGAAATATGTCATTCCCCTCTCCTTTCCTTAATATCACCAATGGTGGTCTATGATTGCTTTTCTGGAACTTTAATTTCACAAAATCGCCTAGGGAATGCCCCTGAGCCCCAGCGGAACGAAACATGACTTACTATCACCTGTTTAAGTCTTCAGTTTCGAAAAATTTCCTGAGCCTGCTCCCCCCCCTAACATCGTCAAAGACTGTCCAAAGTTTCATTTTTATAATCTTCAGAGGCAGAAACCTCCGAACACCACTTTTTCTAGCCTAACATTACTAGGATGATATAACTTATTTTGCAAACTATTTCTCTCATACAAAGCAATTCTTCTGATTTGTATACTTAAAATCCCTATTTGTGCGCCATGGGAATGTTCAATCAGAATCAAAGTACTCAAAGATACCAAAACGAATGATTACCATGAGGGTGCCCCCTCCCCCTCAAAAAATTATATACAACATAATTAATTCACCATTATATTATAAAACTTTTTGAGTAGAAAATGTTCTTATGTGTTAAATTTTATATGGATAAAATACGTTTTCTTTTTCTTTTTTTCGAATTTCCTCAAAACGTCTCCTCCAAAATTCCTTGTAATTCCTCATTGCCGTTTTCTCTAGCTAATCTGCCACTGTTCACTGGACATCTGTAAATGCCTACCCTTAGTGCTGGATTTAAAGGGAGGAGGAGACGGGGGTTGGCAAGGGCGGCGACTTCTAGGAGGCGGCAAATTCACACTATTTTTGTTTTTTTCGTTGAAACTCAATTTTAAAACTTGAAAGATGGATAGGGGCGGCAGTTTCGATATTTGCCCCGCCTCGGAAAAAAATGTAGATCCGTCACTGCCTACCCTCTCCCCTAAAGTATCCTTAAATAGCCTAAAACTGTGTTTTCAAAACTTTAATTTCGAAAAACCTTCGGGGAAGGGCCCCCGAGCCCCCTATCCCTTTCCTTCGCGTCAATAAAGATGGCGTAAAATCTTTGTTTTTAGAAATTTCTATGGAAAAACTCCCGAAAACCACCTTTTCTAGAAAAAAAAAAAAGCCCCATATTGACTCCAGTGAAAAAGATGAGAATGAATCCACGATCCTCTTGCTCCTTATATAAACCAAGCCTAAAATCATGATTTTAGTATGCCAATTTCGGAAATTTTCCGGAGGACAGCAGTCTATCTTGACTTGAATCGAAATTAATGCACCCTTTAGTATCACTGAAGCAGTATCACTGAAGCACCGAAGCTTGTCGTCTACAATTGCATATTTCATATTTCAGACTGCAATATGAATCCAATTCTGGTCAGAGGCCCTGAATTATTATATATATGTATATATATATATATATATATATATATATATATATATATATATATATATATATATATATATATATATATATATATATATATATATATATATATATATAATGTGTGTACGTATGTATCAATCGGGTCGGCAAAATGTTAGGAGTCAGTCGGCAAAATCTGTTTCAACACCCCCCCAAATGAATGTACCTAGCGACGGCCCTGATTATTTTGACGGGAAATTTTGTAGTATTTTTTTTCTCTCTCTAGTTGAAGTCTGATTGGTTGATAAAACTTTTATTTTCGAGGTAGACCGTGCAAAGCCGGGCAATGCAGCTAGTATAAAAATAAAAGGCAAAGTCGGAGCCTCTTAAGTGCCAGGAGTTGGAGTCGGAGTCACAGTCGGTCTTGTTCCCTCCGACTCCGCTGTCTTGGAAATATCTTTCATCCTGAACTCGATAGTGCGTTTGCTTCCTAATCAACTGTTGAAAACGAATGATTTGTTCAAAGTTGCTCATAAAAAAATAAAAAGATTTCAGAAGAACAAGAAAATGACGAAATTATTCACTCCCACAAAAAGTGCGTGTTGCCAGACAAAAACATCACTCGTTTTTAACTTTTTACGTAAACAAAGATTTAGTTTTTACCCAACACAGAAGCAAAGGATCTAGGCATCGATAACGTGGGTAACGTCTGATAACGGAACATTATCTCGTGATATAAGATAAAATAAAAAACTAAACCGAGAAAACACTAAAAAGCCGCTGTGATCGGCTCTCTTAGACACGTGCTGCGTCTATGCATTGAATGAGGCAACTATTCAGAGGAAGAAAAGAGCTGACTGCTTCAACCGTGGCGCGCTTGACGTGTTATTGACGTCATAGTGATCCCGGACTGTTCTTCGAGTGGGGTTGCCATATTTGGCGCGCACTCGCTGTTGTTCTCCTGACAACGTTCATCGCTCTTTATGTGAATATTCGACCAACCGTATCTGATTTCGTTAGATAAAATTTCGCTAGTGAGAACGTGACAGGCAAAATAAATTAATTTAATTGCACTATGAGGCATGTGATTTTATACATTCCTCGTCTAACTGTCTAGCATGGTAAAGTCGTTTTTGAAACCGACATTTAATTACAGGATGTGTAATAGACTGTCCCAAAAAAATTTTTTCTTTTTAAAATCAATATGCATACCAGCATACCAGCTAAAGTTGTGCCAAATGACATTTTAAAGGTGTGGTAAACATTTTTACCAAATACTTTAAGATTAACAGACCTCTCATGAACATCCAAAGTATTTATTTTTTTTTGCCCCCTTTTTGACACAAAATGTGCATAATGCAAAAAATATTTTTGATAATCATTAATTTGTACATCTAAAGCATAATAAAGTTTAAAACCTAATGTTTTTCGCATTAAAAGCAATCAGTTCTAGTTAACTTTAGTATTTTCAAAACTTTGAACCTCTTAATTTTAACTGCCATGTAGCAGAACATTATCGTTTTGTTCCTGACTTACTATAGCTCTCAAGTTAAAATTGCATGTTAGCATTTTGTGCATCAACTAAAGCTTACGTTCTTTTCATTTTCGATTAAGTTTTAATTATTTTTTAATTTTTATAGTTAAGTTTAATTTTTTACTCTAAGTTAAGTTTTTAAATTCAGAATAAGTTTCAGAAGCATCTCATATTTTCGGGATATAGGCATCACACGCCAGAAATCCTGGCTACTAATGTGTTTGAACTATTCTATCCATCATAGGACTAGGACTACATGTGGTCATCTAGGACCACAAATTGCCATTTTTGCTCGATTTTGCCCTTTTATAAGTCAAGAAAACTATAAATCAATTGATAAACACACTCCTGGGTATGTTTTAGTAGAAAATGAAAAGCAGTGGTTATATGGAATAATGACCAAAATCATTTTGTACAGTTCGTTAGGCAACAATTAAAAGAGAAAATCTAACTTCGTCGTGATTGTTTAGAGTTTTTAAAGCTATCACTGATTGAGGCTGATCACATTCTTTGTAATACGTTTAGTTTACCTGGTGCTTATCACCGGGCAGTAGGACGGCAAAAGGCAAGGGCACCCTTATAGCCCCCCCCCCCCCCCTTTGAAATGAGAACTTCCTAGCTTTTAGTGCTTTTTTCATTGCAAAAATGTATAAAAATTTCTTTTAAACCCATTAATGAATAAGTTATTAAAAGTATCAAATTTTAATATCTCCATTCTGTACTGAAATCGGCTTCTATGGGGGAAAATATTCTGCTAAACGATGGGGAAAGTTTTTGAGTCCCCCCCCCCCCGTTAAAATTTTGCATATGGGCGCCCTTGGCAAAAAGCATTTACTGCTTGAAGATTTTGTGCTTTCGCAAGAAATTCAAGCTAGCGTCATATGAGATCCAAGAGAATCAAAAAGAATATGTTTGCTCATGACAGCAAATCTATGTAAAAACTTGGCTCAATGCCCCCTGTAACTGCCATGAGCCACATAATGACTTACATCTTCTGCAAATTCCAGAACTATAAAGAAACTAATAGTGATGTGACTCTTATAGCACTTAAAAAAATTGAAGGACAATTTGGTATCGAAGTGTGGATTTAGATGGATTGGTTTTTCTCAGATCTCGTGCCTCCAAAGAAAAAAGCCGCCTTGGTTAAAGCTTTACAGAGATCAAAATCTGGAAAGGATTTTAGAAGACTAGAAGTCAAAGATATTAAATCTTTTCGGAGTGAACCATTGTTGGATTTTGTTACAGACTTGGAATCTGTTTACTGTAATGAAATTTTATACTGATTTTTTACAAGCTGATGTTCATACCTGAGCTAAAAGAAATGATTACACCTAAGTTAAGGAAGTAGTGTCGGCATTGAAGGTAGTAAGTGATTGTGCTTGTGTGAGCAGTTAAATTAGCAAGAGATTTTAATTTGCAACTTATTAATAATGAAGATCAGTGTCAACTTATTTTTCAAATGGCGGAAATCAAACGGAAAATTGGTGGAATTTCCGTTAAAAATATTTTTGAAAGTAATTTCAGCAAAAAGAACATTTACAATTTTAATTATTGCTCATTTTTAAAAAAAAAAGTATAAAAGAAAATGTTTTTGTGTTCCGTCTGTAAATTTTATAAAACTTCGAGAAACAAAAATATTTCTCAATAAATTAGGTTTTTAAAGCTTTTAAGGGTGCTGAGCTGTCACTTAATGCTCTTCAAATGGTTTAAAATTTTGCAAAACAGTTATTTACATCAAATGTCACAATTACCCATGGTATGTGAGTTGAAATTCCAAAAATCTCCCCCCCCCCCGCATACAACTTTGGGACAGTCTAATGTGTAATGGCTGTGATCAGACCCCTTTGGCCACTGCGCCGCAAGAGGAAGGGATGGGTGGGGGTTCTGGACTTCTTTCAGGTGGGGGACTGAGGCAGGCCCGTCATCTAGGGGGGCCAGGGGGAGGGCCTGTCTGGGGGCACTCCCCTGGCTTTGAAAAAAATATGTTTTTAGTATAAGTGGGGGTGGTTTTTAATGAGTTCCAATAAAATTTGCATTGAGTACGCCCCCCCCTCCCCCAGAAAATGTCGAAATACTGGACCTGGACAGGGACAAATAAATATACGTTGAAGTGTTCGTGTGGAAAAATTATTTCGTCGTCTGAGCTCAAACATGAAAATTCTCCTCTCTCCCCACCTTATACAGTGAAGTCGCTCTACAACGTGAAGCGACTTACGCGAAATAAGTTTTTTAATAACAAGTTTTAGAGCTAATGCAAATTCTTCGCCCAGAACACGAAATTTTTTGGCCGAAAGCAGAAAATCAATACATCATTCTTTCTTCTTCTTCTGGCGAGTTGCTTGATATGGGTGAGCTGTCAGGAGAAGATTGACAACAATCTGACTGCGCAGCATAAATCATCAACATCATCATCAATTTTGAAGTTATAAATATAATTACTGTATCTACTGTACAGTACTATAAAAGGGCTTCATTTTATAACTACTACGTACTGAACATTCCGTACTTTTCTATTTTATGTCACTCTCTCCCATTGATATTTGATTTTGTGCCTCATAACACTATTTTATGTCGAATAAAATTCCGTAAAAATTCCGTTCTTTATTTAAGAAATGTTAATATGTATATACTTAACAAATGGTTTAAAACAGTTTGAGGTGTGTTCACAAATGTCTGAAATGATTACGTATGTTTATTTAACAAATTCTAATGCATGCCCTTCTCCACAATGCGAAATTTCGACAACACGAAAGGTTATGGAACGCATCCCTTGCGTAAATCGAAGTTCTACTGTATAATTTATAGCGCTACATTTCATTTTATTACATAGTATTGTATTTTATGTCTCTCTCCCATTGATCATTGACTTTGTGCATCATAACAGTACTTTATGTTGAATAACGCAGTTCTTTTTAAAAATAGAGTATGAATTTAGTTCTTTATGTGGAAAAGGTTGACAGTGGCTCCCAAAAGTGTTCGTACACTTTGAAATTTTTTAGTAAAACCAAAATAACGCGAAACTGAATTCGAATGTGAAGTCCAATATTTTTTCACATCATTCCTATGTCATTCTAACTACAACTCAGTAGTTTTTTTTTAAATATTGACGGATCTTCTTTTTGAAATAGGTCAAAAAACGAAGGGACAGAGAAATAACACGCCACAAAAGTCATCGTACACTTAAATATTTTCGAATAAATTCATGATTAAAAGTATCATATGCCGTTTATTGAATATTTTTGCATTGTGTTGACCCTCAAAAGTCATTTGGCTTTAATTTTTTGTTTATTTATTCCGTAATATTGCGCTTGTTACTTTAAAATGGCTGGTATTCGTAAAAAACAACAAAAACCGTTCGAAATTTGATTTTTTTTCCTCACGGTTGCGGTAAATTGGTTTAAAATGTCTCAATTTTAGGTAACTTATAATCAAACTTAGAATCGGACCGAAAGCAAGGTAAGAAAAGGTCAACTGGCAAAGTTAACAAAGCGTGGTCGGAGATTTAAAGTTAAAAAAAATATGAAAAATACACATTTGAGTGCTGTAAATGTTTCTGCAGAGTTAAATGAAAAATTTTACATTTAAGTCTCACCTAAAATTGTTCACTAAGTTCTCTGATTAGCTGGAGACCTCTTCCCGCTGAAATTTTCTTGGCTGTGCGAAAAACAGAAAGCTTCCGCTTTTCGTCGGAAAATCAATGATAAATAAGCTCAAACGTTTTACAATTACGTCTCACTTACAGATAAAAATGAATACAACATTTTTGGTTAAATTGTTGTATAATTGTATGTAGAAGAAAAAATTTGGAACTTAATCTTAAGAACTTAGTTGGATCAGTTAATCAGGACGGTGGAGGTGTTCTAGTGTGAGGGTGCATATTTGCATCAGGACTTGGTAGTTTGGAATTTTTTGATGAAATAATGAATCATGCCGTTCCTTTAAACATTTTAAAACCCAATTTTGAACTCTTAGCCAAAAATTTGGTTATTGGAAACAACTTTTTTTTTTTTAAATTAAGATAAGGATAAGAAGCTCACGGTATCCAACATTTACGTCTAGTACCTCGAAAATAGTCCTAAAGTTTAGAAAATACCCCCTCAATCTCCAGATTTGAGCTTAATGCAACATATTTAGAGATATTTGGTGGCTAGATTACGAAATAAACGGCTTTGAACTGAAAATAGAGCTAGAAACAGTAAGACTCAAAGTGTTGTTGAACACTTACTCAGAAATTACGCAAAAAAAAAAAAAAAAAAAAAAAAATGTAATTTATTCCCAGGCGTTTAAAAGGTGTTGTTGATACTGCATGATATTCTACTAAATAATAACTTAATAAAAAGTTAGGTTATTCAATAATATATAGACATTTTTTTAAGTGTACGAAGACTTTTGTGAGATAAAATTTCCGGCACTTTTTGGTTTTTTATTTTTAAAAAATTAAGTTTTAATATTTTTTAAAAACTTTTCATGTAGTTCTGTTAAAAATTGATCATAGATCTTATAACTAAATACCTGTTCCGAAATATTAATTTTAACCAATGGATAGGGGCCAATTTCGCTGAAAGTTATAGGTGTACGAACACTTTTGGGAGCCACTGTATTTTAGGAATGGTTTTAAACCGTTTGAGAGGTGGTAAGGGACTTTTTTTTTTTTTTAAACTTTGTACCACACGCGTGACGCTTCACACACTTCATTAAAAATAATAATTTAAAAGGATAGTGAGCAAAGTTTTGTTGCTAAGAAAACACATACGCTTTCGGACTTTTTAAGCAATAAAAAATTGTCCTTACCTTTTAAATAATTAATTTTTTTATGAAATATAGGAACCGTCACATGCGGGACGAAATGACCGTTTTCTTTTCAGTGGAATGGCAATATACATAATTATTTTTCAACGGTTCAAATTATGATATCCCAACAAATGAGATATGTTTCCTGTACGTTGGTATCTAAGCTTTGAAAACCTACAACTTGTTTCGCCATTGCTATATTAATAGAGCAGAAATATTATGTAATGCATAATAGTTGACTACAAGAGGTTGAATTTGAATGTCCCGTTCGTGACGCATGCAAATAAATGAAATTTTAAACAACAAAGTAAGTTTTATTTAAAAAAAATAATAATACTCTGTGCAGGAGTGTCTTTGTATCAAATGCAAAGATATAAAAGTGTGCCCGCTCCTGTTTAATTAAAATAATAAGATCTATAACAAAATGTTGATGAAATTATCGAGTCGTATTGTCCCGCACGTGGCGGTGGAGTGGCCATTTACAAGTGTCTAAAAATAATTTTGCATATTTATCAAAACATCGTATACATACTTCTCTTTTTCTTTCTTTCTTTGTTTTCTTTTCTTTCATTCTTTTTTTTTTTTTTGGTGCCTCCTTCAAACCTGTGTGCAGCTTCGGTTTCTTTTTTTTTTTACTGTTGTTTATTTTATTTATCTTTAATTTTTTTAATTTAAATTATTGTTTTTCCATTTATTTATTTATATTTATTTTTTTGCACCCTCGAACCTGTGCTTCTTCGTTTTTTTTTGTTTTTTTTAATTTTCTTTTTTTCGCTGGCAAAACTTGCACGCCTTCGTTTTTTTTTTTTTTTTTTTTTTGCGTCCTTGTTCTTGTGCGCTCTTTGAGAGTCAAGGTTGGCGCCCTCTTGGGGGTCCCAGTCCGCCACTGTACGCGAGGGATCTTGGAACGCATCCCTGGAGTAAGTCGGAACTCCGCTGGACAAAGGACACTATCTCAATCGTTTTTGAATTTTTCAAAAATTTAAAATTTTTTAAAAGAAGTTATTATTATACAACCCTTTAGTTACCACAAAAATTGAGTTTTAATATTTTAAAACAAAATTTTAACAAAGTTGCAAAATTTTCCCACATTATTTGCTGTAACTCCTGATTCATTCATAGGCCATTCTGAAACTTTTTTGCATGTGTTCATTATAATACATTAAAATCATATTTATTTTTAAAACTTTTAAAGGAACCTATCTTAAATATTTTAAAATTTTGTGATAACTTTTTTCTTCAAGATTCTTTTATTGATTCGTAAAAATTATATCAAGTAAAAGTGGAAGTAATTGTCTTTAAAATGAGCTTTTAAAATTCTGTAGCTATCATTGCACTTTTACATTTTAAAGCGCTGCCGGCAAGTTTAAAAAAAGGAGATTTTAAGGAATTTCAAAATTAATTACGCAAAATCAATTATGAATGAGAGGTTATTTATTTATTTATTTATTTTTTCTTTTTTTTTTAATCTATAAAGGGTGTTTCTGAACTCTTGGGCAAAACTTGGGCAACGCGAAGATCGCACTACGGCCACTACAAGGTCACTAACATTAGTTCCATGCCGTTTAACACCTTCTAAGAAACTGATGGGGTCAAGAAAAGTAATCTTGAGTAGACAGAAAGACGCTGGCATCTCGAACCGGTGTCCATTGCGATGGATTGGATTTTTACTGCACTTGATTAGCTGGGTTGGGACAGACAGGAGGCATGTTATCTTTAACGATGAATCCCGATTTAGTCCCAGAAGTCAAATTTAACCTATTTCACTCTATTCCACGCCGTGTTTTGTCTTGTATAGCTACTATAGGAGGCTATACAACTTCCGGTTTTGTAACCTGTAGAAAATAGTTGTTCGTTGCACCAAAGTCTAAAGCGCCCTCTATTGGCATTTTTTAAACTAAAACTTTAAAATTTATTTTCAAGAAAATAGTGATAAAAAGAAAAATTTTAACGAAAACCACAAACAAATCGACAAATTTTTCCATTTTTTATGATCATTTGAAATTTTTGGATCCTAAACTTTAATGGCGCCTTTCTCCTTCGGAAAACGTTTGGACCCTTATTTTTGAGATTGTATTTTTTGTCCTGATATGTACTATCACCCCTTAAAGATTTGCCCAAGAGTTCAAAAACATCCTGTGTACACAGTCAAACTCGTTTATAGCGAACATGTCCACGATATTTGCTTGTTATAACCGCGTGCTCATAAAAAACGGGTCCTTTAAAAATATATAAAAAATTCACACACTGGCTTTATTTATTTTCAATTTTTGTAGACAGTTAAATAATTTGGTTAATTTGATTTAAAATGTTATATTGTCTCATTCTTGTGCAATTGTTTTTGAAGGAATACTCATGGCGGCTCATCGTCGTTTTCTCCCATATCTTTTTGGTTCTATACATCAAAAGCTATGGAGTAGGCGGAGAGTGGGTACAGAAAGAGACACAAAAATTCAATTACGTTTTTTATTATTAAAAAACACAAAAATCAATTTCTTTCAAATGATACAATATTTGTCATTGTAATAGATGCTATAAAAATGCATCTAGAAAAACGAAATGCAATTTTGTCTCACTGTTCCTCTACAGCAAGACACACTAGGTGGGAACAGTAAGGCACACTATACATATTTTCGAATGAGCAAACTTAGAAAGCATCTAAGTTTTACTTGGAAAATATGAGTAATTGCAGCCGTTTGGTTTTGGTATAAGTTATTGCCTTTGACAAGATAAATTTAATGTCTTCTTGACACACAGTAGTGACACCTAGTGCAGGAGGAAAAAAAATGTTTAGAAAATTTTAACTGCGGCACATAAATGTAATTTCATATCATTTGAAGCGTTATTGCTGTAAATTTTCCTAACATGCAATATTTTTTCTCTTGGTACAAGAATATACAAGAACAAAATCCTTTTTACTTCCTTTTACAAAAAAGGAAGTATTCGCGAAAAAATTTTCACTCAAAAATCGGCCTTAATTTCCATTTTACTCACCCCCGAATGAATATTGAGTTTTTTACTTTCTTCTATATCTAATATATAGAAGAAAGTATTGGATTCGTGCAAATTTTCGAATTTCGAATTTTGACGGATTCGAACGTTTTGAGGTGTGCTGAGTTCATTTCGACTATTTTTGGAAAATGTCTGTCTGTCTGTGTGTGTGTGTGTATGTATGTATGTGTGTATGTATGTATGTGTGTGTGTATGTATGTGTGTCACGTCTGTGTGTGACCAGTTTTTTGTGGCCGCTCTACAGCAAAAACTACCGCATGAAATCGAACGAAATTTGGTACACATATGTGCCCCTATGTGAACTTGTGCCCATTAGTTTTTGGCGCGAATTCCTCCAAGGGGGGTGGAGCAATGGGACGTTTTTTGAGTTACGCGTGCTTGCTATTCCTCAGGAAGTAACTGGCGGAATCAAACAAAATTTGGTCCATATGTTGCCATTAACAGGAGCAGGTGCTGATTCAATTTTGGTGTGAATAACTCAAAGGGGGGTTGAGCTATAGAACGTTTTTTGTCGTCAATTGTGACTGCTGTATCTCAAGAAATAACGAACGGAATCAAACAAAAATTTTTTGACAAGTAGCCCTTAGTGGGTATAAGAGCTGATTTTATTTTGGTGTCAACAGCTAAAAAGGGGGTAGCGCAATCGCCCGTTCTTTTTTTCCCATTGTGAGTGCCCTATCTCAAGAAGTAATGCTACGTTCTGGTTGAAATTTGGAATATATGTGAATCCATACGTAAACAGGCTTTGGTTCAATTTTGACTCCAATCGCTCCAAGAGGTGTTGATTTTTTTTTTTTTTTTTTTGCGAATAAAAATAGTTTTATTAATGCAACAATAAGAAAGATAAATCGTAATAGATTGTCGTCTGCGTATTTCTCGTGATTTTAATTGTATGGAAATGATCGGAAATATTATCTCAATGATTTAAAATTTTTAACTGTTGCCATCCTATGTTTGTTAATAAATAAAATATTTGTAATTAATTCAAGTAAGGCTTTTAAAGTAACTTTCAATTTTCGCTCTTTGTTTTGTTTTTACAATAATTCAGACATTGGGATGGTCGTCAAGTTTTTGCATGTGTAATTTTGTTTCTGTTAGGAATATTGCTTCCTCGTCAAGCATGGGGAGGGATCAGAAAAAGGAAAAATATAGAAGAAAGTTTCGTGATGGCCACAACATACTAGTTTTCGACTTGATCACACGTGGATAAGTGCCTAAGAACGTATAGACACCCGAAATATCCATTTTGACGACCCCCCGAGTTAATTACAACGAATTGTCTCGTGACGTCCGTATGTACGTATGTATGTGCGTATGTGTGTATGTATCTCGCATAACTCAAAAACAGTATGTCCTAGAAAGTTGAAATTTGGTACGTAGACTCCTAGTGGGGCCTAGTTGTGAACCTTCCCTTTTGGTTGCATTCGGATGTTCCTAAGGGGGTCTTTTTCCCCTTTTTGTGGGGAAATCATTGGTAATTTCGATGTAAACTCAAGTAGTGTTATAATTTGTCGGACAATTGGCGATATATCGCCTTTTTTTGCGTCGCCAAGATTTGTCACCATCTTGGCGACAAATTTGGCGATTTTTTTTTAAAATTTGGTTTTAATTTAGCATCATTTGTTGGTGACATTTAGAGAGTAAACAATTGAATCACATTAAAATTGCCAATAATGGGTAAATGACATTAAGTTGGAGTAAAAGGAAGTTATGTGATGCACACATAAGCTCGCTTTCTCAAGCTTCTTGTAATCTTCAACTGGGACTAAATGAGCTTGGTCTCCTTCTGAACTAGAATTCTCCATCTGATGGGTCGTCTAAAATTACCTGTCGACATATAGTTTTCCTTTTCCGACAACATCTGGAGTTGTTTTGCTTTCTCAGCAAAACAACTCATTGTTTTGTTTTTGCCCTCCCCCCTAACAGCAAGGGCGAACCCTCCTAATTACCACGAGGACCCCCCTCCCAAAATCAAGAGTCCCCACCCCAAATGAAAAAATACCCCTCAACCCCCTACCCTAAAAATTTCAATGACAAATTCGCACCATGACCCCTACTAGGTGGGCACCCCTGCTTTTGGATAACTGTGTATCTGCTCTGGACTGAGATAGAAAGGTTTAGAAAATTCTAGATTGGTAAAGCGGGCGAAAGTGTCATTAGTGAAGATTTGATGAGGACGGAATGCTTCCTCTGTAGCTTTTGCGTATCACTAATAGCAGCTAATTTCATGTCTGTTTCAGAAAGTCTCCAAATAAGCTTATGTGACTTCATCTTTTTCAAGGTATGTTGAAAATGGAGATAAATAGTATTACATTTAACATTTCATTTAACATATTGCAATAAAAAAAGGAAAAAAAAAAAGATAAATAATTGTATTAGAATAAGTACAAAATAGAAATAAATATGTGATAGGATCTAATGCACAATTCCATTTAAACATCTCTATTTTGTTTGGACAAGGCTTTTAACCTTCTCTTATTATTGGCTTCAACGGGCTAGCTGCAATTAAATTTAATTCAATACATAATTTCTCCACTTTTAACGGAAAAGTACCTTGGGAACAGTGAGACATGAATTTATGGTGTTTCACTGTTTCCTCTTTGCAACATGGAAACTCAGTCGGTGCCATTTCCATACAAAGACATCATTCTACTGCAAAAATAAATGTCAATTAATAGGCTAATGTAAGATTAATAACACTTCTGTAAAGTTTATCTAACGGTTTAAAATCAATGCAGCAAACAAAACAGATATTTTAGTTCCATGGGGTCAAATTATGATGATATAATAGTTATCTTTCCTTCATCAGATTTAAAAGCAACCCTTTTCCTACAATACTACTGCACACGGTATGTCTACTTGACTTTTCAAATGTTTTACCAGACTAGAAGAATCCGAACAGAAAAGAAATTGCTGTCATCTCAATGTTCTCACTGTTTCCACCCCTCCTCTATGTTGAGTGAAAGGAGATGGCGTACAATGGCGGTTTTTGGACATCATCGAAGATCTTCTAAAAATATTTTTTTTAGTCCAGTATCGAAAATCTGCCGGTGGAAAGCTCCTTTATCCCCTCAAAGATGAGTAAATCTCTCCCATCGTCCCTTCCTTGTATTTACGCTTGCTTTTGGGGAAAGGGAGCAGGGAATCAAAAATGTTTTTAAAATATTTCATTTATGGACAGCCCCTTATTTCTGCTTTGAAGTCAGTTTTTTTTCTAAACTTTTAACGCCAAATTTTGTAGCGAAATGCAATGGCATTGCTCTTAGCAACAAATCTTCTGTCGGATGTTCTGTCATCCATAAGCTCACGTCTTCTGCCCAGAAAAGGGGGTGTCCCTTGCAACCCCAAAACGTGCTCAGGCAATAATTTGCATTTTTGTGCCTCATTAATGTTGTTTGCTTGTACTTAGTCTCAGCACAAAGGTATTGTTTTATTTCTTATCACATACGTAAGTTGGTCAAGTGTATCTTTACGAAAACCAATTATGATAAAAAGCATATTTTCCTGTGAATTTTTAAGTTGCATTTACAGCACCTCAGTGAAGTGCATAAGTTTTTACAACTTGAGGAGTTAAGATTATCTTGTTTGAAAGATTTGATCGTTATCTTAAATCATGCGTGTAGGTCCAAGAGGAGGGGGGGAGGCAACCGATTTCTCTCTTAGCAGTT
This sequence comes from Uloborus diversus, assembly GCF_026930045.1. Classification (NCBI taxonomy): domain Eukaryota; kingdom Metazoa; phylum Arthropoda; class Arachnida; order Araneae; family Uloboridae; genus Uloborus; species Uloborus diversus. The sequence continues at coordinate 130,358,483 of NC_072736.1, forward strand.
TTATTTGTCTGGATTTTTTATTATTCTTAATAAAATATTGCAATTTTTTATTTAATTTAGCTTAATGTTTTTATCTGCGAGTAAAAGTTTTTGATGATTAAACTTAATGATCGTGAGTAGGTGTGGCCTTTTCTGTTTGAAAACTAGACTGTGTCTGAACCTTATATATGATTTGGATGCTACTTGTTGTATTACGCCTTCTTAAGCTAGATCGCTGTACCTCTTTTTTTTTTTTGAAACATTCTTTTACGTAAAGAAAGCCCGACTAACTAAAAGTGAGACCCAAGGCCCACAATACTTTGTAAGGCCCTCTCTATTATACCACTTAAAGTCAAAACAAAATTATTTAATTCTTTAGTAGTGTCAACCCCTTGCGGGTCCCTTCTACATAGCGCTGCGTGCCCAGTGCAGTCACACTGTTAGCACTTGCCTTGCACCACTACTACTTTTTTTATATCAATTTTATAACTAAATACTTTTCTAGACCTTATCAAGTAGTGAAGAGCATATTTCCCCCTATCCCCCCCCCCTTTTATTAGTTCTAATTATAAGAAGAGGGAAATTTAAATTATGTCAATAGAATTGTAATGTGGTGTACATGTGCCCAAATAAGCACGTTTTTCAGAATTGTTTTTTTTTTTTTTTTTTGTAATTTTAAGCGAAATTTTTACTCTTTCTCTCATTTAATTTTTACGTAACGTAGCTTTGTGTGAAGTTTCTAAATTGATCCAAACGCTTTTAGTTAGTGTTATTAAACGCTAATAAAAGCTACACTTGGTAATACTTTTTTTGGTTTGTTGGTTGCCACGTTGGATCGTTTCTTCTCACTTAATTGTTTTTTGAGCTTTTGTAGGAGAAGTGATTTTTTCGCCTCTTAGTTTTCCTTCTTTTTTTTTTTTTTTTTTTTTCACTTTTTAATATTTTCCCCTCTTTCCTTCTTTTGTTTGATACACATTTGATGCATTTTCCTCCCTCATCTTTTTCCCGATTTTATTTCGTGTTTTAGAATTTCGGTCATTTTAGCCATCTTTCTTTTTCTATGATTAGAGCTCAATATCTGTTTGGAGATGAGAATATGCAACTCTTAATGCGTCTTCCTTAAAAACTCGATTTAATTCTTTTATTCAATTTAAAACGAAACTTTCACTGAAATATCATAATTTGGAGACGGAAAAATCTATTTCTTGCTTTATCGATCATTATAACCTATCTGACTATTATTACGATCAAACCTTGAGGATTCTTAATTTTTCTGTGTTTAAATTTTTTTGTTTTCTTTTTATTTTTTATTTGCATAGAATTCATATTTTGGTGAGTCCTGATAAGTTATTTATATCATTTAAGATTCGATGTTTTTTTCTCAGGGGTGCTCATCCCCTCTAAGTTCAATGGCGCAAATCTCGCCCCCCCCCCCCAAAAAAACAAAAATTCTCAAGCCTCTTTCCCTTTTTTACTTATTATTTTTTTACTCTCTTTTTTAATTTTTTTTTCAAATATTTTTTTTAATTTATTCATTTATTTTTAATTATTACTATTATTAATATTTTATTAAGAAAGTTTTGACTTTGAATGACATACACACACACAAACCAAATAAATAAATGAAATGTCAGAAAGCAGAATAAAATAAAATAAAATAAAATAAATAATTTAAATTAAAAATAAATCATTAAATAATTTAAATAAATAAATTTAAAAAATTTAAATAATCTCCCCCCCCCCAAAAAAAAAAAAATTGATGGCGCACCTTGCGCCATGATCCCCCTCTGTAGGCACCCCTGATTGTTCCTAAATATTATATTTAGAGTTTCTATTTTCCCACTACGTTTTAAACAACATTGCAAAAATATTTTCAACTTTGAAAATTTGTGTATTAGTTTTCTTTTATATTTTTCTTTCTTTGGCCACGGGCCCTTCAGCCCCCGTACCGCGGGATCTACGGATTTGCAGATCCGGTCCCGAGTGTGAATAAAATGGGAAAGAAAATTGCCGTAGTTTAAATAAGAGTGAGATGTAAATTATCCTAACATTAGTTTCATGTAATTGGAGGTTGTGAAAAAAATCATCTGAAAAAATTTTAACTTCGAAAAGAAAGATTTGTAGTTGAATGTAAGTATTTTTTTTTTTTTTTGCATACACTTTTGTCAAAAGTTATAACTTGTTTCAAAGTAACCTTAAACGGAAATACCTTTAACACTGCGTATAGCATAATTTTACACTATGTATGCATATTGCATTTAAAGTAGGGTTGCAGCCAGAGATAAAGCTGGGATTTTTTCAAAGGCGTGAAAATATTTCTTGATATTTTTGACCTACTTTTCCGTAAAGTGGGGGAAAAAAAAAAAAAAAAAAAAAAAAAAAAAAAAAAAAACAGGAAAAAGAAGAAAGCATGAAAGAAAGCGTAATGTATTGTAAAAATGTCGCAAAAAAGGGTTTACATTTATTAAGATGATTAAATAAAATTCGAAAAACTTAAAATTGAAAAGTAGAACTACTTGAAAAATACCGACAGCCTGGTTATGCCATTCAGAGACTGCAGTTTCGTCCCTGTTATCTCATCAATTTTGAGTGGACAATTACCTTTTTTTACGATTGATCATTTTACTTTAACTTCCATGCTTGTATGGGCCGGGTGGGGGAGGGGGATAATAAATAGCTAAGTATAATGAAAGCTAATGAGAGCAAGTGACGATATGTTATCTTTTCTCCTTCCTCTCTCTTTCTTTGTGTCGATTGTCAACGATTTGTCGAATAAAAAGAATTTTTATTGTGGTTGATCTTCATTTGCAAAAGGGTGGAAAACTTTTAAAAAGTTTTTGTTTGCATATTTTTTCTTTCATATTTTGTGCTCCCGATCATCCGCGGCCGGATTTTCCGCGACAATTCATACTTAAAAAAATAATAATAATTACGGTAAACGCGGGCAACTTTAACCCACATTTTGGAACTTTTCTCATTCCTTTCTCTCTCTGTGAATTAGTAACTATTCATATTTCCAAGCTGTAAGCCGTGGAAACTTTATTTACGCATCTAAAATTCGCTTAATTTAATTTTTGAATAGTGATTGCTTTGTTTCAAGGTATTACTACCATTTTTAATTGCTTTTTATTTGGACCAATGTTACCCTTGCGCAGTAGCGTAACTAGGGGTTGGCAGGACTGACTCTCGCCAGGGGCGCAGCAGTCAGGGGGGCGGCATTTCGACAGATTAAAAAAAAAAATTAAGATTTTTTTATTACTATTATAGAATTTGAAAAATGTTTTTAAAAATTTAAAAAACACTCGCAAAAAAAAGAGTTATAGGGAGTACATATACTCTACTGAGAAGGAACATCGGGCATCATTGAAAACAATTCTAAATAACAGAATTTTTTAAAAAATATTAAGCACTTTTCATAAGGCACTCAAAAGGACAAAATAACTTTTCTGGGTCAGAAAGGACAATTTAAGAATTCCTGTAGTTTTCGAAAGTTCCAAGAAAATGACACCACAAACGAAGAAAAGTGCAGCTCAAGTCATGAAGAGAATTTCTTATCATTATCTAGCTTTCAATCATAACTTTGAGTGTTGAAATATGCAGATTTTTCTTATTGGGAAAGTTTGGTTTGAAATGACTAGAACCGCACTTTTCTTCGTTTGTGGTGCATTTCCTTGGAATTTTCGAAAACTATAGGAAATTTTAAATTGTCCTTTCTGACCCAGAAAAGTTATTTTGTCCTTTTGAGTGCCTTATGAAAAGTGCTTAGTATTTTTTAAAAAATTCTGTAATTTTATTCTTTTTGGTGTAAATGTATTTCCGAAATGGAATAATTTTACCATCACGAAACTTTACCCTATTTTTTCATACACATGCTCGGTACTAAAAGGGAAAAACCTATATACGTGTCTAAAACTTTAAGCAGTTGGCACTAAAATGTAATCCTTGTTCCTCTCTAGTATTTATGCTTGCTAATTTCATGCTTGCTTCAGAGAAGCCTTGATTCAAAATTTTCATTATGATTGCTTTTAACATTACTGTTGCAAGGTAACAAAATTTGTAACAATGGGTTTTATATTAAAACATTTAATAGGGAAATTACGTGAAATTTGCTGTTTTCCATCCTAACTGAAATAATAATTTTATTTAAGAATTTCAATTTTTCAGCGCTAAGTTGTACCTTAACATTAAACAATTCATTTAGTGAAATCCCGAAGTCTTTAAGTGGTCTTGTTGCAGAGATATAAGCAAAACCAGGCCTCAGATTTCTTTGTGACAATCAATCAGGCCAAGTATAATAAAAGTGCTTAAAAAGAAAATAATTAAAAAAAATTACAATGATGCCTCCTATTCGTCGAATCAATTAATCAAAATGTTCCAAAAAAAAAAAAAAGGGGGGGGGGGCGGGTGAGGTCACAATGACTTCCGGCGACTTCCCATCTGGGCGACCCTGGAAGGGGAGGGGGCGCAATTTCCTTAGCTGGCCAGTGGCGCTAGACCCCATAGTTACGATACTGCCCTTGCATTTGGGTTACTTTGGCCCAAAGTGTTTTTACCTATTAAAAGTCAGTGTAGAACTGACTAGAGTCAAAGAAAGATGCGTGGTCCAACGAAAAACTATTTGAAAGAAAAATATATTTTACAAGAAGTTTGAGTCTTGAATACTAGTTTTAAGGAAAATTATTATTTTTTTAAAAATATATGTGCATACCTAGTAATTGTCTCGGAAATTTCCGATGGATAACAGTCATCTTTTTATTAGTTTTGGAGGTTGAATAATTTTTTAACAGAACACGATTCGTAAAACAAAGGATCCTAAATTGTCGACCACTTCCTAAAACTTGCTGGTGCATTCTATTTCGCTCTCAACATTAGCTCCTTCTTCTCTCACATCAACAACTATTCCTGGAAACCTGGTCCATTCATTCTACAACAACGAAATTCCGTTAACTTTCCAACAAATTTAACAAAATTCGTTTGAAGTAGATGCAACTGGAACAACTTCTTCTAAACTTCCCATAACTTTCAGTTCCTTTTCATCTTCCATGATAAAAACCATGTAACTGAGCCCTGATGAATTGAGTCTGTAATCGCTCTTTTAATCCGTTGCTGAGAATTACAGGTTCTTTATTGTGTTTTACCTGTTTAGAGTTTTACTTTTAGCTTTTATTCTCCTTTCCAAATCTATCTGAAGAATTTTTTCAAGTTTTTATGCTGCGCCAAAGTAGGTCGGAATTTTTAGGTTAGAAGAAATGTGGTTATTGGGACTTTTTTTAAATAAAACTCTAACAGAAATGTACAACTATGATATTACATCAAGTACGCACATATACAGTGGCTCCCAAAAGTGTTCGTACACCTTGAAATTTTTTAGTAAAACCAAAATAACGCAAAACTGAATTCGAATATGAAGTCCAATTTTTTTTCACATCATTCCTATGCCATTCTGAATAAAACCCAGCAGTTTTTTTCAAAATATTGCCAGATTTTATTTTTGAAATTTGTCAAAAAACGAAGAGTCAGAGAAAAAATACGCCACAAAAGTCATCGTACACTGAAATATTTTCGAATAAACTCATGATTAAAATTATCATATGTAGTTTCTTTTATTGTTTTTGCATTGTAATGACACTGTAATGTCATTTGCCTTTAATTTTTTGTTTATTTATTCCCTAATATTCTGCTTATTATTTTTAAATGGCAGGTATGCGTAGAAAACAACAAATACGATTCGAAATTTGATTTTTTCTCATCACAGTAGACATGAATTGGTTTAAAATGTCTCTAAATTAGTTAATATATACCATTCTATAGTGAAGTGCTTGATAAAATGATTTAAAGACAAGAATCGGATCGAAAACAAGGTAAGAAAAGGTCAACTGGCAAACTTAACAAAGCGTGATCGGAGGTTTACAGTTAAAAAAATTATGAAAAATACACATTTGAGTGCTGAAAAAGTTTCTGCAAAATTAAATGAAACATTTTATGTTTAATTTTCACCTAAAATTGTTCGCCAAGTTCTCAGATTAGCTGTATTCAAGGGGACCTCTTCACGCAGAAATTTTCTTGTTCGTGCGAAAAACAGTAAGCTTACGTTATCCGTCGTAAAATCAATAATAAATAAGCTCAAAACGTTTTGGAACAACGTCTTTCTTATAGATGAAAATAAATTCAATATTTTGGGTTAAATTGTTGTATATCTGTCAATAGAAGAAAAAATGAGGAATTTAATCTTAAGAACTTAGTTGGATCAGTTAATCAGGACGGTGAAGGTGTTCTTGTGTGAGGGTGCATAACTGCATCAGGACTTGGAAATTTAGAATTTTTAGAAGAAATAATGAATCATGCTGTTCATTTAAATATTTTAAAAAACAATTTTAAACTATTAGCCCAAAATTTGGTAATCGGAAAGAACTTTGTTTTTTATCAATATAACGATAAGAAGTACACGTTTGCGTTTGGTGCCTCAAAAATTGTCCTTAAACTTAGAAATATATCCTCAATCGCCAGATTTAATCTTAACGGAACATATTTGGAGATATCTGGCGGCTAGATTACGAAAATACACCATTGAAACGAAAAGCGAACTAGAAACAGTAAGAGTCGAAGAGCGGCTGAACGCTTACTCAGAAATTGCATAAAAAAAGAAAGAAAAAACAATGAAATTTATTCCCTGCTGTTTAAAAGCTGTTGTTGATATTGCATGATATTCTACTAAATAAAAACTTTGTAAAAAGTTAGATTATTTACCAATTTTTTGACATTTTTTCAAAGTGTGCAAAGACTTTTGTGAGATAAAATTTCCGGCGATTTTTGGTTTTTTATTTTTTAAAAATTATGTTTTAATGTTTTATTAAAAAAATTCATGTTGTTTTGTTCAAAATAGAGCATGGATCTTATAATAAAATAATTATTCCAAAATATTAATTCTAACCAATGGATAATGGCCGATTTCATTGAAAGTCGTAGGTGTACGAACACTTTTGGGAGCCACTGTACATAAAATTTGAAATTTTGGCATTTAAAATTCAAATTATGTTTTTCGCAATCACGAGCGTGTGTGTATATACGAGCGCATTTGTGTACGTGTATGCTCGCGCGCGCGTGTGTAGGAGTTCGTGTGTGTGTGTGTGTGTGTATGTATGCGACAGTGTGTAGGTATTCATGTGTGTAGGCATGCGTGTGTGTGTGTTTGTGTAGGATATGGACGCAACCTGGAGACTTTTCGCTGGAGGAGCAGCATCGGAAGGGGCCGGTCGACGGTGGTGCTGCAGAGGAAGGCGGGGGGAAAATAAAATCATAGGACATCAAAAAAGTCAAATGCGAACAATAAGCAACTCGTGATTGCTCAAAAAAAAAAAAAAAAACATGGCTTTCAGGATTAAGGGCACAGGGGCGCACCCAGGGCCGCGCCGTCCCTATGTGCAAGGTCGTGCGGCGCAAGAGTCAAAAAGGCGCCGAGCTCTACCAATCAAAAATGCTCCAAATGGGGGGGGGGGAATCTCCAACCAGAAAAAAAAATTAACTTTTCATTATATCTAATAGTGGTGGTGAAATTATCCTGCTCACATGTTGTGTCTAAGCATGCTATTCAAAAGCGCTATCGTTTGCAGTGAAAACACGTGATACTAATTAATGCATACTTTCGCATTTATCTTCCTATTTGAAGCCGTGATTGCTATTTCGGTATGTTTAGAATTTCACAATTTTGAGCTTACGAAGCGCAAGAAATTTGCTATTTCCCATTTTGCTTGTTAAGTTGAATATGTTGTACGTATTATAATCTGTGCAATATTTCTTTTGGTGTTTTTTAACTATTGTTCGAGGTAATCCCACTGTACTGCATTTTTTTATGTTATCATACATAAAAAAATACGGTAAGAACGTTTGCATATAATTTACTTGTGCATGATACACCATAAATTGTGGACAAAAATTTAGGTTAATTTTTTTAGTTCCGTAAAGTAACAACTTTTTCTTCAACTATTTGTGTATTAAGTTAAGGAAAGAATTTTTGGACAATGTTTGTTTCAGATATTAAATTAAATGCTTTTTTAACGATTCCATAGTTTAGAATTTTTCGTTTTAAAGGCAAGTTTCAGTTTCAGATTTTAAATTGGAATATCCTCTATAATATTATCCTTCAATTTAGAAATATAATCAGCACCCTCCTGTTACGTGGCGCAACCAGAGGAAAGGGGGATCCACAGAGCACCCCTCTGGTTGCCCCACACCATGCCTCCTCCCCTCCAGAATGCCGAGTTAAATATTTTTCAAAAATATACTTTACTATTGAAGAAAAAAAACGCGTCTTTGGAAAACAAAGTGATTTTAATAAGAAAAAAAATAATGATATTGGGGTAAAACTTTAATTTTTTTTCCAAAGAAATCTTTGAATTAAAAGTTTTCAACAGTTACAGCTAATTGGTCAGCTACTCGTCCCCTCCTTCCTATTTCATTTCTTTTTTATTAACACGCTTTTATTAGCTTCACCTGTATGTATGTATGTATGTATGTATGTATCTTGTAACGGAATCTTGCAGCTCAAATTTTGCCCACTTCCTGCGATCGGATTCTTTTGAAATTTGGCACGCGACCTCAGACCCGATGACAATGCAATATTCTAAAATCAAATTAATTAACTCTTTCAATTGTTAGTTTCCTCCAATTTTAATCAATATTTCGTGAAAAAGGAAAAATTAAAAAAATACATTAAAAAATGCTCGCAAAAATTATTTAAAAATATCTACAAAAACCTTTAATTTTTCTGCATCAGACGAAATTTGTTCCAATGTTCCAAGGTAATTAGAACATGAAATATAATTGTTTTTAACTAATTTCATGCCAAAATTTAGGTGAGCCTTCAATTGGAAATTCATTGCTGATCAGACCATTGTTGAACAAAACTTTTATTCAAATGCATCTCAAATTTTCAAAGTACAGTGAAACCTCCCTTAACGGACACCCCCGAATAACGGACACCTCTGATTAACGGACATTTTTGCAAGTCTCAGTCCCTCAATATAGGCCATTCCATGTAATTCACTCTGAATAACGGACACTCCGAATAACGGACAGTTATTTCACAAAAAATTTCCCTTGCGGTCGTAGCACTTCCGTTTTTTTTCTTTTCACAAAATATCTTAGTAACTGCTTGCCTTACAAAGCTTTTCATCCTCCATATCTGGTATCTCCCCCCCCCCCCCCCATCATTTTCTTATCACTGTTTCTTGGAATTAAAACGATGGTAATGGGCAGAGGCGGCGATTGGGGCTTAAAAGTTGGGGGGGGGGGGCAGAAAAAAAAAAAAGAAATAAAAGACATGGGACTTTTTAAGACAAGTGTGGGCTGTCAGTATGCCTTTATAAGGAAAAAACAGATTAATTACGCTTGAAGTAAAATGTAGTAAACCTTTCGCAATTGTTTCGATTGTGTTCTACAAAGGGAACAACAGCCCATTTTGAAAATGGTAAATTAAGTAGTTCCTCCTAATAGCGGACACCTCCCAATAACGGACAAAACTTCTAGTCCCTTGACTGTCCGCTATTCGGAGGTTTCACTGTAATATAAATATGATTTCCGCAAACATACATCGATGACTCACAGTAGCTTCCCATCAGGGTGCTCTTGTCTTAACTTTAAGATATTACCTCGCACTCGTTTTATAAATAATTTCGTCAATTAAGTCCCAATCTGATTCAAATTTTCATATACCGCACAAAAAAAAAAAAAAAAAAAACTTTGCCTTATAATTTTCCAACATAAGACTAAAAAACAGAAAAATAAAAGAATAGTTTAAAAAACTAAAAAAACACGCTTTCGTAGCAAAATGAACTAAAAAGTGAAAAATAATCTTTGGATGATAGTAGTTGACCAATCACTTAATTTTAATGTAATACAAAAAAGCGTGGGGGACTTCTTATCAGTTGTCTTGAATTTCTTCCATTTGTTGTCCAAGCAAAAATGTAAATAGACAGCACCCCACGCTTTTTTGTATTACATTAAAATTAAGTGATTGGTCAACTACTATCATAGAAAGATTATTTTTCACTTTTTAGTTCATTTTGCTACGAAAGCGTGTTTTTTTAGTTTTTTAAACTATTATTTTATTCTTTATTATGTTCCTTTTTTCTAGTTCGTCTGAAAAAAAGGAAGTCTTAAAATGCTACTTCTCCTTATCTCCCCCCAACACCAAAAGCATTACGGATCATCTCAAATTTCGTTTCCAGATCTTCAATATCGCACATTTCCAGGGAAAGCCCCTGAATACCAAACAACACTGAACTGCGTTCGAAAATCAGCTAAAATTGCGTTTTTGGAGCTTCAATTTGAAAGATTCCCGGCCCTAATGTTACCAAATATGGTCTTACAATTGTGTTTTTAAGATTTCAATTTCAGAAAAAATTCAGGTAAGGGTCTCCGAACCGCTTTCCTTTAATATCATTCAAAAATAGGTTTTTTAAACGTGACTTAAGAAAAATTTAAGTGGAATAGGCTCTAAACAACTTCCACTAATATCATAAAATATAGCTTAAGTTGCTTATAGCATAAAGTATAGCTTAAGTTTGAAAATTTTTCCGGGGGGGGGGGGGAGCTCCAGAATACCATTCCTGTAAAAATTTTCAAAGTTGTCTACAATTGCGTTTATGGAGTTCAATTTCGAAAAATTGGAGGGGTGAGGATTAATTAATTTCAATTTACTTTTCAAAAAAAAAAAAAACATCGGGTGGAATCCAAGAGTTTCCTCCCTTGTTCTAACGTCAATAAACATGCCCAGTAATCGCGTTTTAAGGCTTGTAACACCACCAAAGACCGTTTAAAAAATGCGTTATTAAAACTACAAGTTTCAAAATTTTCTCTGGGAGAACCCCTGGACCCCTCTTTTTAAAAGAGAATGTTTTTTCAATGTGCGTCTAATACTATTTTCTATTTGCGCTCCTGTCCTGTGATGTTTTGTCAGTCATAAAAGTTTTATTAATTATGCATCACTCATAGAGATTAGATAGATATTGTAACGGATTCGGTGCGACTTCCACTTTCTTGAAATGAAAACACAGTTCTTGATAAAAACACAGGAAATTTATTTACACTATGTACAGGAAAGATCTTCAACAACTGCTAAATTATTCATCAGCAATTAAGCAATTCTCACACAACACCGTAAACTCAACGTTTACACACGTATTTACTTCCAAATACGAAAACAACACAGCGAACTGCCTCGCAATAAACAGAGCAAAAATGCACTCAGTTCGAAATCTCCATCGAAACTAAACTGTTTATCCATCGCTAACGGCTTTTATACACCGAAAAGAATTTTCCACAACATTCTTACCTCTTCGCGAAATGCGTAGACCGTTATCAACGAAAAGAAAGAAAATAGGGGTCGTATACTTTAGCCGAATGAAAAAGGGGTTGTATATTCATTACGGGAAACTATTTACAGGTTACGTTCCTACAATAATTACTATTTACAGAATTTGTAACATTGCCCCCTTCCTAAGGACTGCACGTCCCGGGCAGTACAATCCCCAGAAAGGGTGCCAAACTTCTATCACAAGTTTACAAATATACACATTAATTAATAACTAACAGATACAGAAAACACGATAATAACAAGAAATATTACTAAACATTAAAAGCAAAAATTATCTACAGCTTTTATGTTATCAACCATGGTTGCTTACGTAATACTCATGAACTATGGCCATAGTATGGGGCTAACCGATCATAATGTACAACCCTAGGTTTTGCATTAGGTGATTTTTGGATCCTCACTACGACGTCATTCAGTCGGTTAAGGACTTTGTAGGGTCCATCCCAATGCGACTGCAATTTGGGTGACAGACCTTTCCGTCGGATGGGATTCCATAACCAAACCTTGTCGCCTTCGTTGAATTCATGTCCAGTAGATCTTGTGTCGTATCGGGTCTTCATCTTCTCCGCCGCGATGTTGATTCGCTCTCGTGCGAAGTTATGAACGTCTTCCAACCGGGCCTGGAGATCCTGGATGTACTCCTCAGGCGATGAAGGCGCATCCGGAGGACGACCGAAGACGAGATCACAAGGTAGCCGAAGCTCTCGTCCGAAGAGCATCTGAGATGGGGCATATCCGGTAGTCTCGTGGACAGCACTGCGGTAGGCCAGCAGGAACAAAGGTAGCTTCTTGTCCCAATCCTGTTGATTTCTGGATACCATAAGCGAGAGATTATTTAGGATCGTGCGGTTAAATCTCTCCACCATGCCGTCCGATTGTGGGTGTAGTGGTGTTGTCCTAGTTTTCTCAATTCCGAAAATTTGACATAGGCCCTTAAACACAGCAGAGATGAAATTCCTCCCTTGATCGGAATGAATCTGCAAAGGTGTTCCATATCTCGAGATCCAGTGTTGGACCAGAGTCTCTGCTACGGTGGTAGCCTCTTGATCTGGAATGGGATATGCTTCCGGCCATTTGGTGAAGTAGTCGATGGAAACAAGAATGTATTTGTTCCCATCAGCAGTTCTTGGTAGAGGACCCAGGATGTCAATCCCAATTCGTTCGAAAGGAGCTCCAACGTTGTACAGATGTAGCTTCCCTCTGCTTCTCTTCTTCGGTCCTTTACGAGCAGCACAGGCGTCACAAGAATGGCACCACTTCTCCACGTCATCCTTCGCCTTGCTCCAGAAGAAGCGCTCCCGAACTTTATTGAGGGTTTTCAAGACACCAAAATGTCCTCCAGTCGCACTACTATGTATTTCTTTCAGAACATCTGAAATCCTTGATCGGGGAAGTAGTAACTGCCACCTAGATGTTTTGCCGTCGTCAGATTCCCATTTCCGGTACAGTACGCCGTTCCGTAAATGGAGCGAGTTCCATAAAGCCCAGTATCTTTTTGTTGCAGGACTGAAGATGGAAACGTCCTGCCAGCTAGGGCGCCGACTGTCACTTTCCATGAACTCCAAAATTGGTTTTATGTCGGGGTCTTCAAGCTGATCTTTTCGAACTTGGTCGTCACTCCATGGATCAGGTTCTGATGATATTGGAGTCACTGTCACCTGATAGGCGGTAGGGCTAGTCGTTCCATACTGTTTCTCGATTCGGGAACAATAATTGCAGTTCTCAGGACAGGGTCTCCTTGATAAAGCGTCAGCATTACCGTGAGATAACCCTTTTCGATGCTTGATCTCCATGTCATATTCCTGGAGCCGCTGTATCCATCTGGCTATCTGGCCTTCCGGATTTTTGAAGTTCAAAAGCCAAGTTAATGAGGCATGATCTGTCCGAAGCAGAAATTTTCGGCCGTAGAGGTAATGATGGAAGTGTTCTACAGCTTTCACTATGGCCAGTAACTCCTTTCTGGTGACGCAGTAATTTCGCTCCGACTTTGATAAGCATTTGCTCCAGTAAGCGATGACATGTTCATTTCCGTCAATTTCTTGGGATAAAACAGCTCCGATGCCCTCGTTGCTCGCATCAGTGTCCAGGATGAAGGATTTTTCAGGCTGAGGATAGGCGAGGATAGGCGTTGATGTTAAAGCCTCCTTCAGTCGTGGAAATGCATCTTCGCATTCTTTGGACCATTCGAACTTTTGCTTGCTCTCCGTCAGCTTATGCAAAGGTCGTGCAATGTTGGAAAAACCCTTTACAAACTTCCTGTAGTAGGTGCAGAGCCCCAGGAAACTTCGCAGCTGATGGATGTTTTCGGGACGACTCCAACTCCTGACCGCAGATACCTTCTCTGGATCGGTTTGTACACCCTCAGAAGAGATGATGTGACCAAGGTAGTTCACTTCCCGGCGGAACAAATTACATTTGGACGGGCTTAACTTCAGATTGGCTTCCTTAAGCTTTTGCAGCACCTTCCTAAGATTTGCCAGATGTTCTTCGAAGCTGCGTCCCACGATGATGATATCGTCTAAGTAGACCAGACAGGATTCGTAGGAAAGTCCTCTTAACACTGTCTCCATAAGACGTTCGAACGTAGCTGGTGCATTGCAGAGGCCGAAGGGCATCACTTTAAACTGCCATAAGCCTTGTCCAGTTGTAAACGCTGTCTTCTCTCGGTCATCAGGGTGTATCTCAACCTGCCAGTAGCCGCTCTTCAAGTCCAGGGTCGAAAACCACTTGTGTCCGGAAAGAGTGTCTAAGGTGTCGTCTATCCGTGGAAGAGGGTAACTGTCTTTCTTGGTGATTTCATTCAGTCGTCGGTAATCGACACAAAATCTGGTGGAGCCATCTTTCTTTCGGACCAAGACGATGGGAGAGGCCCAAGGACTGGATGACGGTTCGATTACATCATTCTCCTTCATCTCTTTCAGGAGGGTCTCAACCTCTTCCTTCTTGGCGAACGGTAGTCGTCTTGGATGCTGTTTAATAGGGGGGTGTTCTCCAGTGTAGATCCTATGCTGCGTTAAATTCGTACGGCCAACATCCTCCGATGTAGATGAAAACAGATGCTTGAAGTCGTCCACCAATTCTTCCGCAGCAGTTCTTTGATCTTTCGATAATGGCGCACTCCCAATTAACTTCGATGTCAAGGACTCAGAAGACACAGTCTCGGGGGAATTGATTCTTCTAATGATGCAGTTTACTGGAGTACAAGTTGCTAACACTTCACCTTTCCGGATATTCCTTGGCCTTTCACTCACGTTGGCGACTCTCACAGGAATTACATCCTTAGAAAGGTCCACAAGCGTAGATGCTACCAGCACTCCTTTTAGGCTATTGCTTAGGTTAGGGTATTCAATAAGTCCAAATCGAAAACTATTGCTTTCTTCAAGGGAGCCAGGTATTAATGATTCTGACCTTGAGGGAATCGATAAATCTGTTTGGGCTATTATTTGATGAGCGGATTTTACATCACTTTCTGCAGGGAAAACGGCTATGTCTTCTCTCATCGAGTGCAGCTCATTAGTCTTGAAGTCGAGAGTGAAGTCATATTTCTTCAAAAAGTCCAATCCGAGAATGAAGGGGTCCGTGATATTAGCGACGAATGCCGTATGATGGTAGGTGGCATTCCCAAACACTATTTCCAAGTACACTTTACCGTCAATCTCGATCTTGTCACCTGTCACAGTCTGGAGACTTACGCGTGGCGATGTCCACAGCAGTTTCAATCCAAATTCACGAGCCACATCTGTCCTAACGATCGTCACATTGGCTCCAGTGTCGCCAATCAGTTTGCAAGGATTCCCATTTACATGGGCGTAAATGAAAAGTCCATCACTGCCACTACTAGAAGAGGAAATCTGCAGAGCTCTGGTGGTGGTGATTTCCTTCCCTCGCGTAGCTTGGCGAGCCGGACAACTCCTTCGCAGGTGTCCTTCACTACCGCATTTCCAGCACTTCTGCTCTTGTTTCTTTTGGGCTGTTATGCTGCTCAGATGTCTTGTCAAGTCACCGAGTTGTCTCTCAAGTTCAGCGAGGTGGGACGACCTGGAATCAGACTCATCAGCTTCCTGAGTCCGGATTAGATGGCGATCCACACGGGTTGCTTCTTGGGCGGCCTCGTATCTCATCGCATACACAACGGCAGAATTCAGGTCTTTGACATCCGCCATCCGTAGAGCTTTCTGGATTTCCGGATCTCGAACCCCGTCGATGTAGTAGTTGAGTGCCAGGTTGTCTCGAACATCCGCAGGACAGTCACAAAAAGCAAGATGAGACAATCTCTCGACGTCCGCCGCTAGCTCTTGCAGGGTTTCCCCGGTTTTCTGGAAACGGGATTTCAACTGGAGTCGGCTGAAATCTTTCTGGCACTTCTCACCGAAGCGAAGCTCCAACGCAGATGTGAGGGCGGCGAAATCCAGGCGCTGGCTGTCCGGAAGGGTCGGGAGAATGTCCGCTGCGTCACCTCTCAGGGATGCTGCAAGATGACAGGCCTTGGTAGCAGAGTCCCATCCGTTCGCTTCCGCCACTATCATGAATTGAGTTTTGTAAACCTGCCACGAAGTTTTCCCATCAAATGTGGCAAGTTTAATGGACGGTCGAGCAACCGATGTGGGAGCGCCAAACTGTACAGAGCTGCTTTCCGCGGTCGCCAATCTCCTTTCCACGTCCTTAAAGATCTCTTCTTTAAGTAGATGAAATCTTCTATCTTCATCTTCAAATTTATTTTCTACAGCATTGAATCGGCTTTCAACGGTATCAAATTTTTCTTCAATTGCATCAACTCGATGCTCTATGTCATTAAATTTATTTTCCATCACAGTCTTTACCGAAATAAGGTCATTTTTAATTTCTTCTTGGTTAGACGTTAAGTCCTTTTTCAGCACCGTTAAGTCCTTTTTCAGCACCGTTAAGTCCTTTTTCAGCACCGTTAAATCGCTTTTTAACTGGTCTTGATTTGCCAACATACTTGCAGTCAGATCACTTTTTAATTGTTCTTGATTAGCCGCCATATCATTTTTTAATTGTTCTTGATTTGCAGTAAAACTTGCAGTCAAATCACTTTTTAATTGGTCTTGATTAGCCGCCAATTCATTTTTTAATTGTTCTTGATTAGCTGCCATATCATTTTTTAATTGTTCTTGATTAGCTGTAAAACTTGCAGTCAAGTCACTTTTTAATTGTTCTTGATTAGCCGCCATATCACTCTTCACAGAGTTGATTGCATCAAGCAGTTGTTTTAATTGTTCATCCATTGCGCGAGTAATCACCATACAAATAAAGTCCAAATTTAAAAAGTCTTTATGAAAAAATGTCCAAAGTCACACTTACTGCAAGAAAGTCCTGAAGTAGCCCCACGTTGGGCGCCAAATTGTAACGGATTCGGTGCGACTTCCACTTTCTTGAAATGAAAACACAGTTCTTGATAAAAACACAGGAAATTTATTTACACTATGTACAGGAAAGATCTTCAACAACTGCTAAATTATTCATCAGCAATTAAGCAATTCTCACACAACACCGTAAACTCAACGTTTACACACGTATTTACTTCCAAATACGAAAACAACACAGCGAACTGCCTCGCAATAAACAGAGCAAAAATGCACTCAGTTCGAAATCTCCATCGAAACTAAACTGTTTATCCATCGCTAACGGCTTTTATACACCGAAAAGAATTTTCCACAACATTCTTACCTCTTCGCGAAATGCGTAGACCGTTATCAACGAAAAGAAAGAAAATAGGGGTCGTATACTTTAGCCGAATGAAAAAGGGGTTGTATATTCATTACGGGAAACTATTTACAGGTTACGTTCCTACAATAATTACTATTTACAGAATTTGTAACAATATTCAAAGTGGCGTCAACTTCGATATTTAAAATATTTTACTTTTCCAAAACACATTATTAGCATACCAGAGGATCTGCTGAACTCGAAATGATTTAGAGTTACAAAGTAAAAATGTACGCCATTTTCCAAAACTAATATTTACACATTATTTTTGTGTAAATTAAATGCCAAACGTATTTTTTTTCCATTTCATATTTGTCTACAAAACCTCCCTCCAAGTGTTAACTATATTTTCCCTGAACGCCAGAGCATAGAGGCGCTCACAAGACATTTGCACGACGGCGCCGATCAGACTTGGCGCGGCCTTGGGCGCACCTGACGCATCTCTCCCAAATGCTGCGGGATCAACCCTCCAAAAGCGATAACCTTCAAAATGTGATCAAAGCCCTTCAAAAAATAGCCCCCTGAACTTTCAATGGTGAAGCCTGCGCCATAATCTCTTCCCGTGGTGGGCATTCCTGCAATTCCACTCCTGATAATGAACCAGTGTCGGATTGGCCCGCCGGCACAACGATCGGCCGCGGGCTGGTGTTCCCTTGCGCCCTCGAAGTCGTACGCCTTCGTTTTTTTTTTTTTTTTTTTTTTTTTTTTTTTGCGCCCACGAACCAGTGCGCTCTATGGGAGTCAAGGTTGACGCCCTCGCCCTCATTCCGCTCCTGTAATGAATGTACAAAAATTTCTATTTTTCGGTGAAAATGGGGTTGTTTCATCAGTCAAAATTAATACTTTTTGTCAGTAAAGTTGATAGAATAAGCAAAAAAAAAAAAAAAAAGAGCGAGGAAAAGCTTTTATTTTCAAAACGTTTAAGTTTTAATTAATTTTTAACTGCCCGATTTTTAAAACAAGGCGTGGACGTCACAAGGGATGAACTTTGGCGATCACTCCACTGGTGGGCTGAACGTTTACGCTTGCGGTCTACTGCGTTTCCAGGTTGTTATAATTCATAAGCGAATTCATTATGGCGCTCTACGTTTGCTATCAACCATATCGTTGCCTGTACATGTGAGTAAAGAAGCGAATTAAATATTGCGCTCTGCGCTAAAGTCACCAGTGAATAACATTTCATAACTTGTGATGTCATGTGCAGAAGCGTGAAAATAGTAATTGAATCTGCGCACCGAATAAAATTTTTTTTAAAAATATTAAACTTTGTCAAATTATTTAAAAATGGAAAGCCGTTGTTTTTAAGCATACGCTTTCAGAAAAAAAAAATACTTTTATAATTTTGAAAACGACCCCATTAAGAGAGAGAGAGAACACAAAACTTTTGCTTTTCAGAAAAAAAAAAAAAATCGTCCCAACTAGTTTTTCTGCACTTTTTTTTTGTTTCTGTGAAATAAAAAATTGTTTCTCATGTTTCAAATGTTTTTTTTTAAATTAAAATATTAGCATCACATTAAATTTAGCATCAAATTGTTAAGTTTTTTCTCCCCTTTGATTAAAATTCCTTTTTTCCAAAAATGCAAAATCTATTAAAATTTAGAAAATTAAAGCAAATATTTCTGAAGACAGTCGTTTACTCATTCGTAATCCAATTCTAAATTTCTGTAAAACGATCGCCTGTTTTGAGCGCGCGTGTGTGAGAGTGGGTGTTATTAAAATTTTGGTCCAAAATTTTCGAAGGTAAAGAAAAAAAACGGAAAGCAGCTCAAATTTTTTATCACTGCGAAACACACCCACTCTCACACACGCGCGCTCAAAGAAGGCGATCGTTTTACAGAAATTTAGAAATATTGGCGTAAGATTGGCCTATATTTTGGCGAAAAGGAGAGTTTGCTTCTTTCTCTCATGGCAGCCTTAATCCCAGTTATCTTTGCATTGGGGAAGGAAGGCAGAAGTTGATGGGATAAGGCAACGGACGACTAGTGTGCAATAATATTTATATTTATTAATATTTATGTCATCAGATGTGGTAAAATCCTGCGTTTGAAGTTGTGCAAAATTTGGATACCCTCTATTGCTCCTACTCTTCAAAATCAAGCATTAATTTATGTCAATGCTTTTTTTACACCATTGGAAATTTTGAGATGCTTATGTGTTGGGATACGAAAACTGTGCAATTTTTTTCCATGCTATAAATCACATCACGCATCAAGTTTAACAATTTCTTTGATAAGTGGTTTTGGAAAACAGTTGATTATCTGGAAAAATGACATCAATTTCTCGGAATTTTTACAGAAGACCTTTTCCGTTTGCATACTTGTCGGCAGTAGTACATTTCATTGTACTGTTGTGCATTTATAACACGTAAAAGCTGACGCTGTATATCTTCGTTGATCTCATAATTTACGCAAGTTAAATATTTGAATCTTTTTAATAACATGACTTGATTGTGTAGTAGACAAGTTGGTATGCGCATGTGCGTGGCACCAGCCAAATATGGCGACGGATGGCTCCAAGTCGAGTGTAAATTCTGGGGGACTTGTCAGAGTTGGATTTTATCATTTAGAGAAAACCATCGGCAAAGGAAACTTTGCTGTGGTCAAGTTAGCCACTCACATAATAACCAAAACAAAGGTGAGTGGCGAAAAATTCATTTTTCATCACATATTAAACTAGTAAAAAACAAAACAAACACGTGTAGTTTACTGTGCATTGACCTTATGTTATTGCTTTTGAAATGCTTCATATTTATTTTTTTCCAATATATCTTAGCTACAATATTCATTGTGGAAAAAATAGTTTGTTTTTCTAGTTCCCAATGGTTGAATATGCACTGAAAGTTGTAAGCGCTCTATGAGTGCATTGCTATGGAATTTAAATCTCTCAAGGTTATAAAGATGATACATATTTTCGGACATTTCCAAATTATTTTCCACATTTTCGTTATTAGTAGTTACGAGCAAACATATTTTGCTTTGTTGGACTAGCTCTTGTTTTTTTCTACCGTAGAAAATTCGGAGTAGGCTTAAATTAATTGCCATGTTTATTGATGTGATCGAAAAATTCAGTTGATGTCTGGAGATTTAAAGCTGCAGTTTTTTTTTTTTTAAATGTTTTACTCTAGTGCAAAGCTATTCAAATTATTCTCCAAGCCCAATTAAATCTCAGAGTCTTAATGAAATATATTCTTTACAAATTGTTTATATTCGTTTTGCTTCATAGGTAATCAATACATACTAAAAGTAGCATACTAATTCAGTTTCTCTAAATTCCTTTTAACTTAATAATTGAATAGCTAAACGTAATGAAGTAGAAGATATTTCCCAATAAACTATTCACATTTTGTTTTATGGATCACTTAATTGGTTTAGTATACGTTTTGAGTTTAAAAAGTAAGATTAACTTATTAACAGTAGTAGCATAAAAATGTTTCTCAGAAAAAACATTTCGTTTTCTTCAAATTTATTGTATTCAAAATTGTGTTTCAGCTAAAGTGTAACGTGTTTGAAAGCACATAACTTTCTAAGAATGTTATGTGTTTTGTTTGTAATGTCTAACTTCACTGATTTTTACTTTCAAGCAAAGGAATTTGCTCCAACCTTTATCATAATTTTTTTTTTTAAATATACCTAACTTTTCAGTTTTTGTGTTCAAAAGCTTCTATTAAATCAGTCGAATAATAAATTTGACGACTTGTTTTTTTTCCTATTAGAGCTTCCATATTTTAATTATTATTATTATTATTTTTTTGCTTTTCACTCTTAAATATGAATGAAATGAACATAAAATTACTAAAAGTGTTCGAGAGAATTTAATTTGTGGTACTAAGGTAAAATCCAGTTGCAATAAATTTCAGGAGACTACAAATTTTGTTTGTTGTAGTGGAAATTTCATTGAATTAGAATTCAAGCAATATAATGACAGTTAATTAAATTTTGAACTAAACATATATTTTGTTGAAACTGCTACTATTGGCATTTGCTTGTGATGAGATTTTACTGTTCTCGATGCTGGCAAACTGATGACACTCGAACTCATTTTAGCAGACATGTTTTTAGCCTGCAATGAATCAGCACGTTATTCAGTTAATAAAATTTAATTTGTGAGAAAAATTCTTTAAAATATGAATGAAAAATAGGGTTTGAAAAATGAAATTAAGGTGCTTTCTCAGAATAAGGAACTGGCAAACATTCCAGAGATTAGTGATCATAAGTAGGTCATTAATATGATGTTTTCTTACGTTTATGCGATTGCACTAAACTCAGGATTGCCAGGTGGCATTTTGTGAAAATAGCCAAACCATTTTTTGTGAAATTAGCAAAAAATAGCCGACGTGTATGAAAACTTACCCTGTTTGGATATTTTGGAAAACTTAAATTGAACCATCATAGTACATACATCATAAAATATTTATGAAACCTTTCCAATGTTTTTATACGCAAGATTTGTTATTGTTTTTGTATTTAATGTTGCAGTATTTTTGTCAATCTACTGCTTAAATAACTGTTTTAATGTCCTTTTTGAATCTTCTGATCTATATTTTTTCAATGTTTCTAAACTATTCTGCCAGTATCCGCTTTATCATCTAGAAACAAAGATCTAAGGTGTAAAGCATTAGGTACTTATGAGAGACTGTTATGAAGCTGTTTGGCTAGTCTGGAAACCACTTTCGTCCGACAACATTTGAATTTGTGATCCAGAACATAATACTTTAGTTTGACTATTTCTACTTGCATTTTCAGGACATTACTTTTTTCAAAGTAAAATGATGATGTGTGTAGGGATTGCAATACCAGACCAAAATTTCAATACCGGTATTCAGTATTTTTAAAACGTGGTACCGGAATACCAGTTTTAATACTGGTATTTGAAATTTCTCAAAACAATGCTTGAAAACATTTTGTTGCCACATTTCATAATTTTGTACAAAAATTGTATTATTTATGAAAACGTATTGTGAACACATGAAGGAACAAATGTTATACAGTCAAACCTTGATATATATCCTCCTTATCTCGAAACCCTTGATGTCTCGAAAAAAAATTTTTCCCCTGCATTTTCCATAAAAACTCCTTTTTCATAGTTTTCTCGAAATTCATTTTTCGAAACCCTTGATATGTCGGAAATTTTTGCACAGAAGCTAATTTCAATTGTCGTTCTCTTTGGCAAACTTTGTTGTAAAACCAGGGACAATTGCTTGGAAGTTTTTCATCCTTTTTCTAGGAAATTTCAAGAATAGGGGATTGGGGTAAGATAATAGGGGAGTGTGGGTATGAAGAGGGAGCTGTAGTTCTTTCTGTCTCAGTGTTTTCCCCAGAGTTTAGAATCTTTGTGCTTTGTGCATTTCTTTTGAACCTGTTGTCCACTTTAAGGACAGGGCGGTCGATTTTTCGTCAGTTTTCAAGCGAAAACGGAAAATGCGTTTCTCATTTTCATCATTTTGTTTTTTTAACACCTACAAAATGGCTGCCAAAAAGTTTTTGAATATAAGGCGCTATTGGTTGAACGCCCAATCCAAAGTTGCGGGTGTGACATTTACACTAACTAAATTAGTCATCAGCAAAAATATTTTAGAGTATAGGTTTCAATTTTTATATTTTTCAATAAAGATCACTTGCAGGTACATTGATGCCAATTTGCAAGTTGATTGATATTTTATTTATTTTTTAAAAAATTAATTTCTACCCGTTGCGGGTGTGACATAAAAAAGACATGCATTTTCACCTTGCGATCAAAACACTCAAAACTCTGTGAATTATATCAACTGATCGAACTGGTTTTTTTTTATGTTAGACAGTAATACTTAACTAATTATTCTATACAAAAATTTAGATACTCATTCAATTAGTTTCACTGTAAAAAATATTCAAAGTTGCCGTTGCGGGTGTGACATCCCGTTGCGGGTGTGACTTGTGTGGCCAATAACATAACAACATACACAAATAGTTATCAATCAGACATTTTATGATTAGCACAGTAATAAATAAGAGAAATTGCAAATAACTAAGGAAATTTTTTTTACATAAATCTCATTTCCAATCTAGAATTGATGATTTCAGGGGGTGTTAGTTTTCTTATTACAATGTTCTGTTTCTCCCATGATATGTCTGACTGATTGGGCCAGATGTATACATGTTCTGAAGGTTTTTTTTCAAAGTATTCTACTTGTTTGTCTTCTCCATCTATTTGCTTGATTTGACCTTTTTTTTTTTTTTTTTTTTGAGGTAGAAAACAAAACTAATTCTACAAAATCTCCAATAGCATTTATATTACCAAGGGAGATCGTTTCCGACTGAGGCAGCAATGAAACTATCTTCAGTGCACTTTTTGCAGTTAGTGCCTGCCACTTGAATTGTACCCATATTGATCGGTACAGCATGGTGTACCGATTGGAAGTTTGGTATAGCTTTGTACAAGGCAGCAGCGTGCGTGAAGCATTTTTGCAACATCTTTTGTGATGTCGCTCTTTGCAGAATAAAGTACTCTGATTTTTTTAAGAGCCTTTTCTGCTCAAATGGCAAAATCCGATGCAGAATTAACTGTTGCTCTACGCTGTAGAACGGCAAGTGACACCATTTTTTTTTGTTACCGCACCAACACCATCCACAGCTCTTTATCTATGAGTCCTTGCAAAGTATGACCATGCAATTTTAATGTTGTAGTCTTTATGGTTGTATGACATTAACAGAAGATTGTACCTGTCTATGGATTGCATTACCAAAGGTTTGAGCTCATCAAAAAATTGCCATCGACTCTGCTTCTACAGCTGGAGATGGTGTGGCCCCTTTTGTCGAAGATTTCTTTCTCTCTCTACACTTTCTCTGCCTCTCATTCTGGTTTTGCCTCTACATTTTCTTTTTTTTCATGGCCACAGATGTAATTTTTTAAAGTAGTTTCTTCGTAATTTCTATTCTTGCTTTGTTTCTTTCCCTTCCTTTTAGAGAATATTCCGAGTATTTAGCCGAGTTTTCTTTCATCTTTTTACGATGATTTCGGAATCTTTCAGTGCTGTTCATTCTTCTGCAAAAAAAAAAAAAAAAGTGTAAAGTGAATAAATATAGCACTTTAAGTCCCAAAATATATTGTTGAACATGTTTTTTTTTTTGAAGTTCTTTGAATTTTTTAACCCCTAATGAAATTAAAAACATTAAGTTTTGATTCATTTAAAACTTTAACTAACAGAATTTTATACAAAGTTTTTTTTTAAAAATATTTTAATAAAAGTTTCATTACTATTTTTATTATTTCTTTATATTTATTTTGAATTTGAAGTAAAAAATAATCTGTCCCTAATATTACATTATTTGTTTTAAAAAGTAAAGGGGGAAAAAGTCAAATGCTGAAAGCAAAATTATACATTTTTATACATATTAAAAAAGATAAAATATTGTTTTGGTTTTTTAAAGTTTTATTTAAAAAAAAAAAAACAAAAAAACAAATCTTACCTTATTGAATAGTTGCCTTAATTATAAATCAAGAAATACAAAAAATTTTCTTAGGAGAACCAATAATATAGAATACCAAACTAAATAAATCAATTGCACATGCTCTAAAGATACTAATTTTGAATTAACTGGGGTCTAGACAAATAAGTCAAAGGCCAAAGGTTAGGTCAAAGGTTAAAACATTAGTGCTGTCATCTAAATGCATTCCAGAATTACATTTGTGTTTAATTTAAAAAGATGACATTTAGTTAAAGTCACACCCGCAACAGGAACACGTCACACCCGCAACGCTTAATAACTCCAATTAAAACATTAATTAATTTTTTTTCTGTTTGTTATTCAAAGTACTTTAGTAAACTATTTTAGAATACAAAGTTTCAAAACTTTTAGGCAAATAAATTTTTCTGTGGAAATATAAATGCATTTTTTTGTTGCGGGTGTGACACAATAATTAAGAATAATTAAATATGCTTACCTTTTGTAGTGAAGATTAGTAGACATTTCTCTTCAGGAAAAAACTGTTGCTAATGAATGTCAGATTATGTGTGAAACTTTATAGATTTCTAGAATTATTTGTTCAGCTGTAATAGACCATGCAACATAAGCAGTTTTGGTGCAGTCTAGTTCGCACTGATATAGTTCCACTTTAGTAATTAAAATAAGAATGTTAATGACATAAATGAAATTTTTTTTCAATAAAATATGAAATAGTATACTTTTAACAGTGTGTATGCAAAATTTCAACCATATTGAATGAAATTTGAATTTTCATCCTCATGTCCACTTTTTTTTGGATTGGGCGTGAAGATAAAATTAGAATTTTTAAATTTTTAGATGAAAAAACAAAGTTAAAATTGTTGTTCATTTCAAAACTTCATCCTGTACAGTATCGACAATTGTAAAATTTCAAATCCTGTAAACTATTAAAGACTTAACTTATTAATCGTAATTCAAAGTGATCCTACAGTATACATATTAAATGTATGTTAGAACTTATGTTTAATTGGAATAAATAATGCAGGAACAAGGATCATCTTGATTATATGTATTAAACAAAACAAGAAACAGATAGTTACATTGAGATACATTTTGGCATGGTGATCTGGCCGAACGACAACAAACAAAGCAAAAAGTGCCAAAACCACAAAAATAAAACTTGGTGATGCCACACAGTATTATTTACAGTAAAGATTAATAAAAGTAAGAGAAATATGATCATAAAAAATAAGGTAATTTTAACAATGTATATAGCGTATGTGTCTGTAATTATGAAAGTTACTAGTGTAATTTTTTCAAAACCTTGATAACTCCAAAACTCGATGTCTCGAATTTTTTCTCCGTGCCGAGAGATTTGAGATATCGAGGTTGTACCGTAATAAAAAATCTATAATAGTAAAAAACATATGCGTCTATTGAACTGTCTCTAAGCCTGTAACTCATTTTAGTGCTCAACTTCTCCACAGTTGAAATTACTGTTCCTGAATTCATGCAGGTCGGCAAACCTGTTAACAATGCGTGATACACCTCCTCTAATTGTCTAAAAGTCCTCCATCTTCAAATAATTCGGTCTTTTGCATGTTATTTTTGGATAAATCCTTTGGTGTCTGTATGTGTGTGTTTCTTTTGTATTGTGTGTATTTTTATTATTTGAAAAAAAATTATAGCTAGTTGTAATTTCTTTTTGAGAGACCATACCTTTCCAATATTAAAATAATTGTCTCTTGAGCAGTAGAGGTTTATGTTTGCTTTTTATTAGACCTTTGGTTTAAAATTTACGAGAAGCTTGACTAAATTTGATCTTGTTAGTTTCTCTTATTCGTTTTCGCTTTCTTTTTAAAATTTTTCAGAATTAAAATCATGTAAAAATCTGAAAATATGCTTCAATTGATTATTCTTTACCTGTATGCAAAATTTCAGGGCACTATATAATTTCTAAATATTATCTTGCCAAGTAGAAAGCCAAATAGCGAGAAAGGACAACAAACCAATACTGGTGACAACACGTTTACCATTTGGTGAATTCCAGTTAATGTGAAACCAAGAGGTCAGAAAATCAATTTTAACAAATCCCTAAGAGTTATATATCATTAGGAAAGCTTATAGCCCCTAAAAAAAGAATCTAGTATTGCTTTTTTCTCTTATTAGGTTTATTTAGTGGAGAAAGAGATGGTAAAATATCTATTTTTTGTGTTTTTTAGCAAGTAAAATGATCATTTTTGTACTTTATTATTAATGCAAATTATGCTTCTAAATTTAAGTGGAGTAAATTTAATATTGATATAAAAACTATAAAAGTAAAATAAAACCATGTTTGGGCTTGTTTTGAACATAAATAGTCTAACTAGGGGCATAATTACAACATCATGAGCAGTTCCAAGCCAATGTTACCTTTTTTGGTAATTTACTTTTTTTGCTTATCAAGTGATATATATATATTTTCTGAAAGCTTTAAACCTATATTTTTAAGATTTGCTATGCCTTTCCCAAAATTCTGAAAAGTAAAAAAGCAGAAACCAGTCTTTTGAAGGTCACATTGACTTTCAAAATAGTCAGGCAGAGAACTGCTTTTCTTCTTTCCAAAACCAGTTTGTAATCAGGTTCAGAAGGAAAGTGAAGTTGATTTTCCACATTCCACTGCCTCCATTTGACTGAGAAAGTTCATTCTGGAAAGTTGTTGGAGTTTTTAGCTCCATTCTTGGCTGTTCTTTAAAGGTATGTATTATGTTTGTCTGTTACAAAAATATGTAAATAATTATTTTAAAATATTAATTATTTATTTTATCAGCTTTAAATTTTTCAGAAGTATTACATTTTGGCTTAAAAACTTATAACTTGCAGTATTTCTGCTGTGTTAGCAATATTTTTTTTAAAATGGTGGTAACAGACTAACAACAATTGTGTCACAGACTAACAATTTTCTGTGTAACAGACTAACTGATGACTAACTTAAATTAAATTAAGTTTATTTTAAATTTTTAAATTGCTTTAACATTATAAAATATAATTAAGATAAATATTTAGTTTTTAAAAAATATTTCTTACCAATAATAAATGTGTTCTGAGCAAATCTATTTATTTTTAACATCTACAAGCAACATTTAAGTTTACAAGTTTAATCCAGTTCCTCCTAATATTGAGTAGGAGGGTATTCAGTACACTCAATATTTTGTAGCATAAATATAGAATATATCAATTGTAATTCTTTTTAAACTTAAAATTTTAATTCATTTTTCAGAGTATTTATGATGGCTCCGATTCCAGCTAAAGAAAGAATGAGACAGTACAGAGAGCGAATGAATAACGAAAAAAAAAGAAAAAATGAAACAAAAAGATAAAAAGAGACATGCACTTAAAAGAAGTTTAAGAACAAATAAGCAGATAGAAGAAGACAGGAGAAAATCAAAATTAGCGATGAGACAACTGCGAAAGATGAGGAGTGAAGAATCAGTGCACACCGTAGTAAATGATAAACAGAAGGCATATGCCTCTCCTGCAGCACTTTCACGTGCTGTTTCTAGAGTAAAAAATGTGTTGCCTAAAAGCCCCAGAAAAAGAAATGCAGTAGTGAAACATATATCTCATAAGTTTAAGCCTTTATATGAGGAAAGCCAGAAAACTTCACATAATGCTATTTCAAAAGAAATTAAAGACCGCTTTGCTAAATTTTATTGTCGTGACGACATTTCACGCCAAGCACCAGGAAAAAAGGATGTTATTAAAATTACAGATAGTGAAACAAATCTAACTACAAAGGTTCAAAAACGCCACTTATTTATGACTTTAAATGAAGTATATCAAATTTATAAAAAAGAAAACCCCACACTTAAAATAGGAAAATCTTCATTTGCTAATTTGCGTCCCAAGAATGTTTTGTTAATGGCAGAAACTCCTAGCAACGTTTGTGTTTGTCAAATACATGCCAATTTCAATTACCTGTTGGAAGGCTTGTCAAATTTATCACCATATCAGAAACTGAATGAAATTATTTCCCAATTAGTATGCAATGTGGAAAATGAAAAATGTATGATGGGGGATTGTGTTGCATGCCACACAACACAAGAGCGTCTACTTCAAGTTCTGCAAATATCTAACGAAACAGACTTGCAAGATTTTGATGTTTCTTGGCATGAATGGTGTCTAAATGAAGAGAAACGACTTGTAAAAGTGAAAAATGAGGGTACAGCTGATGAAATCATTGAAAAAGTTTTAAATAGACTTCCCAGTTACACAAAGCATAGTTATATTAAAGATGAGCAGCATAAATATTTCAACATATGCTTCAAAAGTTAAGAAAAGATGATTCTATTTTGATGCAGATTGATTTTGCGGAAAATTTCACGATATCGCACCAAGATGAAGTGCAAAGTGCTCACTGGGCCAAAATGAATCAAGTTACAATCTTCACATGTGTGATATGGTTAAAAAATAAGTCCCATTCTTATGCCATGATTTCGGACTATTTGAACCATGACAAATATGCTGTACAAGTTTTTATAAAAAAAATTATTGAAAGTTTCAAAAATGAAAACCCTATAGTGAAGCAAGTGGAGATATTTTCTGACGGTGCCAGTCAGCATTTTAAACAAAAATACACACTATTTAACATGACTTACTTTCAAGATGAAATAGGGGTTCAAGTTCACTGGAACTTTTTTGCAACCTCCCATGGCAAAGGGGCCGTCGATGGGATTGGTGGCATGATTAAGCATCTTGTATGGATTCAAATTAAATCAAGAAAAGTTATAATTCAGAATGCTGAAGAATTTGCAAATGCCGCCCGGAATCTTGTAAAAACCATCATCATGTTTGTTAGAAAATCTGAAATTGAGAACTGTATACCAGATTTAGATTTAAAATTCCAGAATGTCTTGGCAATACCAGAAACACAAAATACATTGTGTTCGCACTATTCAGAAAGGTATAGTAGAAGTAAGAAAAATTTCAAAAATTAAAATTACAACTTTCAATTTTAAAGTTCCCTGTTGTGATGTTTTGAAACAGGTCAATTGTAATTTGGAAACTAAAAAGACAAAGAAAGTTAGTCTTGGATGTTGGGTTGTGGTCCGATTCTCGCACGAAAATTCTTCTCGGACAAAGGATTTTATTGGACAAGTGACCAATCTAATTGATGACTCTCGTTCGGTTATTACTTTTGTTAAAAAAAGTGGTAACAATACTTTTATTTTTCCAGAAAAGGAAGATATTTCCCATGTTGACCGCGATTCGATTGTTGGCTTTTTAGACGAGCCCCAATTCAACTCCAGGTGTCAAATGACTTTTTCAAATTGTTTAAAGATGTATAATCTTTAAATTTAACTCATTAACTTTTGTTTTACTAGCATTCAAGTCAATAAATCTATTATAACCTGGATAGCTCTTTTTCTTGTGATTACTTGTTTGTCTGTTACAAATTTGATGTTGGTCTGTTACAGGTAAGAATTGATTTTTTTACTAATTAACAATGTTCCGGAAAAAAACTTTTGTGAAAATATCATTTATCTACTCCCACTTAAAAGAAATACACTTTTCTTATAATAAGTTAGAAGTTATTTTATAAGAAATGGACAAAATCAATAAGGTATCTAAAAATCAGGGTAATTTCTGTTAGTCTGTTACAATGGCATATTTTTGTTCATTATTTTAATATGTTTTATAATTATTCATAATGAAACCATTTTTTTATCTTCTGAAGTCATGTAATAACTGTAACCATGTTTAATTTTACAAAAAAATATATTTTTATAAAAAATTAAGCCTATTTATCTTCTATGATTGTTAGTCTGTTACTATGGAATAGCCCTCATGTATTATATGTAACGTCCGTTACAAAAAGGTAAATAAATTCTCCTCACATTGTGAAACATTTTTTAAAAAGTTTTGTTCCTAATTAATTTTTTTATTTTAAGGGTAAAGAAACTATAATTCCCAAAATTTATAAGATTATAATAAAAACCATGCAGAAACAGGCAAGTAACGGACATTACATAAGTTGGTAATGGACGTTTCAACTTGAATGTAACATCCGTTACACATTTTTAAATGCAATTATAAAAATGTATTCAACACATCAAACTATTCATAAAGTCCATGGTTAGCAACATGTAGCCAGCGTTGGACTGGGTCCTGAAAAAGGCACATGCGAATTGGGGGGAGGGGGTATAGACAATCATTTTCAGGGAGCGAATGGCTAATGAGCATTATATGGAGAAGTGACAAATTAAAATAAAACAATATATATATTATATATATATATATAGAGAGGGAGAAATAAGGTACGTTTAATTTTTTAAATTGTAATTAAAAGAGTTTGAATTAGAAGTGTTTCAAGTATAAAGAATGGGACAAAAAAGAATTTTAACCAGTATTTTGGTTTTTCTCAAATTGTTCACTGATTGATTTGTTTGTGAACTCAAGAGAACTATTTCTAGTCATTTAGATCCTCAATAATACTTTTTCCCTTGTAAGAAAATATGCAATATCAAGATGGCATCTCTTTTTACCAGTTTTCGTATCAAACGTGATGAAATAAGCAGAGAGAAAGATCATTACAAAAATTAAAATTATGAATGCAGTTTGAAGATAAATACAATTACAAAAGTGACGACCAGCAACAGGCTCTGGGCCCAGCTAGACTGGTCCTAGTCAATTTACAATTCCCAGTGAAGATCAATGGCCCTCTTAAAACTATCTACTCCCTTACTCATTACCACCTCTTCCGGTAAACTGTTCCAAGGTTCCACTACCTGCTATAATAATAATGTTTCCTAATATCCATGTTAGCCTGAGATTTAAATAGCTTAAAACAATGACCCCTTGTCCTGTTTTCAGTGCTAAACTTCAGCCCCATAACATCTTTCATTTTAATAAATTTAAACAACTGAATCATGTCCCCTTGGTCTCTTCTTTGCTCAAGACTGTACATTAGGGTAGGTCGATTTTGACTTTTTTTTGAAATCAAAAACGCCTGTGGTGGGAAAAGTTGTGTATTGATTAGGGTGGGCCGAAATAAGCCGAAATTTTTTTTTTTCGAAATCAATTTTTGGATAGCGCGCAAAAGTTGCGTGATGAGCTAGTTAGCACTCACAAAAAATTTCTTGGATATTAAAAAATATCTAGCCGGCGCTATTTGACACTAAAAAACCGAAAAAAATGAGAAAAATGAATTTTTGTCGAAATTTTTTTTAAAAAACTAAATTTCAAATATTTTGCTGGAATGCACCGAAAATGTTACATAATGAGCCAGTTCGAGCCCATAAAATGTTTCATTGATTTTAATGAGCATTTAACCGCTCCTTTCGGACATCAAAAAAT
Organism: Uloborus diversus; assembly: GCF_026930045.1. Lineage (NCBI taxonomy): Eukaryota > Metazoa > Arthropoda > Arachnida > Araneae > Uloboridae > Uloborus > Uloborus diversus. The sequence continues at coordinate 130,390,319 of NC_072736.1, forward strand.
TGGAGAAAAATGAAAAAATATTGAATTTTTTTAAAAACCAGTGTGAAAATTATTTTTCAAAATTAAATCATAGACTAATTAATTAAATAGCACTATTAATCATAGTAATTATTATCACGCAATAATATCATACATTTTCCAGAATTACATATAAAGATAATAAAATTTTGAAAAAGAAATCTTCAAATTTGATTTATAATACCTCATGCATAAAGAATATTATTTTTTGGAATAATATCGTCCCTTGTTATCAAATGATTGAAGTTCTTTCCTAGCTTGAAGTTTGGCACGAATGTATCCATCTTGTGCAGTTTCACCACGAACTTATATTACGGCTTCGGTTATTAGTTTCACACAACGTTTCACAGCTTCCGTGTGACAGGGAAATTTCTCGAAACAGCTGTAGGCTGTTCTTTGCACATTTCTTTCAATTGTTGGTCTTTTAGATGCATTATAAGAGGGGGCTCTGTTGCAACACAGTTTGCCCAATGAACTAAATCATCATAATCAATGGCTTCAAAATTGAGTTTAGGACGCTTAAAAAATAGTAACCATCCAAGCTCTTCGTCTTCTTATTTCGAGAGTTCAGAATGCACCTAACAACATTGTCAAGAGTAGCTGTTCAGGATGAGCAAAATATGCATTATTTGTTACCTTATCCACTTTTCCAATAGACATTTTTCTTACTGTCCTTTGATCAATTAGAAATTGTTTTTCTCTATCAGGGACTTTTGCTTTTTTTCTGCAATTACACGATTATAAATCTGCGCATTTGCAGGCACAAACGTCAAAGTCGTAGCCTCTGCTTTAAATTTGCCTAGCTTTGATTGTAAAAGTTGCGTCTTTATATTTTTAGCATTTTTTGTTGCACTATTATGTTTAGAATAATAAGATAAAATCATGGCAATCACTCTTCTTATCGAAACAAGGGGTAGGGAAGCACGCCCCCAAATATCAATAACTTTTTTTGCAACTACAGCGGCCATACTTACTGAAGATGGTTGCTTACTTCCTTCTCCCTTTAATTGCATCTTAGTGATTTGATAACATCTGATAATGTCCTCATATGTTGGAAGAAATAAAACATCGGGAGGAGACAAATCTCTTCCAGGTCCAAATAGAAGACTACTTGTGCTTGCTCGCCTTACTTTCTTTTTCGCGCGTTTCTACATAACAGTCGTGTTGTATACCAAAACAAAGATAATAATGCAATGACATTCGAAATGTCCGGCTCCCGTTTAAAAGACTTCAGAGGATTCACATTTTTTTAATACTCAAGGGCTCTATTTGTCAAACATATATAAAACAGTTATAACATAATCTTAGGAATAATAGAAGCAGTTGAGCGCCGTTTATTATCCAGGAGAAACAATTGGAACCGAAGATTAAAAAATTAGCATCTTATGTAACTATTTTTTATTTGAGTGTGTGCATTTTTTAAAATTGGCGTACAAATGTCGCATAAAATTGATTGAATTTTCACTGTTTTTTCTAAGTAACGTATTGCGTAACATTTCAGTATTTACTTATTTTGAAACTACTTTAAATTTCTTTTTTTTTTTTTTTTTCATTTTTCCCATGTGTCAGTCTTAAAGGAGCGTAGCTAAATATTCTACGAATGTATAAATGTCTTTGAGGATTTCAACTAATTCACTGACAGATACTTCTAATGTTTGCTGAAACTAGCTTCAAACTTTTATTTTTACCCCCCCCCCATTTTTTTTTTTTGAAAAATGCATTTTTGTCCTTTTTATCAGTTTTTCAAGGTCAAATAGCGTCGGCTAAATATTAAACAAATTTAGCGAAATTTTTTATGGGTAATAACGGGCTCATATAGCAACTTTTCCGCACTATCCAAAAACAGATTTCCAAAAAAAGTTTTTTCGGCCCACCCTAGTATTGATATCAAATGCTCGCATAAAATTTTTTTTGGAAATCAAAATATATTTAGATCCCCCGCCAGCCCCTTAAAGTTTGGCCAAATATGTAAAAATTGACATTTTTTAAATTTAAAAAAAAAAATCTTATGTATAATAGTTTTAATCGCCTGTGGTGGGAAAAGTTGTGTATTGACATCTTATGTTAATTAAAAAAATTTTTTTGGTAATTAAAATATACTTATACCTTCTGCCAGGTCCCTAAAGTTTCACTAAATATGTAAAAATTGACTTTTTTTAAAACTTTTTTTCTTCATTTCTTATTTTTTTTAATCACCTGTGGTGTAAATAGTAAGACCCTTTGTTTGTGAACAAAATAATTATCATATCATCTTACATATACCACCCCTGCCGGGAATCTGAAATTGCGCGTTTTGCCTTTTTTCTTTGCTCCTTCTGCTTAGTTTTAACTGTCAAAGAGAGAGATGGTGTGATTCCTCGAATGTTTATTTTTCTTCTTCTCTGTGATATAATGAAACTATTTAAATCATCCACCCCCAGTCTGACAAATCAGCCTGTTCTTGGCACTTTTAGTCAAGCATATATGAACCAAATAGAAACCATAACGAAAAACTCAGAGCAAAAGAATTGGTACAGCGAATGAAGTGTTATCAAGCATATTAGACTATTTAAAAACAACCCAAGTATCTACTGTGGATTTAATTGCAGTAGGATCAGATGTAACAACAGTCAATACTGGTGTGAAAGGTGGTGTAATAAGACTGTTTGAGCTGCATTTAAAAAGGCCGTTGCAGTGGCTCATATGTCAATTGCACGCCAATGAGCTACCTTTACGCTATCTGTTGCGGCATCTTGATGGAAGCACTACAGGTCCTTTTACATATAATGATCCTATAGGGAAGATTCTTGGCACATGTGAGCAGCTTCCAATTGTCAACTTTAAAAAAATCGCTTTTGATTTGCCAACAGTTGATACAGACGGACTTGGCACTGACCAAAAATACTTGTATCAAATATGTCAAGCAATATGTTCAGGAAATTGTTCAGCATCACTGTCCACCAAATCACTAGGAAAGCTATCTCATGCTAGGTGGCTTACAACAGCAGACAGAGTATTTCGTTTGTATGTTGGTACAAAAGAGTCATCGCTGGAAATAGGGACTATTGTAGAATACATTATAAAAGTGTATGCAAAAGTTTGGTTTTTGATTAAAACTGAGCCTTCATGCACAGTCGGTGCACAGCATCTTTGGGAAGTTATCCACTACTCAAGATATCTTAGCGATGATCTGAAATCAGTAGTTGACCCTGTTATACAAAGAAATGTTTTTTTTGGTTATCCAGAAAACCTGCTGATAGCCATGATCATCGGCATGCGATCCTCTGTAAGGAAATTAAGCTACAGAACAATCCCGAAGGCCCAAACTCTTACTAATGAAATTGTTCGTGATTTTGTCATTCCACCTCTAAATTTTCTAGCAAAAGACTATACAGAATTGATAAATTGGCAAAATTGTGTCCTCACAGACCCTCCACTCCCCAAACGTATACCCAGTGCGGAACTTGAGAAAGTAGCTGAAACGGGCGACATTATTGAAAGTGAGTTATGGAATTTACCATGTCATACACAAGCGGTAGAAAGAGCAGTTAGGTTGGTGACCGAAACATCTTTATCTGTTTGTGGAGCAACACGCCATGATGACTTTATGCGTAGAACATTGGCTTCCCGAAAATTAATGCCAAAATTTGAGAACAAAGCAATGTATAAGGTGTAAAACTTCTTTATTATGAAAAACTCTGAGGTGAATTCTTAGTCATTTTCCCCTAATACTTCGGGAAAATGAGCGAAGAGCTGCTGTAATACTGCAGCGATGGACTTCTGGTACTTTAATCTTTTACACCTATGTTTTAATCCTAAAGAATTCTATAGTGTTATTATAGAAAAATAAAGTATAAAAAATGCTTTCATTTTTAAAAAAAAGTGTTGGATAAAACTTTTGCTTTAAAACGTCAAGATTTTAAAAATTATGAAAATATTCCAAATTTCACCGGCTGAGCGGAGCTTGAACATTATATTATTATTATTACTTATGAGTGAAGAATCTGACTAGGCAATCATTTTCACTACGGGTGATTAAAAAAATCAAACATGAGAAATTTAAAAAATAACAAATAAATGTCAATTTTTCCATATTTGGTGAAATTTCAAGGAACTGGTGAAGGATCTAAATATATTTTGATTACCAAAAAAAAAAATTATATGAGCATTAGGTGTCAATACACAACTTTTTCCACCACAGGCGATTAAAAATATTACACATAACATTTTTTTAAAAAAAATTTAAAAAATGTCAATTTTTACATATTTGGCCAAACTTTAAGAGGCTGGCGGGGGATCTAAATATATTTTAATTTCCAAACAATTTTTTATGCGAGCATTTGATGCCAAAACACAACTTTTCCCACCACAGGCGTTTTCGATTTAAAAAAAAAGTCAAAATCGACCCACCCTACTGTACATTTTAAGCCTTCTAAGCCTGGAATCATAGTCTAAATGAGAAAGTCCATTTATTAGCCTTGTAGCCTGCCTTTGAACCCTTTCCAATACATTAATATCTTTCTTACGAAAAGGAGACCAAAACTGAACAGCATACTCCAAATGAGGTCTTACCAAACTTCTATATAAGGGCAGAAGAACTTCTTTAGATTTGTTTGAAATAGATCTATTGATAAACCCAAGCATCTTATTGGCTTTGTTACTAGCTATGCTGCACTGAATCCTGACTTATTAAGATGCCCAGATCAGTAACTTTTTCTGCCTGACTAATGACTGAACCTTGCAAATAATAACTTGTACACTTATTTCCATGCCCTAAATGTAGCACTTGACAATAAATGTAGCACACCTAATTTATCAGCCCACTCCGTAATATGATCTAGATCCTATTGCAGCTGATTTGCTTGTTCTTCGTTTTCTACACTCCCCTTAACTTTGACATCATCAGCAAAACAATTCATGTTCCCAGAAATATTTTTATAAATATCGTTCATAAAAACAAATACAAATACAAATACAAATGTGACGACCAGCAACAGGCACTGGGCCCAGCTAGGCTGGTCCTAGTCAATTAATTAGTCCCCAATGAAGATCAATGGCCCTCTTAAAGCTATCCACTCCCTTGCTCATTACCACCTCTTCCGGTAAGCTATTCCAAGTGCCCACGACCCTGCTAAAGTAGTAGTTTTTCCTGATTTCCAAGTTAGCCTGAGATTTAAATAGCTTAAAACAATGACCCCTTGTCCTGCTTTCCCCGCAAAAATTTAATCCATTTACATCTTTCATTTTGATAAATTTAAATAACTGAATCATGTCCCCTCTGACTCTCCTTTGCTCCAGGCTATACATGTTAAGCCTATTAAGTCTGGTATCATAATCTAAATCTGAGAGTCCCCTTACTAATTTAGTTACCCTTCTTTGAACCCTTTCCAATACAAAAATATCTTTCTTCAGATAAGGCGACCAAAACTGAACAGCATACTCCAAATGAGGTCTTACTAAACTCGTATATAAAGGCAGAAGAACTTTCTTAGATTTGTTTGAAATAGATCTATTGATGAACCCAAGCATTTTGTTGGCTTTGTTACTAGCAATACTGCACTGTTGACTAAACTTGAAGTCCTGATTTATAAAGACACCCAGATCCATAACATTTTCTGCCTGATTTATGACTGAACCCTGTAAACGATATCTCATACGCTTATTTCCATGACCTAAGTGTAGCACTTGACATTTCCCTACATTAACTGCCATACCCCATTTATCTGCCCACTTAGTAATATGATCTAAATCCTCTTGCAGCTGTTTTACTTGTTCTTCATTTTCGACAATCCCCATAACTTTTACATCGTCAGCAAAACAATTCATGCTTCCAGAAATATTTTCATTGATGTCATTCATAAATATAATAAACAAAAGAGGCCCTAAAACTGATCCCTGAGGAACCCCACTTAAAACATCACTCCAATTAGAATGATTTCCTCTCACAACTACTCTTTGCTTCCTACCAGTAAGCCAATTTCTAACCCAAAGTAAAGTTTTTCCTCCTATTCCAATGTCAGCTAACTTGCTGAGAAGAGCAACATGCGGTACCTTGTCAAAAGCTTTTTGAAAATCAATATAAACAACATCCACACATTTTTTGTTATCTAAAGCTGAGGTAACCTTGTCGTAGAAATGCAATAAGTTAGTAGTACAGGATTTACCTTTCCTGAAACCATACTGCAAACTAGTCAACAGACTATTAGTCTCTAAGAACATCATGATCTTAATTTTGATCAAAGTTTCGAAAATCTTACAAATCACCGAAGTCAAACTTACAGATCTATAATACCCAGCAATACCTTTAGACCCCTTCTTGAAGAGTGGCGTTATGTTAGCCAGCTTCCAGTCCTCTGGCACCGTCCCCGAGTTATAAGAAGCATTGAAAATATTCAAAATAACATCCACTAATTCCTCTGCACATTCAACTAAAATTTTTGGATAAATATTATCTGGTCCCGGAGCTTTAGTTGCTTTAATCTTTTTCAAATGAAATAAAACCTCCTCCCTGGAAAATACAAAATCCTCAAGCTGTATAATAGCTTGTGTCTTGTTAGTGTCAACTGTTGAGATACAGTTATCGTTAAACACACTGGAAAAAAAGTTATTTAGAACATTTGCAATATCCCTATCGTTTTGGATTAAATTTCCATGCTCATCAACCAAAGGCCCAATTTGACTGTTTCGAGCTTTCCCAGAATTAGCGTAAGCAAAAAACCTCTTAGGGTTCCCATCAATGTCATCTGCCAGCCTTTGCTCCAATTCCCTTTTCTGAATCCGTACCAAATACTTAAAATTTCGCCTTGCCTTACCATACTGGAGCCTTTCCGCACTCTGACCAGTTTCTTTAAACTTACGAAAAGTGGCTTGCTTATAATTAAGAGCTTCTTTAGTCTCCCTGGAGAACCACATGGGCCAAATTTTGGTACTAACACCTTTTCTCCTAAATGGAACATAGTCCCCAACGGTTTTAGCAAGTTTATCCTTAAATTCCGTCCACTGCTGATCTACGTCGCTATTTTCCAACCCTGACGAAAAAACCTCTTTCAAGCTCTGCCTAAGTGCAACAAAATCGGTGTTTCTGAAATTGGGCACAAACCTAAAATTATCATCTTTGCACACTTCAAAATTAACCCGGAACCTAATGCTGTTATGATCACTATCTCCAATATGATCCCCTACACTCAACCCCTGAACAAAACTACCTATGTCACAAAAAACTAGATCCAAAATGGCCTCCTCTCGAGTTCCCTGAGTTACAACTTGATCTAAGAAACAGTCACCAATTACTTTTAAAAATTCCTCTTCTTTGCCATTACCAGGATAAAAATTATTCCAATCAATACCCGGAAAATTGAAATCCCCCATTATGATAACGGATCCCTTACTGGACATGTCACTAATAATACTGTACATCTGTTTATCTTGTCCCTGGTTTGAATTAGGTGGCCTATAAATGTTTCCAAAGCGTAGCTTTTTGCCCTTACTGCTCATCAACTCCAGCCAAACCATATCAATATCAGTAGGCTTATCATTTATGACCAATTCGTTACAAATAAAATTGTCTCTAACATAAAATAAAACCCCACCACCTCTTTTACCTACTCTATCCTGTCTGAATAAATTATACCCAGCAATATGTAATAACTCTGCATCAGATTCGGTAGCCCATGTCTCTGTAATTCCGATAACATCCAACTTCTCATCCATAACTATGCTTTTCAATTCATCCATCTTGTTCCTAATACTGCGAGCATTGGTATAGAAAACTTTAAGCATGCCTAAGTTGCTTTTATTTAACACCCTGAAATTTCCTAAATTACAATTGTTAACATTACTACTCTTGTTTGTCACTTTATTTCCATTTCTAGCAATACCCAAAAACATATCATTCTCTCGATACCTGGTGCTTGAACCATGCCCCCCATTCCAACTTAGTTTTTTGACTCCAAAGCCCTTAAAATTAATCCACTAACCATTTTGACCCCTGTAGAGCTCAGATGCAGGCCATCCCTAGCAATCCAATCCCGTTTACAATGACTCCATACATCAATGAACCTGATACTGCGCTTTTCGCAAATTGACTTCAGTAGCAAGTTCATACACCTCGCACGTTGATTTAGCCAGCTCCTATGCACTCCATACCTGGGAAGCAAACCAACCACTTGGACATTTGTCGAAAAGCTGGTTGCTTTATCCAACAGGGATTCCCATTCCCTAGAAAACTCCTCATTTTTACTGTGGCCTACATCATTTGTTCCCACCCACAAAGTAACCATGTCCTCCTTATTCAATACTCCCTTCTTTTCAGCAACCATATTAACGTCTTTTACCCGCGCCCCTGGTAAACAACACCTAGCCACCTTACGCTTTACTCTCCCAACTGTGTTACCCACCTCCCTTACCATAGAGTCCCCCAAAATTACACCCTTAGTTTCCCAATCTAACTCCTCATTTGAAACTTCCCCCTGAATCTCTGGAACATTTATACCCTCTACAACTGGCTTACACCCTAATGCTAACTGGGCTTCCAAAACTAGCATCTTAAGTCTTAAGTCTGAGAGTTCAGCACATTTAGTGCAAATATAATCCTCTTCAAAAACAGACTCATTTTCCCCCTTATACAGGCAGAACATATGACATAAATCACAAGAGATCCACCTGTCCCCCTTCCCACTCTTTACCTCTTTCTTAATGCATATAACACCCATTTCTACTCAGTGAATATGTTCCAAAAGGCAAAACAGTAAGATAAAAATGCAAAAAAACACAGAATAAATACTAAAAACAGCAGTAAATAAACAAAGTTGCTACACCCAATAAAGCACACAAGATCAAAAACCAGGAGATCACCACATGTTAGGCTTAGCTCCAAAAAATGCAAAAACACTTCAAGAAAGGAATAACAGCAAAAATGAGCCCCCAAAACACAATAAAACTAAATTACATGATAAAGTGAAGTAAAAAAAACCTAAAACTAGACAGTAATAATGAAAAATTATAGTAAAAAAACACTTATCAAATTAGCAGCAAAAAACACTCCCTGCATCACAGGCGCCCTCTAGTGGCCGAACAATGAACAAAACAGGCCCTAACACTGATCCTTGAGGAACCCTGCTTAAAACCTCACTCCAATTAGAATAATTTCCCCTTAAAACTACCCTTTGTTTCCTTCCGGTGAGCCAGTTTTTTACTCAAATGAAAGTTTTCCCTCCTATTCCTATATCAGCTAATTTTCTAAGTAGAGCAACATGCGGTACCTTATTGAAAGCTTTTTGAAAATCAATGTAAACAACATCTACAGGCTTCTTATTGTCCAAAGCCATGGTAACTTTGTCATAGAAATGTGATAAATTAGTTGCTCAAGATTACCTTTCCTGAAACCGTACTGAAAACTAGTCAATAGATTATTAGTCTCTAAAAAATTTGCGATCTTAATTTTTATCAATGTTTCAAAAATTTTGCAAACGACCGAAGTTAGACTCACATTTCTATAATTTCCTGCACTCCCTTTAGACACTTTCTTGAAGAGCGGTGTAATGTTCGCCAGGCTTCCAGTCCTCTGGCACTGTTCCCGAGTTATAAGAAGCATTGAAAATATTTACAATTACATCTGCTAATTCCTCTGCACATTCAACTAAAATTTTTGGATAAATATTATCTGGTCCCGGAGCCTTAGTCTCTTTAATTTTTTTCAAATGAAGTAAAACGTCATCCCTGGAAAATACAAAGTCCGCAAGCTGTACTATAGCTTGTGTCTTGTTGTTGGCAACTGTTGAGATACAGTTATCGTTGAAAACACTCGAAAAAAGTTATTAAGAACATTAGCAATATCACTATCGTCCTGAATTAAAATTCCGTGCTCATCAACCAGTGGCCCAATATGACTATTTCGAACTTTCCCCGAAGTAGTGTATGTAAAAAACCTCTTGGGATTCCCGTTTATGTTATCTGCCAGTCTTTGCTCCAACTCTCTTTTCTGAATCCGTACCAAATACTTAAATTTACGCCTTGCCTTACAATATTGGAGCCTATCTGTACTGTGACCAGTTTCTTTAAACCTATGAAAAGCGGCTTGCTTGTAATTTAGAGCGTCTTTAGTTTCCCTGGAGAACCAAATCGGCCAAATTTTAGTGTTGATACCCTTTCATCTAAAGGGAACATGGTCCCCAATCGTTTTCGCTAGATTTTCCTTAAACTCTACCCACTGAAGATTCACATCGCTATTGTCCAATCCGGAAGAAAGAACTGCTTTCAAACTCTGCCTAAGTACCACAAAATCAGTATTTCTGAAATTGGGCACAAACCTGAAATTCTCTACAATGTGCATATCAAATTTAATCCCAAACCTAATACTGTTGTGGTCACTATCTCCAATGTGTTCCCCTACACATAACCCCTGAACAGAACCTTCCATGTCGCAGAAAACTCGATCCAAAATCACGTCCTGTCGAGTACCCTGAGTTACAATTTGATCTAAGAAACAATCACCAATTACTTTCAAAAATTCCTCTTCTCTGCTATTACTATGGCAAAAATTATTCCAATCAATTCCTGGAAAATTAAAATCTCATTATGATGACTGACACCTTGCTAGAAATGTCACCAATAATACTAAACATCTGTTCATCTTGACCCTGGCTTAAGTTTCGTGGCCTATAAATGTTCCCTAAACGTAGTTTTTTGCCCTTATTGCTCATCAACTCCAGCCAAGTCATCAATCTCCAGCCAGTCTCATTAGGTTTTTGTTTATCATTAATTATCAATTCATTGCAAGTTAAAGTGTCTCTGACGTAAAATAAAACCCCACCACCTCTTTTACCTACTCTATCTTGCCTAAACAAATTATACCCAGCAATAGTGACGTACTCGTCATTTGATTAAGCAGTTTAATTTTCTTTCATAAATAGGGTGTTAAAAGGCTCTAAGTCTTAGCTAAATTTTACAAAATTTATTTCTGAAAACAGCTTGCGATGACCTTTGATGATATTAGGCGGGGGAAGAGAATTTCGCAGGATCTTATCCGGATTTTTTTTAAAACTGAAGTCTTTTAAATCATGGTTGTTGGCCATCTTTGGTAGTGTCAAGGAGAGGGATTTGTGATCTCTTCCTCAAGCACTTCTTGATATTGAAGCAACAAAAACAAGATTTTAGATAATTTTAAATATGATGCCATGGAAAGGGAGGTGTGAGGGCTCTCCCCGATCACATTTTCAGAATTGAAACTCTAAAAACGCAATTGTAGGGACCATCTTTGAGGTAGGAAAAGGACACGTTCAAAGTTCTCTCTCCCTGGAAATGTTTTTACATTGAAATTCTGACCCAATTTTAAACAATTTTTTGTGATGTTGGTTGTCAATGCTTAAAAACTCTGGCGACAGGACTTGAAGAGTAGTGAAACTTAGTACTATCCATGAATCTAATAACATTGACTCACGTTTGAAGGTTAGGAGATTGTTCAGTCCTTTTCAAGGATGGAGAAACTCAAAACTACCGACCAACAGGGGCAGATTTAGAGAGGGTCCATCTCCCCCTCCCTCCAAACCTTTATGAGCTTTGGAATTTTTTTCGGAGAGTAAAATAAATAAATTAAAAAAAATGACGAAACTAAAAAAAATAGCGATATCTTATCACATGTGTTTTACTTTAAATAAATATAACTCCTAGTCAGATCAGAAATGTTTCCTTTCCCTTGAAACAGAAAAAATTATCGTTATTTTTAAAATGTTCCTACATTTTTTCATGTTATCAATTTAGAGGCTCATTCAACTCGATTGACTTCTGACCGGATGAAACTCGGGCCATACATGGGGGGTAGATCAATGATGCAGATTGTGCCATTGATTTTTTTGGGGAAGGATACTAATTATCTATTTTGGTTAGGGCTCTCTTGTGAGCCTTTCTTGGGCGGATGGACACTTGTGAGAATTGAGCTAATTTGAGACGCCACCCTCTCCCCAAAATGATCCGGCTAAATTCGCCACTGCCTGCCAAACATCAGAACCATTGATATTAGGAATTATATTAACAACAGTTGTTTTTGATGGTGAGAAAATATCCTGGTCAAGTCCAAGAAATAATTGAGGGTACAGTCCAGGAACTTTTCTACACTGGTCTGAAAAGAACTTCAAATGAGCAGGAAAAAACAGATGCAGAATAGTACAAGGTAAATAAAGTTTTCAGTAAAATCAGCGCTTCAATGAGGCTAGTTTCAGCTCAAGGGTTATTTTCTTTTAATGTGAATAAAATGCAAAAATGTTTTTATATGCATGTAATGTAAACATTCTTTTTTATTAAAGTTAATGTCATAAAAATATCATTGTGCGCAAAAGTGTTTTCGAAGTTTTTTTTTAAATATTATAATTAAGTAATAGGTTTAACTTTTTACAATTATTGTATGAAATAATTGACTATGACTTTGTGGTTTCGTTATATGGTATATTATTCATTAGGAAATAAAAATCCTGCCTTTTTAAAGCAATTCCTTATGGTATTATGACTGATACTTCTCCAGGCAGCACATACCATATTCATACCATCAAGAATTGAAATTTTTACATCTGCTGCTGCTGAATTGCCTGTTTCTAACTCGGCAAGGTGTCGACGAATCAAACGCACTGTATTATACCCAAATCCAATGGTTGTAGCTTGCTCGTGCAATTTGCAGGCTAAAATACTACTTTACATGATCAAAAAGTGGTAGATCTCGCTGGTGAGCAGGGTATTGATCCATAAATAGGAGAACTTTTCTTTTTCCATTTTCTAATCAAATTCATGAAGAAAGTCTAGAGAAATCTTTGCCATCATCCACAATGATCCATTGTTGAAGTACTCACATGGCAGCTGCTTTATATTTTTAAAACACCGAGGTTTTTTTTTTTTTGTTTCCCAATGATTAAAGGGGTACGTTTTTTCGATCCATCTGCATAGCAAAACAGTTACTTTCTTTACTGTTTTTACCACCATGACATGGTTCCCCCTTAAATGCTAATGTTTTTTTAGGCATCTTATAAAACAGACCAGTTTCGTCACAATTAAAAATGTCTTTAGGCTTGTATCCTTCGACTAAAGATAAGTCTTCTTTCCACTGCTCTACAGTTTTCTCGTCAACACTTGCACTTTCTCCAGATAAGGTATGAATTTCTAATCCATGGCGAATCTTAAATTTTTTTATCCAACCATGTGAAGCTGAAAAATTTTCAAAGTCTCTGAGAGGTGAACAGCTTGTCTTAGAAGCTCAATGTTGACTGGAATGTTATAAGCACGGGTTTCCTTAAACCATTGCAGCAAAACACTTGCTAGTTCTTGGAACTTTCTTCCTTGAATTCGGCTTTTCTTCGAAGATTGAACTCCGCATTCTCGTTGAGCTGTTAGAATTTCATCCTTTTTTTTTCAAAATTACTTTTAATGTCGACTCCGAAATATTGAAATACTCGGCTAAAGCTTTTCTAGTCAATGATGGGTTTTCTTCATATTTCTTTGTGACACTGACTTTAAAAGACACTCAACTTTGTCCGTTTGGCCATTGCGCTAACAGACAAATCTCAAATGATGCACTAGAAGTTTGATAACTAAACAGCTAGTCAAAACCGCAAAGAAAGAGAGAAAGCTTAGTGCGTGTAAAGACACTTGCATGCACACCCAAGGGCACCCAAATAGGGGGGCAAGAGGGGGCTCAAGCCCCAACCCTAGAAATTAGAATTTCCTTGCTTTTAGTACTTTTTTCTTTGCAAAAATGTAAAAATATTTATTCTCCAGCCATTAATGAATAATTAGAAATGGCAAACTTTAATAACTCTAATCTGTACTGAAATCAGTTTTTATGGGGAAAATATCCTGCTAAACCATGAGGAAAATATCTGAGCCCCCCTTAAAATTTTACATATTGGCGCCCATGCGCACACCTACCTTCCCCTCCGCACTACATTTGAGACAAACCACCCCTATTATTCACCAAAGGAAGAAAAGACATGACCTATCCCCCCTTTCCCCAGAACAAGCAATCGAACATGTTTTACCTCCATGGTCAGAAAGAGTCACTCAAAATTCAAGTCCATGCTGTGAGAAAGTTGTTCCAGAAACAGCAAAGGTGACGGGGAATGTCCCGAAACAGTTCCCATTCCATGTTTAGAAAAGATTATTTATTCCTTAAAATTTTTATTCTTAAAATAACCATAATAATAGTAAATTTTTACTTAATTATTTTTTTTTTTTTGTATCAAGGAAAAAACAATCGGCTCATAAATGAAAAAATCAATTTTTGGGTGGTGCATAAGCGAATGATAACTATCATTATTTTCCTATAGAATGAGCTGGGACTTTTGAAAATTGTCGTATAAGTGAAAAAGCGGCATAAACGAGGCGGCGTATAAGTGAGAGTTCACTGTCTATACAAACTTTTGGGATTGCAGATAACATGCAATAAACTGCATTTTTTGGTACTAATAAGCAAGCTTGAGCCACTGGAGACATTTTTTGTGATTGGTTCCAGAGTTCTTCCTCAGAAGTAGTTCATAGCTTTTGGAAATGACAAATGAGGATTAAACAAACATTGATGCCACACAACCATAAACTTTTACTTCGAAAGTTTTTCGCTATTTCTTGACAATGGAAAAAGGTTCTTTCTGATTTGTTTGTGAAGAAAGCTTCCGTTATGGAAGTGACAAGAGTGATCATGGATGTGTTAATGCCCTACAGAGGGTTTCAGAGAAAAAATGACTAATGATTGTCAAAAGACTATCATAACAAGCTTCAATTTAACACCAAGTTTATTCATGTTTTCCCTATGTGCACAGTGCATAAGTGATGAAATAATTGCACATTGAACTTTATATTTATCTATCACTAGAATATATATTTTTTTTATCAATGGAACATACCCCTATTTTAACACTATCCTCATGCAGAAAATAAAAAGAAACTGGGTTTAATTGCATGGAAGAATAAAAACTTAATCCAAAATAGCCGCAATGTAAGGTTTAACAAACCAAATTTATGAACAAAAGTTTGTGTTTTGGTTGAAGTGGTATTTTTCAACTTGTGATGCCTGTACATCATCAATGTTGTCTTTAACACACAGGATAATCCAGCAGATGATTTTGTTGCTAACTTCTCAGTATCGCTCACTTATATCTCACTCTTATATCTCTCTTATATCTCTCTTATATCTTTCAGCTGAGATTTCAGTAATTAAACCTATGAATTTGTAAATAGATTTTTTTCACAAATTTTACAGCTACCCAGTCACTAATGGCTGAGGGGGTTTAACAACTAAGAGAATCACTAGTTTTCATTTCTACTTCATTGGTTGTTTTATCAATCATTTTGACTGTCCATTATTTATTATTTAGGTATTTTATTTATACATTTATTTAGTTTTTGCTTTTTTGTGTTTCTTGCATGTTCTTCTGTGTTAAATCTTACAGCTCTCCCCCCCCCCCCCAGCCACCTGCTCTGTAGTTAAAACTTCTTCCACATCTTTGTGATAGTAATCAAAATAATGAATAGAACTAATAAACACTGAGTACTTATTTAAAGCCCTTTTACAAAACTTCCTTTTAGTTTAAAGCATAAACAATCCTTTCAGTTGGCATGATTCAATACATTCAGTGCATTCAATGCATTCAATGTCTTGAACTTGAAAATATTGGCTATACCCATTTTACCCAGTGTAACTAAAAGTACTATAAGTTTTAGTTTTTGAGTTTTCTGTTAGGAAAATTATTGTATCAAATTCAAGTAAAATTTTTCCAAAACTGTTCCTGTTAATTTTTCTAGAAAAATGTTAATAACTCACTATAAACATTCTTTTGTATTCTGAGTAATAAAATGGCTGCTAATCCTGGTAAATGAGTTGCTATATTTTTTTTACCAAGTAAAAATGTTGCTAGATATGTAAACATTTTCATAATAATTTTTCCTTTTCAAAAAACGTTGCTGAGTAGAATGAAAACAAGAAAGAAGGAACTATACCCATTTTACCCCGGGTCCCTCTATCTGTTGTGTTGTTCAAATAATTTCTATATCTACTAACCAAACAGAAACATTATTTTTCTGAATTTCTGAATTTTTTTATAAATACTGGTTAAAGTGAAACTGACATGAAATGCAGGGTGTCTGAAAAGTTCACTTGACACATTTTAAAAATTCACAGAAAAGCAACAAACTCATATGAATAAGTGGTTTGCGGCGTAATATTTCAGGTTCGAGAATTTTTATGACATTGTGAAAAAGAAGGGGGAAAATGAAAATAGTGTAATTTAAAGTAATCGCTGTTTTGTCGCAGTAAGAAAAAACGTCATTTGAGGCGTCAAATCATTTTATCAAACAAAAAGCAATTATCTTTTGTTACCAGAGTTCAATGTGTGTACCGTTTGTGAGCATTAGGTATACTCAGGGACAGATACTTGGGAGGGGCGATCGCCCCTCCCTTGAAGGAGCTTGCACTGGCAATTTTTCTGAATTGAAATCCTAAAACGCAAATGTAGACCTTTATTGAAGACAATAAATAAAGGAATGAGGTTCGAATTTCTCAACGGAAGCTTTTCAACATTGAAGTTACAAAAAGGAAATTTTAGACTATCTTTCATGATGTTAGGGGGAAAGGTTTTTGAAGCATTCCAACGGAAAAATTATGAAATTGAAGTTCTAAAACGCAATTTTAAAATATCTCTTTCAGCGTAAAATTAAAGAAATAGCTTTAGGGACCTCCTGGTCTAAATTTCGATATTTTAGTTGCTTCTGGTGAAAATGCAGGGATGACCTACCGCCCAAAGCA
The DNA here is from genome assembly GCF_026930045.1 of Uloborus diversus. NCBI lineage: Eukaryota > Metazoa > Arthropoda > Arachnida > Araneae > Uloboridae > Uloborus > Uloborus diversus. Next base: position 130,407,093 of record NC_072736.1, read on the forward strand.
CAAGTTAAAAATTCAACGGCCCCCTCCTTGGAACATTTCTAGATCCGCCCTTGGGTAAACTTGTGTAATATTTATATGTGGTTGGAGCAACATATAGTGCACACATTGAACTCTAGTAATGGAAGGTATTGCTTTCTGTTTAATTAAATGATTAAGCTCCGCACATGACATTTGTTTTTCTTAGTGTGACGCTATAATGATTACATGTAATTTCTCTTTTTCTTTTCTTTTTTTTTACAATGTCATAAAAACATTCTTGAACCTGTGAAGTATTATGCCCCAAACCCCATGTTTGGGGTGGGCGATGCATTGCAAAAAAAAAGTACATCCTATATCATTAATTAAACTGGTTTAGAATTTTTCTCTAAACCGATGCATTGATACTGCACCAACTACAAATCCAAGCACCGCCAATGTCAGATGTACAGATGCCGGTTTAGTCATAAATGTTTTGATCTAATTTTTTCATATAATGTTGAATTAGCAATGTGTCAAGTCAATCTGGCTAATAATGATGCTGTGAAGAGTTAGTTATAGATGTTGGTGGAAGTTTCATAAGTGAACAAAGACCTTCCCATGCAGGAAATACACGTTTTAATGCTCAGAACCAAATCACTCACCAATGGGGAAAAAAGACAAAGTTTAACTTCCAACAAATTTGCAGACACTTGTTTTGGGCTTAAGGAACCCCATTTTTAAATGCAGAAGATGTGAGCTTGTGGATGGAATGCATGACTTGGCTCTCATAAGCTCACTTCTTGCTTTGAAAAAGTAGGCTCATCATTACAATCCTAAAACACATGTCTGTAATATTTATTGCTATCTTGCACATTTAACGCTGTTTTTCTTTGATAATTTCTTACTGATGCTAGAATCTGTCATTCTAGCATCAGTAAGAAATTACTTTTATCAGTATCTGTTTAAATATCTTGCATAACATATTGATTTTTGAATGTTGTACATATTTTGTAAAATTTAAACAAGCAAGTTTAAATAAAGCTAAAAAAAAAATACAGTCGGACCTCCGTATATCGAACTTCCACATATCGAAATTTTCTATATATCGAAATCCCAGCAAATTTCTATGTTCACTACATCGAAAAATTGTTTCTATATATCGAAAAAGTCTCTATATATCGAAATTTTTTTCGAGACATTCGTAGGTTTTTTTCCACTTTAGACTGTTTGTCTTATGAAAAATGAAGGTTAGCGGAGAAAACTATAATCACTAAAGGTTGCTACGAAACTCATAAGGAAAATGGGGTTCAGGGGTGTGTAGATAGGGTCGTTGTTCCGTTCTGGAGTTTTTACATTCCCTCAAGTTTATTTCAAATCTTAGTTGCAACCAGTAACACTAAAATCAGTTTCAAGTTATCCCTTTTGTCTGTTGATTATCATTCCTAGTATTTTTAGCTTCAGTAAAAATCATTCAAGTTAAATAGATTGATTTTTTACTTTTCTCTCGATTACATTGTTAAAACGAAAATCCCCTATTGTGGCGGTTCAAGTTGAATTTCCGAAGAATGAAGGTGTATGAAGGAGCAAAAATGTAATTTCTGTTAAATTTTTAATTATTAACTTTCATTTAATCCGATGCTCGTTTAAATTAGCAGTTGGGTTTCATGCACGAAAATTAGTTTTAATTTTAATGTTTTAGGATATTTTTATGATAAAATAAGATTGTTTCTATATATCGAAATTTCTATATATCGAATTTTTTTCCGGCAATTTGCTACTTCGATATATGGAGGTCCGACTGTACTTTAATTATATTGTGATGTATCCTTATGTAACAATGTAAGGTTGATGATGCATCACGATGTAGAAATTCCTACATCTGCCAGACCTATAGCATATTCAGCATATTTATGCAACAATTTGTTGCTTGTCTATGAATTCTTAAAATATGTTGACAACTTTTTGGCACAAAACTGCAGTCCTCAGCTGGAATGACTGAGCTGGCGTTGTATTTCATGTATTTCTGCCTTAGCCCTGGCTGTAGGGCTAAAATCCTGTATTATTGTTTCTCTGGAAGATCTCTGTACAAAATCTCATTAAAAGAAAATGGTGATCCTTATGTTATGCTCATCAAATAATTTTGAATAAGTGACATAATTATATTTTTTTACATATTTGCTATTATTATTTTTAGGTTGCTATCAAAATTATAGATAAATCTCATTTGGATGAAGATAACCTTAAGAAAATTCTACGTGAAATTGAAATCATGAAAGTTTTACATCACCCTCATATAATTGCTCTATATCAGGTAAATGTTTTATTATTGACATATTTGCTGATGAATTTGTTTCCAATTCTTATAGTTGATTCCTTGGCATAAATCTAATCTAAGCACACTTACATGAATTTTGCAAAAACCAAAAATTCTGCACCATTCAAGGTGGATTGCAGGCAGGGTTGGAAAGTTTCTGCCTTGGCGATTTAAATCAACTGGTAGAAAATGATTAAAATCGGCATGACAAAAACCACTTTCTGCCAGATTTGCGACAGAAACTGGCAAAAACTCGCAAAATGACATTGGGACATGACATTTGACATGAGAAAATTCATTGTTGACACACAATAGAAGTTGCAGAAAAGGGTGGTTTCAAAAATCTAAACAGTTTCTCAATTTAATATGCACAAATGAGAAACTTTAGAATATTCTTGCAACAGAAGAGCTAGCAGGCAATGCATCAAGGAACCAGCAGTATTTGTGAAACTTTCATCTGTTGTATATATTTTTTAAATAGGGTCCACCATGTAGTAACTGGGATAGTGGTGAAAATTTGACAGGAAAGAAAATTTTGGAGAAATGGGGACAATTTGTGTAGCAAAACTGTGACATTAGGTATGAAATTTAGGTTAATATTGACGAGGAAAATTCTGACACTTTCTTCTTGAGACACATAATTTCAATCACAAAAAATTTAGATGAAGCATATTAGCGAGCAAATTACAATCAGTAATGCTAGTCTAATTTTGTATGTCGCTCCTCTTTCCTAAGAACCCATATGATTTTTATCCTTTGTTAGATTAATCCAAGTATTAAGAGCATCTGCAATTGAAAAGTTTCCTTTCTAAACTAAACTAAGGGCATAAGATTTTATTTTTTGCAATGATGAAATGAAGTTTAATTTTTTTGTTAACTTAAACGAATATCATTAAGTAATTACTTTGAGTTTTTAAAGGCGCTTTTAAGTTTTTGCCAGTTTCTGCTGGTTTTACCAATTATAACCAGTTTCTGTCACTGGCACGGCAATAACTAGTTTCTGCCAGCAGAAAAGCCAATCCTGGTTGCAGGAGGATTTACTAAGACCATAGCTGCTAATTCTCCCGAATCATTCGAGAGACTCTCTAATTTCGTTGCCTTCTCCCAAAGTCCCTAGTGAAGTAAATATCTCCCAAATTTTCATAAAAGTAATGCAATTTTCCAAAAAGGGAGATAATTTTAGTGATTGGAATTTTTAGAAAAATTCCTGCAGTAAAGCTATTGGGTTCTATAAATGAAGCCTTTTCAAACACGAGTATGAAAATCATACATGTTTCGATCATTGGTAAAACATGCTTATTTCATTTTCCTTCATTTAAAAACTTTTCTTGCTAAAAAAATTCAGTAAAACATTACCAATTTTTTTTCTTCAAACTTTCTAAATTTTTACCTGTTGCAAGAATGCTTATTATCACTCATAAAGATAAAATAAATTTGTGCCTCTACAAAAAAAAAATTTTTTTTAGACCAAAAGTAATAGTTTTTTATTTAAACTTCAAAATGTAAAAATAGTGATCCCAATTTTCAAATTTCGGCTCCTATACAGGCTCAATTTAAGTAATTCCTACTTATAATTAAAAAATCCCTTTTACCTATAGACTTTTGTTGCTTAATTTATTCATACAAGGTCTCCCCAAATGTTAGTCTTTAGTCTCCCTAATTTCCATCTTTCAATGTTGGCACATATGTAAGACTGTCCAATGCACATGGGTTCAACCAAATTCAAAAGTGGGAAGAAGCCTTGTTTATGTTATAGATTATTTCTCCATCTAAAATTCCATCAACTGCAGCTGTGTACGACTCCTGCCCCCATGCTCAAGATTCAAGCATAATTAACGAAATAAAAATACAAATACAAATACAAATGTGACGACCAGCTACAGGCTCTGGGCCCAGCTAGGCTAGTCCTAGTCAATTTATTAGTCCCCAATGAAGATCAATGGCCCTCTTAAAGCTATCCACTCCCTTGCTCATTACCGCCTCTTCCGGTAAGCTATTCCAAGTGCCCACGACCCTGCTAAAGTAGTAGTTTTTCCTGATTTCCAAGTTAGCCTGAGATTTAAATAGCTTAAAACAATGACCCCTTGTCCTGCTTTCCCCGCAAAAATTTAATCCATTTACATCTTTCATTTTGATAAATTTAAATAACTGAATCATGTCCCCTCTGACTCTCTTTTGCGCCAGGCTATACATGTTAAGCCTATTAAGTCTGGTATCATAATCTAAATCTGAGAGTCCCCTTACTAATTTAGTTACCCTTCTTTGAACCCTTTCCAATACAAAAATATCTTTCTTCAGATAAGGCGACCAAAACTGAACAGCATACTCCAAATGAGGTCTTACTAAACTCCTATATAAAGGCAGAAGAACTTTCTTAGATTTGTTAGAAATAGATCTATTGATGAACCCAAGCATTTTGTTGGCTTTTTTACTAGCAATACTGCACTGTTGACTAAACTTGAAGTCCTGATTTATAAAGATACCCAGATCCATAACATTTTCTGCCTGATTTATGACTGAACCCTGTAAACGATATCTCATACGCTTATTTCCATGACCTAAGTGTAGCACTTGACATTTCCCTACATTAACTGCCATACCCCATTTATCTGCCCACTTAGTAATATGATCTAAATCCTCTTGCAGCTGTTTTACTTGTTCTTCATTTTCGACAATCCCCATAACTTTTACATCGTCAGCAAAACAATTCATGCTTCCAGAAATATTTTCATTGATGTCATTCATAAATATAATAAACAAAAGAGGCCCTAAAACTGATCTCTGAGGAACCCCACTTAAAACATCACTCCAATTAGAATGATTTCCTCTCACAACTACTCTTTGCTTCCTACCAGTAAGCCAATTCCTAACCCAAAGTAAAGTTTTTCCTCCTATTCCAATGTCAGCTAACTTGCTGAGAAGAGCAACATGCGGTACCTTGTCAAAAGCTTTTTGAAAATCAATATAAACAACATCCACACATTTTTTGTTATCTAAAGCTGAGGTAACCTTGTCGTAGAAATGCAATAAATTAGTAGTACAGGATTTACCTTTCCTGAAACCATACTGCAAACTTGTCAACAGACTATTAGTCTCTAAGAACTTCATGATCTTAATTTTGATCAATGTTTCGAAAATCTTACAAATCACCGTAGTCAAACTTACAGGTCTATAATTCCCAGCAATACCTTTAGACCCCTTTTTGAAGAGTGGCGTTATGTTAGCCAGCTTCCAGTCCTCTGGCACCGTCCCCGAGTTATAAGAAGCATTGAAAATATTCAAAATAACATCCACTAATTCCTCTGCACATTCAACTAAAATTTTTGGATAAATATTATCTGGTCCCGGAGCTTTAGTTGCTTTAATCTTTTTCAAATGAAATAAAACCTCCTCCCTGGAAAATACAAAATCCTCAAGCTGTATAATAGCTTGTGTCTTGTTAGTGTCAACTGTTGAGATACAGTTATCGTTAAACACACTGGAAAAAAAGTTATTTAGAACATTTGCAACATCCCTATCGTTTTGGATTAAATTTCCATACTCATCAACCAAAGGCCCAATTTGACTGTTTCGAGCTTTCCCAGAATTAGCGTAAGCAAAAAACCTCTTAGGGTTCCCATCAATGTCATCTGCCAGCCTCTGCTCCAATTCCCTTTTCTGAATCCGTACCAAATACTTAAAATTTCGCCTTGCCTTACCAAACTGGAGCCTCTCCGCACTCTGACCAGTTTCTTTAAACTTACGAAAAGTGGCTTGCTTATAATTAAGAGCTTCTTTAGTCTCCCTGGAGAACCACATGGGCCAAATTTTGGTACTAACACCTTTTCTCCTAAATGGAACATAGTCCCCAACCGTTTTAGCAAGTTTATCCTTAAATTCCGTCCACTGCTGATCTACGTCGCTATTTTCCAATCCTGACAAAAAAACCTCTTTCAAGCTCTGCCTAAGTGCAACAAAGTCAGTGTTTCTGAAATTGGGCACAAACCTAAAATTATCATCTTTGCACACTTCAAATTTAACCCGGAATCTAATGCTGTTATGATCACTATCTCCAATATGCTCCCCTACACACAACCCCTGAACAAAACTACCTATATCACAAAAAAGTTCCCTGAGTTACAACTTGATCTAAGAAACAGTCACCAATTACTTTTAAAAATTCCTCTTCTTTGCCATTACCAGGATAAAAATTATTCCTATCAATACCCGGAAAATTGAAATCCCCCATAATGATAACGGATCCCTTACTGGACATGTCACTAATAATACTGTACATCTGTTTATCTTGTCCCTGGTTTGAATTAGGTGGCCTATAAATGTTTCCAAAGCGTAGCTTTTTGCCCTTATTGCTCATCAACTCCAGCCAAACCATATCAATATCAGTAGGCTTATCATTTATGACCAATTCATTGCAAATAAAATTGTCTCTAACATAAAATAAAACCCCACCACCTCTTTTACCTACTCTATCCTGTCTGAACAAATTATACCCAGCAATATGTAATAACTCTGCATCAGATTCGGTAGCCCATGTCTCTGTAATTCCAATAACATCCAACTACTCATCCATAACTATGCTTTTCAATTCATCCATCTTGTTCCTAATACTGCGAGCATTGGTATAGAAAACTTTAAGCATGCCTAAGTTGCTTTTATTTAACACCCTGAAATTTCCTAAATTACAATTGTTAACATTACTACTCTTGTTCGTCACTTTATTTCCATTTCTAGCAATACCCAAAAAAATTTCATTCTCTCGATACCTGATGCTTGAACCATGCCCCCCATTCCAACTTAGTTTTTTGACTCCGAAGCCCTTAAAATTAATCCACTAACCATTTTGACCCCTGTAGAGCTCAGATGCAGGCCATCCCTAGCAATCCAATCCCGTTTACAATGACTCCATACATCAATAAACCTGATACTGCGCTTTTCGCAAATTGACTTCAGTAGCAAGTTCATACACCTCGCACGTTGATTTAGCCAGCTCCTATGCACTCCATACCTGGGAAGCAAACCAACCACTTGGACATTCGTCGAAAAGCTGGTTGCTTTATCCAACAGGGATTCCCATTCCCTAGAAAACTCTTCATTTTTACTGTGGCCTACATCATTTGTTCCCACCCACAAAGTAACCATGTCCTCCTTATTCAATACTCCCCCCAAATGTTTTAGTTAACCATGTTTTCAAAATAAACTGAAAAGTATAATATAATATACCATCTCAAATACCCCATACAGATTCAAAACTTCTTTTGTCTGGAAAATTTGTGATTGAGTTTTTAATGGCTATCAGAATGCATGCAAGATTTAAAAGGAAAAACTTGGAGTGCACACCCCGGTTAATTGTTTCATTTAGGCTATAATTTTGCGATTTTATTGCTCTTCAAATTGCATAACTTGATGTGTAAGTTTTCTGATTGATACTCTTTACACTTTCTACAGTTATGTAGTACATGTGACCTATGTTTTTTCTAAGGTTGAAAACCTTACATACATTTTGATAGCTGTTGAAAATTCACAATCTCGAATTTTCTAGACTGTGTTAGGACTCGACTAATGCACCAGCACTGATGGTTCGGAAATTTAGCCATCGGCATCAGTGGCCGATGCTAACATGGAGAAAACATCGGCCCATCAGCCTTGAAAACTATCTAAATGTCAATGTATGGCTGATATTTTTTGGAAAAGAAGGGGGAAAAAACCTAACTTTTATTTATCTATTTTTTACTGCATAGTTAGGAGTAAGTAAGGCATATGGCCTGAAGTCGAGCCATATGCTTTACTTACTCCGAAGTCGGGCAGCAACGGGACTAACACCAGTTTTGGATTTCTGACCTGCCGAATTTTGGGTCACTGCCGAAATTTTCCGAACATGCATGGCTGACAATTATCAAACAATCACATGTTGAGAGTTTTAAGAATTTTATGCTTGAATTGAATTTTTTACAAAAAACAAGGTTCAAATTGGAGGGGAGGCAGGGTCACCCTATGCCGGGGATAAAATTTCCGAAGTTTTTTCTTCCCGAAAGGAAATCGAAAATCTCATTATTTTCCCAATTTTTAACTTAACTCTGTTAAATTAACACTAAAGAAATTAATACTCGCATATTTTGACATATTATCTGACCCTTAATTAAAGACTTTAACTGCAGCAAAAGCTTTTACGTACATGCAAGAAATGACGAATTCAGGTTTTGCATGGTAATTAAAATCTATACAAGTCATTTTTTTCACTTTAAAAGGCCTAAAAAGAAGACTAGTTTTATCACTGAAATCTGTATTTATAATTCTTTAGTTCGTCGCCTTAAAAATTTTTTTTGGAGGGGGAGCGGGGATGAAAAATGGAAAAAAAAGTACATTTCCTTGAATTCTATATTCAACTTTCCCCTCCATTATATTGTGACGTAACAAAAAAAATCAAAATTAAAAAAAAAAGATTCTCTGCAGCAGGGTTTGTTGATTTAAATCAGTTGATTAGTATAGAACCAAATAAAAATCTTCAGTTTTTCTCATACACCATCACTGATATAATTAAGAAAAGTAATTGCTCAACATATTCTTTTACACTAAAACATACATGATGATGGAAACCATATTTTTAAGCAAAGCATAAAACAAAATCACTTCTTATCGACGTATTATAAGGTATTTATAAATGTTTAAAATGTATTGAATAGTTAGAGAACTTATCTTAGTTTGAAAAGTAAGCTGAATAGATTCATCTGCTGTATGAAATATATTATGTTTATAAATGTAAAGTAATAAATAGTTATAAATTTAATTTAAAAAAAATCTGATTTAAATCAAAACAATCCGATTTAAATAAAAAAAAGCAGACTTTTTTGATTTAAAAAAAATAAAAAATAAAAAAAAAATCACGAACCCTGCTCTGCAGCTATTAAGGTGAGCGGCTAAAGTAAACGAAATCACAAAATTTAAATACTATTGAATTCTTTCTAATACTATTGAGTATTAAAAAAAATATTCAAAAAATTTCATTAGTGCTTTTATTCTTTCAAGCCAATTATATCTTTCAGATAACTAATGTGCATTTTAATTAGATTCAGGATTTGTGAGCAGCAGCGAGTAGGGCACGGTGCCCATAGTTGTTGCAAATTACTTATTTGAATACATATTGTTTGTAACAATTCTTTAACACCACGCAATTTTATTTATTTTTGTTTTAAAAAACATCCACGGTCCAAAACCCATTTTGACCTGTTTCTAATGGTATGTAAGTTTCTTTTATTTTTTTCCCCTAAGAAACGGAAAAGAAGGAAAAAAAATCATTACAGATTCGAAATTTTTTTCTTAAATGTTTAACAGTGAACAAGTAGAAAGAAGAAGGGGAAAAAAAGGAAGAAAGAAACTCATGGGTTCGCAAACATGTTTCAAAACGTTTTGCCGGTCCACGGGCCACAAAAGGTTTAGAGAATGGTGTTGGGAAATCTTTTTTAAAGATCAATTTTGCTAATTTTATTTATTTACTTTTCTTTTATGGAATATATTTATTTAAATTTCTGCTAAGCAGGAATCAATGTAAGACTTTTAAAAAGGAGAAACAGATGTCTTACCACTGATCTACGGATAAATATCTTACAAAATGAACTATAATTGCTTTATACATCTAAACCTAAATAAAATATTTTTTGATGAAATTTTTACTGGCATATTTTCTACTGTAATGGAAGCATCACAACTTTTGACGGTTTTCGGAGATATGACATTAAAGGATGAAAGACAGCCGTTGGGGAGGGGGGGAATCTTCGGCAGCAATTTTACAAAATTGAACTTCTAAAATATTTTTAGAAGAACTTTAAATGATGTTGGGAGAGGGAGTTTGGAGACGCTCCCGAGAAACATTTTGAAATGGAAGGCCTCGCCTATAATCGCGATTGTAGACCATCTTTTGGCAGCGTTAGGTAAAAAGATAGAGTTGGGAGACTCTCCCATGTCAGTTTTTAGAAATTAAAGTTCCAAAAATGCAATTTTAGACTATTTTCGGAAGTGTTACGTACAGAGGCCTATGGGCTGTCCTCAGGATATTTTTCAAAATTATAGGCTTGAGAACGTGATAGCCGCCCATTGTTTGTAACTTCAGAGATTTTTAAAAATCAAAGTTCCGAAAATGCAATTACAGGCCACATTTGGTGCCACTAAGGAAAGAGATGATTTCAAGTATAGCTTCTTTTCACTCTCCTTGGCTTTTCTTTTCCAAAAACATTTAAAAGTTCTACTTTTTAATAGAAATATTTCTGATTTCTATCTTTATATTTTTAATTATTGAAATACAATAAATCTCTAGTGCCACCCCCCTTGCCACATTGAATAATAATAATATAATGATTAAATAAAAATAATAGTAAAGTGCTTAAAATTAAAGTGAGTTTCTCGTTAAATTTCAAACTGGGTTTTGCATATCCAAGCGCTGGTGCACTTTTTGAATCTTCTTTAGATCTCACACTTTAATCTTTTTTAACATGAAAGTAGTGCATCTTATGGCACTGAAACTGACATCAATACTTTCAAAAGATTTTTAAATCACGCAAATTGCAGAATCTAAAATTGAATTTCTTGTTAAATTCCGAACTATGTTGTGCATATCTAAGCACTGGTTTTTTATAACGACATTCTTGTCAGTTGGATTTAAAAAAAAAAATGTTTTGTGTTTCAGCATATTAGTCTTCTTTTTTTTTTCAAAAGGTTGATTAAGCCATTTTTCCTCCCTTAAATAGATTTGTCACATTATTTCAAAGCATATTTCATTGTTTCAATTTCAATGCTATATTAATTTGCTGCTATTTAAACTAAATGACAACATATTATATAGCGAGATAACTTAATATTTTGGAAATAATAATCATGTTTACAGCTGCTATATTTTGTATAATCATTAAATTTTGTTTCAAAATATTTTTTGACCGATTGTAATCCAAATATGTAATGAGACTTTATTAAATGAAAAATAACATCAATTGGTGTTTCTTCTTATTGCATGTAACTTGTTTTTATCTTTGTTTGCTCTGGATATGTGCAGAAATTTATTACCCAAATGTGCCAAAAAGCTGATTCGGGATATGGTATTTTCTGCTGTGTGTGTGTGTGTGTGTGTGTGTTTTTTTTTTTTTTTTTGTTTTTAATTTTTCAACTTTTTAGAATTAGCAGGGCTCCCAAATGGTCCGCTTTTCCCGCCAAAATCCGTTTTTATGGTAAAGTCCCCTTTAGACCGCTTTTTGACATTTTGGTCCGATTAGTCCGCTTTTATATTGTTTTTACTTAAAAATCAGATTTTCAAAATTTTTCGTTAAAAGTTACTGTACACGCCGCCGCAGCGCGTGTTAAACAAGGTTCGTACGCCCATGAAAAACCTGGAAAAGTTCTTGGGGGAAAAAAGAGGTTATTTTCAAGTGCTTGAAAAAGTATGAAAAGTTTCTTTATTGCTTGAATTCTTTCAAAAATCATTAGATTGTGCTTGTAATTCTTTTAAAAATATTTCATTAGTGCAATTTTCTGAACATATATATTCGATATGATTTATCGCGAAAAATTGCTTTCGTGTTTGAGGTTTCAATCCTTTTGCATCTTGTTAATATTTTGATGCTTTTTACAATCCGAAGTGATTTTGACATGTGCTGCCTTAGCTTAGCTTATTTTTCGTTTAATTTCAATAATTAACGAAGGAATTATTTTGGAAACCATGGCAGCATTAGACTTACTCGAACTTCGCGGAAAAATGCTTCTCGCGTTTAAAATTTCAATCCTTTTGCATCTTGTAAATATGTTAATGTTTTCCACAATTGGAAGTTGTTTTAACATATGCTACCTTAGTTTAGCTCATTTTTCGTTTAATTTCAGTAATTAACGAAGGAAATATTTTGGAAACCATACCAACATTGAGCTAATTCGGACTTCGCGGAAAATTGCTTCACACGTTTGAAATTTCAATCCTTTTGCATCTTGTAAACATTAAAATATTTTGCCCAATCGAATGTTTTTTTTTCCTATATGCCACCTTAGATTAGCATGTTTTATGTTTAATTTAGAAGAAAGTAAATAAAATTATTTTGTGGGAAACATGCCAACATTGAACTTGGTTCGTGAAAATTTGCTTCTCTGAGCTTTCATTCGTTTTGCATCTTATAAATATTTTTTATTTTTATGGCAATTAGAAGTTATTTTGACATGCTACGTTAGATTAACTCGATTTAATTTTTATTTAAATAACTAAAAAATTAATAACTTTTGTTGTTTAATTCAAGTTTATTTAGTTTTGCAAACTTAATTTTGATTATTAGCTTATTTTCGTTTTTTTTTTGGGGGGGGGGATTAAATTTAAACAATTGAGCACATAACATTTTAAAGTAGCTTTTGTATTTGAAACAAAGTTTAATTATATAATTTTATGAAGTTGAATTTGTGTACATCATTTCATTGTCATGATACCTGCTAAGGGGGGGGGGGGGAGGTGTTTTAAAGTATAATAAATACTTTACCTCCATAAAAGTTCAAAGCACTCATGGCCCTGCAATTATGGAGTTTTTTTTTTTTTTTTGATGTAAGCTTTATGATTCTTGAAAATATACTTTGAATATAAAAATTGCAAAACTAAGCCTCATGTGATATGTTTCTTTTTGTGATTGAGCATTTCAGACATTTTTAGGTGCCGGCCGGATCTTCAGGTTTTTCAAGCCAGGACAAAATCATGAAACTTCCGCCCTTATTTATCTTTTCTTTCGAGTTTTATATCAAATATCAATAAAAAAAAAAAACAGCAATAGGGTAAATTTGTTGCCCCCACAAATTGCTGCCCATAACAAAGCTTACTCCCCCCCCCCCCAAATCAGGTAATCATTCTGATATCAATCATATATTTTGATACATCCAGTATTTTCGATCAAAACAAACTGAATTTTTCAAAAAAGGAACTGCATGCTCAAATCACTGTTGCCTTTTTTCCATTATTTTATATTATTAATATTTAATGGTACAATAATGTATAGGCAATTCCACGAGTAATCTACTGACATTTTTAGAGCAAAACAGTGACTATTTTCGTAAACTTCAATGCAAAATATGCATCGAGTTAACGAAATTTTCTTCTGGATTATTGTATCTTTTAAGCTAAATTTAATGGTCTAAAATTGAATTCTCGAAATGTATTTTGGTTGATTTTTAAAAATTTGTTAAAAACACGGTAATTGACTGGCATTTTGAAAAGTACGGTGTCAGTCAGTTACCGTACTTTTGATAATCTTTTTAAAAATCATCCAAAATGTATTTCAAGAATTCAATTATACCAGTAACTTAATAAATGAATCATATTAATAAAGCTACCTTTTAGACAAAAAGAAGCATAAAAAATATCAGATACTACAATTTTTTTAAAAATAAATATCAGACGTATATCATGATATATATATCAGCGAACATTGCTGACAAGTGTGAAATATTTAGTTTTAACTGTTGAAAACTGACAAAAACCAGAATTGCGATTGCAGTAAAAAATCAAAAGCAGACACTAACTTTAAATTATTTCCAAAAATGTTTAGGAAATAATGGGAAAATTAAACTACAGACCCATTTCATGGAAAAGTCAACCCTCTATCCCTCCCGTAACGGCTCATATATTTCATTAAAAAGTAACAATGGTAATGGCGACATTTTTTGTTTAAGAAATTATACATAAGTTTGTGATTTGTTAAGCAGAAAAATATTGTTCATTAGTATTTTAAAGTATTATTTTTATTAAAATATAGGTGGCGGCACTGAGGGACAAAATGACTGCTTTCCGTGAACTAGCCCTAAACAGCAATTAAAACTTTGTAGAATAAATTAATTTTTTTCCCCATCTCGTACCACTCTTTCTCAGTCGCATATTTATTCGAACAATCTTTAAGTGTGTTATTATGCAACACTTCATCATGTTTTTAACCGGCTATTATTGACTTCGTATTCCTTAGCAGCAGCCATATTTGAAGACAAGGGTGAGACACATGTTCCAGAATAGCGCAAGTGCTATTCAGAGGGCAGACATGAAACACGGGCAAGACACGACGAACTTGTCGCGGTCTTTCCGGTGTGCGCACAAAAGGGAGAAATAACTGGTTTCTCCATGCGCTATTGTGAAGACATTTTAGTCGCAGACACATGTCTGCTCAATGTGCGCGCTGCCTAAGGAGGCTGCCTTAAGTGCTGAGCTAAGTGCCTCCCCTCCTCCCATCCAAATGTTTGTGTAAATAATATTATTATTCAATGGAGAAAAAGATCAGTTGTGCAGAAGGTGATAAAGGAATTGTATCATTAAAAATCTCAGCATTATGGTTAATTAATGAATTATCTTCACAGATTTAGCAGCAGGCTAATTTTTACCTTTTGGTGCTTCCTTGGGCTTAAATGAATGGTCCTCCCAAGGTCCTCTTTTTAATCTTAACTGGTCCTCTTCAGTCCTCTTTTTGATTGAAAATGGTCCTCTCTTACCCTTTTCTAAAGCTAAAATGTGTTGGGAGCCCTGAATTAGCTATATTTTATTTCTGTAAGTGTTAATTTGTCTTTATTATTATTTATTTAAAATAATTGTTTCAAAATTTATCCAAGTTCTGAGAGTGAATTTTCTTATTGCTAGTAAAATAGCATTGTTTTAACTAGACATGAAAATTTAACTATTTTGTTAGCAGGCCGTGGTCAGTAGATGCTTAAATTAAGATTGACTTTTTTTATTATTAGTATCTATTTAATCCAGGAACAGGCCCATCATTTAAAAATTTTCCATCAAGCAGGGAGAAGCAAAAGATGTTTGCTCAACACATTTCACAGAGAAAAAAACTATAAACGTACATAAATACTTTATTTTATTGTTTCTTAAATGGGAGGAGAGGATAATTGACTCCTCCTGCTAGCCCAGTTGGCTCAAAAAGTAGTGGATGTTAAACAGTAAGGTACCACCCTTTAAGCCAGGGGCTAAGTCGGGCAATGTACCAGCATACCAGCAGCCTGATTATGCCATCCAGTGATTGCAGTTTTGTCCTTTTTATATACTCTTCAGTCTGGAATGGAATAGAACCAAGCTGGCTGGTGGTGGCAGAAGTCATGTCTCTCTCGCTGGTGTGCTAAATATACTTTTGCTACCAGTTTGTTGGCACTCTCAGCCTCAATGAGATGTCATTTGCCGCTAGCTTGGTTGTTGTCTATTCCAGGCTGATGTGACAAGGATAAAACTGCAGTCTCTGCATGGGATAACCGGGCTGTTGGTATATTGCATGAAGTAGTGGATGGATTGACTTGAACATTTTGCACAACATTCCTTGTTTTGTGCAGACAGGGTTGGGTTTTTACTGGCAAAAACCTTGGTAAAAACCTAGGGAATACTATTAGTCCCTGTTCATTTGCTAGCTGGCCGTGACTTTATTATTTTTATCAATAAACTTCTACATATAGTATACAGTTTAGTGTTTTCTTTTATTTTGTATAAATGTATCATTACAAAATATTGTATATTTGCAAATAACCATTGTACCATTGGACAAATAATATCATGACAGCTAATCTCATGAGTTTCAGATGCAGATTTTTTTTTTTTTTTTCAAAATTAGGGGGAAGGGAGCGTCACAAGTTTTGTGTTATTGAAAACTTAAACTAATAATTCCATTAAATTTTCAAAGTTTGTCAATTAATATTATATTTAACATTAAAATAATTCATTTACGCTACATGTGTATGACTGTAGATCATGGGTGCAAGACCTTCCGTCTCAGGACGGATTTCCGTCTTGGACAAAATGTCCGAGACGGAGGTCGGGACAGAAAGAAATTCGAAGATTTTCCTTCCGTTTTTACTTAAAAATGAAAAATTGAGTGCTTGAAAAATATGCTTTAATTACTGGACCATTTCATAACCATGATTTTACATCGACATTCTCTCGATTTTCCGCCATGGGCTTTATTTGTTTGCAACACGCTTTAGAAGGAGTGACTTTTAGACTCGCGCTGCTTGACTTTTTTACAGGTAGCTCTGTTATTTCTAACTCACTGCATTGCAGACCGCGGAGTTGCTCGCTATTCTCCTTGATTTTTCAAATTAATCGTCTTTTCTCTTGCTATTTTCAATCATCCTATAGTTTTTTTTTTAATCATTCGCGGGTTTTTTTTTTTTTTTTTTGCAAACTTTACATGCATAAATTAAAATTAAGTGCTCTCTTAAATTGTCTTAGAGTTGAATCTGAATCACCGATTGAGAGTGATTGCTGACGGGAGGAAATTTTTTCGCCACAGCAAAGGGCGTCCACATACCAGGTAAAACTTGAACAATCAGGGATTGTGAAGATTTTAATGAAAATGGGAATTTTGGGAAGAAGCGGGGTAAAATTTCAAGCTGGTTTGAAACGCAGATGGGCCACTGTTCCTGCATTTTTGACATGTTTCTAAGACTTAAGGAAACACTAAATTCCAATTTGTTTCAATCTAAAACTCGCTAGAATGGAAATGGGGGGGGGGGGGGAGGAAACGAGAAAAATAATGACAGCATGAGTTTGCGAAACAACACTGCTCTTGCAAAGTGGGTAAGTCTGCAAATCAACCCACCATACAGAGGTCTTTAAAACATTTATATTTTGGACAATCTAGGGGGGGGGGGGTTGCCACTCAAGGGCTCCAGAATAAAATATCGAAAAACCATTTTTGAAGTCAGGAGTGGTTCGGGATTTCTCGTCTGCGAACTCTTAAAAATTTATAAGTCAAAAATGTTTAGTCTACCTTTAATGATGTAAAAGTGGGGAGGGGGAGGTTTAAAAAAAAAATCGGAAACTGGAGTCTTAAAAACACTAATTTAGGCAATTTTTGGTGAATTTTTGAGAAATGGTTTCGGTGTTCTAACTTGAAAATGTTTTATAGCTAATGTATTAAAAACTATTTGAGGCTATACTTAAATGACTTAAGAGAAAGGGAATTTTTGACCCTCTCCCGAAAAGTGTTTTTAATCGAAGTCTTAAAACTTTAGGCTGTCTTTGGCAATATCAAGAGGGGATAGAGCGCTGTCTTTAGGCGAAATTCCGAAACTGGAGTCTTAAAAGCGCAACTATAGACCATCTTGGGGTTCGGGGTTCCCCTTCCCTGAAAAATATTCAAAGCTGCAGTATTCAGAACAAAGCTTTAGGGAATCTTTGGGGGACTTAAGAAGGGGGAATTCGAAGGCTTTCTCTCTATAAATTTTAGAAATTAAATTCTTAAAACTTCGGTGATAAAAAGGAGGAACCGCAAATTAAAGTCAAATTTAGTGAACTTAGAGGAAAGAGTTCGGGGGGGCCCTCTCCCCCAAAAATTTCTCTATGCTGAAGTATTGAAATGCTGTTTTGGCTGTTTTTGAATGCGTTAAGAGTTAGGGAATTCGGGGATCTTTCTTGAAACATTTTCGAAATTGAAGTCTTAAAACTACGAGTTGTCTTTGGCCATGTGGGGAATAAAATAAATCTTAAACACAAACTTACACTGCCTTAGTAAACACAAGGAGAGGGGGGCATTCCGCCACCTAGCCAGAAACATTTCAGTTTCTGAAGAAATTTTAAGAACTCTGTTTTGGGCTATCTTTGGATGACTTAAGGGGGAAGGGAGTAGGAAGTTTCTTTCAAAACGTTTCTGAAATTAAAGTATTAAGATTTTTAGGTGGTCATAAGTCATGTATATAGGTAAGGGGGTACTGTTCCTAGAAAAAAATTTAGAAACTCAAATTAAAAACTCATTTGTGGTGAACTGAGAAGAAGGAGTTCAGGAGTTCTCCTCCGAAAATTTTTAAGCTTAAAAATATATCTGCTTCATTGGTTTTCTTTTCCTTTTTTTTAATTTAATTGATTTATTTCCCCACACTACTATCAAAAAATGAATGTATTTAAAAATATAAGTATCTCAATAATTTGCACATGAAATACCCTTAATTTTTATTTTAATCACAAAAATGCTATTTTTTTTAACAAATTTCATTACATAGTACACTAGTGCAGCCAGAAACACCTTCTGGAGGGGGTTTTTGGACCAAAAATACCTACTGGAAGGGGTTTTTGAACCAAAAATACCTTCTGAAAGGGTTTTTTTTTTGATTAACAATACCTTCTGAAGGCGATTTCTTGATCAAAAATATCTTCTGAAAGGGGATTTTTTCATCAAAACAGTCCTTTCATATGCAGAAACTACTGTATTAGAATACACATATATGTTAAAACCAATGCCTTTGGGAGAATCTTAAAAGTGTGTTCTGCCATTTAAAAAAATAAAATTAATGGCTATTATTACATTTCTTTTTAGGTATGCATATATTTAAAACAAAATATTTTCGAAAAATTTTCATTACCCAATTTGTTTACATAGCTGTATCATTTGCTAGAATAAAGAGCCTACAAACAATTTTTAATGTATTATTTTATTAAACACTAGTGGTACCCGCACGGCTTCACCCGTAATAGCAAATTAAAAGGTCTTTTGGTTCGCCTGTATATTTACAAATGATGTGTAGTGAATTTTCTCGCCAATTGGCTTGTGCCCACGTTACAGTTCCACGTTATGATAATTTCGTATCTTGCCAATTGGCTTGTGCCCATGTTACGGTTCCACGTTATGATAATTTCGTAATTTATTCGTCCATCTTATGATATTTTTTTCTTAAAATTGGAATAGAAAAAGAACAAAATCGAATTTTCGAAAAATCGCTTGGAGGTGCACACCTCCATGCTACATACTAACTTTTTTCATGAAAATCGGCCGAACGGTCTAGGCGCTATGCGCGTCACAGACATCCTACAGATATCCTACAGACATCCAGGCATCCTCCGGACAGAGAGCCTTTCAGCTTTATTATTAGTAAAGATTCAGTATCTATCAAATCAGCCTGTTATTCCTATTATTTACAAGATATTTTTTTATTTACTTTTTCTCTGAAATATTGATTCCACTTAAATGTTTTTCCAACTTCTTTATGAAGTATGATGATTAATATTTTATTACCTTTTGCAGAAATTCAAACTTTTCCAGAAATATTTTGTGATGCAGACAAATAGTTTGAATTCTCTATCTGATTCATTTCGTAGCTTTAGGAAAATTTGTTCATCTTCAGACAAATCATTAACATTTTTTATAACTTGTGTGCTCCATGACTAAATTTGTGACAGTGAGTTAATGTCAACTCTCCCACACTACATTTATCTTCCAACTAGGTAAACATAATCAGCTCTAAGCACACAGAACATCTAAATGCAACTTACTGCAGCAGTAGTTGTGGAATTAAAGTATCTCAAAGTTTGACTCGAATATCTGTCAGTTTCAGTCTTTATGTTCAGCATTTAATTTGCTTCTATGTGTGTGGGAAAATCCTTTTGCTCCTTGAAACATTGATCAAAAGGGAATATCAAATTTTAAGAAAAAGCTTTTTTCTGACTCAACAGTATACTTATTTGTAACATTGAATCAGATGGCAATTAAGGAATAGTTTCAGAAAATACCCTTTAGAAACTCTTAGTTTAACAATATGATCCTTTTTCTTGCAATAAAACTAGAACAGTCTTTAAATTTAACTTCTTGTACAGGATTATGAGTCTAGCTGTTTGGTAGGAATATATGGCGCATAATTATCATTTGACTGCAATTTCGAGTTTGAGTGCTTAAGAATTTTCTTTTATTTTTGAAAAACAATAGAACTGCTTTAATAACCAGATATTTGAAAAAAAGGTATTTTTTTTATCAACAAACATATTTGTATGCCCACTTGTTAAGAGAAATTCAATCTGGACAAATTTCATGAACTCCTTTTTTACATACACCACAAAGCAAGTTGTATAGTTTATTCCTTTGACTTTTTTTTTTTTTTTTTAATTGTGTAATTCACACTGTAGCAAGTTTCACCAAGAAAACTGATCTTAAGTAAAAATATTTCCCCCCATCCCTGATGTATTTTTGGGTTGCCAATCATTCCTTCTCTTTTTCATCACTAAAAGGTCATAGGAAATTGTTGCTAATAAACACGGCAACTCCTTGTCCCACTTTAATAGTGAAGCAGACGTTCGCATATGCTCTTTGTACTGTTTCCATTAAGTTTAACCGAATTTTCCGATCAAAAGCTACTGAGAAAACGAAAGTATTTATATGCTTTCAACTTCATATACCCTGTACCCATAAGTTTAACTTCTTCAGCACTCTATGGAACTTGGCCTTGCAAGAGACAAATGAATAAATGATGAGTAAACAGCACATGAATTATAAACTTCCGCCATTACACTAGTATTTTTGAGAGCCCCTGTTCTACCTCTCAGCCCTCAACGAACCCCTAGGGGTTCGCAAACCACTGGTTGGGAAACGTGTAGATGAAGAATTTGTGTTTCACTTTTGAAGTAGCAGAACATTTCACAGACTGGAAGAAAGATGAGAAGAGAGCACTTTTAAATAGGCTACTATGTCAGTGGCACAGCAAAGGGGGGGGGGGGTGAACCCCCAAGGCATTGGTTTTAACATACATGCGTATTCTAATAGTACAATAGTTTATGCATATGAAAGGACTGTTTTGATGAAAAAATCCCCTTTCAGAAGATACTTTTGATCAAGAAATCCCTTTCAGAAAGTATTGTTGATCAAAAAAACCCTCCAGAAGGTATTACTGATCCAAAAAACCCTTCCAGTAGGGATTTGTGGTCCAAAAACTCCCTCCACAAGGTATTTCTGGTTGCACTAGTGTACTATGTAATGAAATTTGTAAAAAAATAGCATTTTTGTGATTAAAATAAAAATTAAGAGTATTTCATGTGCAAATTATTGAGACATTTATATTTTTGAATACATTCATTTTTTGATAATAGTGTGGGAAAATAAATAAAAAAATAAAATTGAAAAAAAAAAAAAAATGAAGCAGATATATTTTTAAGCTAAAAATATAAAGAACGGAAAAAGCCATTAATTTTATTTTTTTTAATGGCAGAACACACATCTAAGATCATCAGGAAAAAAGAACTTTTTTGATTATCATATTCCCTTTGGTTGATATTGACTTAAACGTATTTCATACTTTTAGAAAAAAAAAATTACGAAAATAATTTTTTTCTACTTTTAAAATATTACTTAGAATTTTTTCATATTTTTTTCTGAAATCCTCATACTTTCATTAATATTTCTGTAAATTTTCATAAAAATTGGCTAAAAAATAAATGAAATACAAATTATTTTCAATCAAAGCGCAGAATCGTCATAGTTTGGAAAATACGAAAAATTCGAAATTTTGACTGACTGTAAAATGAAAACTAAAGCAGATTGAGAAGAAAAAATCGATGTGGATACTTTTCTACATTAAAGGACTAAACTCACCAAGTTTTATCAAAATCCGTGTCGGTGGGTGTCAAAATGCCATTTTTTTGGTTGAATTGACATGGAATGACCCATATCAAAACGCTTAAATATTACAATTTAAACTGAGGTTCATGTTGTTAGGTTAGAAAAGTCAAAGCCTTGAAATTCAAATGAAACACAGATTCAAAAACTGGCGTAGTTCAAATCTACAACGTTTATACACATACATTTTCCTTAAGCTTGCATGCATGCGGGGGGGGGGGGGGGGGGGGGGGGGGGCTGAAAATATTTTCCGTCTTGAACACATCACCAAAATTGCACCCATGCTGTAGATTACTGTCTTATTGAAACTGCACTGTACATGCTTGCACACAAACTTCTATTTTGCTACAGATTGCTGGGGTCTAAAGCTTGCGAGCTGTTGTAAATTAAGTAATAACTTGTCGTGAATGATAACTGTCACTGAATATTGATTTTAATTCAAATGAAAATGGGAACTATTCATGTTTAAACCCTTAACCATGGACAGTTTTAACCTTGATTTACTTTCAAACAAAAACATCTACACAGAAATGGCAGAAACAGTACAAAAAATACCACACATTTTTTCTTCTTCTCCAAGATGGTAAAAAGCGTGAAGAAAACAGGTTTTTTCGAAGGCGGTAAAAACCATTCCTACCCTGTGTCTAGAAGAGTTCATGTATGCTTTTCATCCCAAAAATTCTAAGCGTTTCTGGAGACACAAAAAAAAAAAAAAAATCTCCCAAATGACCAATACATTATGTATTTTAGCCCATTTTTTTTCGTGAGAATTGAAGTAAATATTTAACCCATTGCCAAACAGACAATAAGAAATTCAGCTCTGTTTTCTATTGTGAAAATTTTCTCACTAGTTTTTCTTATTTTGATGCAATGTAACACGTATGATGAAACCACAACCATGTCAACGACAACAACAAATGCATCGTAATGTATTTCCAGAAAGTAAGGAAATTAAAGTAGAGATTACATGGCTGAACTAACCAGAAAACCATATAATATCGTAATGATGAAAAAAATTTAAATTAGTATCATTTGATAGAACATAGGTAAACATGCTTCTGGATGCATAAATTGTTTGCCCTTGTGTCCCTCGTATCGAAATATAAGTTCTTAAAGTTTGCCGAAATTTTAAGAAAAGTCGCTAAATTAAGCGAGTTTTGATTAATAATGGAAGACATCTTCTGCAGGCTTAGCAGATCGATGTCCTGTGGCAAAAAATTGGTATCTTAAAATTCTTGCCGAGTGTTTGAGTAAGGCGCTTGTCTTTAAATTTTGGCTTACTTTTACGACTTTATATCTCGATAACGGGGGCACGAGGGCAAATACTTATTGAACCCCGAAAATTATCCCTCAAAAATTGCTGTGTACGTCCCTAGCTGTTGATAAATTAGACCTGAGCTGCAGCAACTTTCATGGTTTAAGAAATGTTATGTTTTTGTTCCAAAATCCTAACATTAATTTTGTTGGCACACCAACATTTTTACTAGGCATGTGTTATTGTATTGATGCCCATGTGTAGGTAGTTGTGATTCTCTATTCAAATTTTATAAATGGACATGCATTTAATTTGAACTGTCTGAAAATATTAATGTCTATTTAAAGTAGGTAATGCAAATATATATTTTTTTCTCTTTAAGGTTATGGAGACGGAGCGAATGATATATTTAGTTACAGAGTATGCTAGCAATGGGGAAATTTTTGGTGAGTATTAATCCATCAAAGTAATTTTTTTGTTTGTTCCTTTTTTGATATCTTTCAAAATGTAGGCTTTCAGAAGCAACATAGCATTAAAAAAATGACTTATAAAAACCGAACCATATCTTAAGATTTGTAATAAACTATCAAACTAGATTTAATAAATGTAAAACTTAGGATACCAAATATATAAAAACAGTTAAATAGTTTAATCTAGTTGAATAAATATCTGGAGTTTCATTAAGTATTTGTAATAGGGAAGTTTTCAATTTTTCAATTTTATTTTTATATGATAGAGTAACATGTATGAACATCACAAGTGAAAAAAATTTTACGATACGATAAGTAGTTTTTTTTAATTAATTTTTAAAGTTCAAGCAATTGTGACGTCAAATGGCACAATAAGTGACGTCATGCTCTTTTCCGCCGGGGGAGAAGCCGAAGGATGTGCAGTTGGCTTCGAAGACGAAACATAAGTCTTATCTCCTCGCATTTAACTCCTCGCGTTTTTGGAACATTAACCCTCTCATCCTCTCCAAAATATTCGAATACCATCATTGATGTTACTTGAGGAGGATTATTAGATTGTACTTTAACGAATTCGGCCTCCATAGTGTGTTCAAAAGGATTATTGAATTTCTAAAAAATAAAAATATCAGCACGCTCAAAATGTCCGTAGCGAAAACAAGGGATCTTCGGTGGAAGGCTGCCCATTAGCGCCCTGTGACATAAGCTCGTGACGTTTTAGAAAAGCGCACTTTTGCGTGTGGATTTTAAAAAATTCATTGAAAATCAATCTCAGTGTTTTAAAATTCGGCGATTGTGAATTTTTTAGTTTTGAGGGTCAATTAACAATATCCAATAGTCAAAATATGAACATTAAATAGGTTGCAACTTCCCTATTCAGACCTCTTGTGGTACATAGCTCTGTACGATTTATTTTAAAAATAATTTTCAGTTTCAAAGTGAAGACAGAACTGAATGGTAGAAGAATGAGTTAACAATTTTTGCTTCCTTTATTAACTCTCAATTTTGATGCCACAGTATTGTTTTGGTTTATTGTAAAACTAGCTGTGTCTATTTTTGTAATTTGTTCTTCATAAGCCAACTCATGTTTGTTTTTTCACTTTTCCTTATTCCTTGTAATTATTTTTGTTTTAATATATATTTTGTTTCTTCATATTTTATTTTAAATTCATACTGTTATTAGTGGTGTCGTTGACACTTTTTTCTTTTTTTAAAAATCTGTCTTTACTGTTGAGTTTCTTATGTTTTCATTATTTGAGTTCTGAAGTTATTTTTTGCAGCGGTGATTTTTCAAATGTTTTTTAATTTGCTACCAGTCAGTTCTTGGAAACTTCTTATTTGAGCTGTGTTGTGCTTTGTCTTTCAACTATATATATATATATATATATATATATATATATATATATATATATATATATATATATATATATATATATATATATATATAATTGTCCACTTCCACTTTCTTGAAATGAAGACACAGTTCTTGATAAAAACACAGGAAATTTATTTACACTATTTACAGGAAAGATCTTCAACAACTGCTAAATTATTCATCAGCAATTAAGCAATTATCACACAACACCGTAAACTCAACGTTTACACACGTATTTACTTCCAAATACGAAAACAACACAGCGAAATGCCTCGCTATAAACAGAGCAAAAATCTTCTCAGTTCGGAATCTGAATCGAAACTCCCCTGTTTATCCATCGCTAACGGCTTATATAGACACCGAAAAGAAATTTCTCAAATATTCCACACGCTTCTGTAAAGTAGTAGACCGTTATCAAATTTTATCAATGAACAAAAAGGAAATAGGGGTCGTATACTTTAGCCATATGAAAAAGGGGTTGTATATTCATTACGGGAAACTATTTACAGGTTACGTTCCTACAATAATTACTATTTACAGAATTTGTAACAATATATATATATATATATATATATATATATATATATAATCAGACTCTCATCGCTTCCATCCTCCAATTGGATTTAATCTAGCTTTTATTTTTGTTTTATCGCATGCCTAAAAGGAAACTTCTGATCTTAAATTATAGTTCGTATTGCTATCGATTTCTTTCAAGTGGTTTCCAACTTTCTCATTGATTCTATAGTGAAACCACTATTCTTACTCTTTTAATTTTTCTATTTCATTCCTTTTTTGATATCTTTTCATCTTTTTTTTTTGCATTGAAATGAGAAAGTTCCTTATAACAAGCATTACAATAGAATATGCAAAATGATTTTGTTTTAAAAATTCCCCTCAGATGAAACACTAGTATTAATACTAAATTAATTCGACTGGATTTGTTCCTTTAAAACTTTTCTTGCTTTTAATTTTTTTAAAAACTCAGATTCATATTAATAACACATCGTTCATTTTAACTCCATGGACTGTAACTCCATGATTGTCCCTGAAGTCCCATTTGTCGGGGGAACTCCCAACATCTAAAATAGATGAATCATAAAAATGGAAGGTGCGGGGGACTTCTAGGTGTCATGTTATGCAACTGATATGATGGACGCCTTAGGTTTTATTGAAACTTACTCTACAGGTCGTCTTCATGGATGATGCAAGGTTTTATGTCAAAAATCAATATTTTGTGAATCTATCTACTGAGTACGTCTATACGGTGTAACACAGAATCAAACATATTTTGAATCTGCACTCAAGCTAATGCATTTTATGCTGCTTCCAGCGGCATCCTGATGGGAAGTCACTGTGACCTCCCAAGAAATTTCCTTACTTGACAAATTTTGTCTTAATATTCGGCAAATTCGGAGATAGAAAAAAACAAACACAATAATACTGTCATTTCTTCTTTTTTTGTTTTGTCCTTTCCTTTTTTAATGATACCAAATCTCTTTCCTCATTAGATATAGGTACTTGCACATGAATATGATTTATCATTCAGTAAAATTTGAAATTTCATTCGGTAAATTAAGAAAATTTAAGCCTCCCCCCCCAATTTAGTTTACCACAAAATAGCAGACATGTTCAATAAGGGACATATCATGTGAGTAAGTAGACAAAGGAAGAAAATGTATCGTTGCCTCAGAGCAACACTAAGACATCTAATCCCATGAACAACACTAAGATATCCTACTGTTGCTCTGGGGCGAGGATATGTGCTATGCTGAAGAAGCTACATGTATTGTCTTCAGCATTCCATAAAACACGTAGAGAAGGGCATCATGCTACCAAAATAAAACTCTAAGCTTTGTGGTTTGACCTTCTCTGACGTGCCTGTAATTGTTGAGATTGTTCTTGCTCCTGATCAGATGTGATTGATGCCCCAACAGTCACACTCACAAACCACTCTTATTACCCTCATACCCCCTCATTCCAGTATTTTACCTGTAATGTCTATCTGTATAATATAAAACGAGTTGTCTTCACTTTGAACTGGAGCTTTTACGTTGCTTCTACCCAGCATGCAGCAGAATATGTCTGAATATCCAAACCATGTTCGGGGGATTTTTTTCATTTGAGGAAAATTTTTCAAAAAAAAAAAAAAAAATCTCAAGCAGTTTTTTATTAAGTTTTGATGTCATACAGGGATGTCTCACTTAGTTTTAAACAAACTAGGAGCTTATAAAATTGATTTTTTTTTTGTTTTTTTTTTGTTTTGTTTTTGTTAAACCAGTTGAGCTTTTTGATTTTCAGAGAATGGCATTTTATGTAAGAAATTTGTCTGCTGTCATTGGTTAGGTACATCAAACGCATCTGAAAAAGGTGATGTTTAAGACGAGTTTAATCATAAGCTTGTGTAATTTTCAGTAAAAGCAAAAAACTTTCCCTAATATGCAACATGAATGAGCAGCAAATGAATTTTTTTTCTGATTTCTATGATGTTCTCCTTTGAACAAAGACCTGAGTGTTGATAGTTCCAACTTCACACCAAAGCTCTTAATACATCTCCACCTCATGTTATCATATCGAAATACTTGAACCTAAACTTTGTGGATCATGTGTTCATGAATGTAACGAAACAATTGTAGTTTTGATCATTATAAATTTATGAACTTCATTTGTAGGATTGGAAAGTAAGAATTTTTCTTTGCTTTTTACTTCATTAGTGTGCATGATTATGCTCTTCCATAAAATGTAGGATGTAGCCAATTAGAAGAAAGGTAATAAAAGCAACAAGTCTAGCCCTGAAACACCAATTAAAAAATTTTATTCAGAAGATTCACACAGAAAAAAATGAAGCATGTTTTTTTCTGAAATTCTCAACTCTAAAAAAATTTCATTTTTCTGAAACACTATAAAGTAATCAAGGAGACTATGTTTGTTAAGAGGATTAAAAATAACCAATTTGTTAAAACTCGGTTGGTGGTTAAACTAGACATGTATATCAATGTCTTCTTTGTCAAGACTGTGACATTCCCCATCGACTTCATGGTACTCAGAGCTTATTTTACGACACATTAAATTCAAAGGTTTTTCCTCCTTACAAATTAGTTTTGAAAATGCAGTTTTAGATTATCTTTGGTGATTTGTGATGTTAAGTTAATGAGAAAGGTTCAGATCCTCTCTTCAAAACGTTTTGAGAATGAAGTCTTAAAAGCACATTTCAGGATATCTTTGATGATGTGAAAAGAATGGTTAGAATTCAGGACCTGTTCCAGAAATTTTTTGACATTGAAGTTAAAAAATAGCAATTTTAAGCTATACTTATATGTTGAGACGTTTGGAAAGGGCCGCTCAGAATCTCTCTCTGGAAATCGTTTAAAATTAAAATCGCCAAAATACCATTTAAGGATATTTTTGTTCAAATGAAGAAACCTTTCCCTCCAGAAATTTTTTTAAATTGAAGTCTCAAAAATGCAATTTTAAGTTATCCTTGGTGACTTTAGGGAAGAAAGTGAAAGTTAAGAAGCTCTCTTCTAGGGAGAGGCGATTGCCTCTTCCTGCCCCCATTTGGCTATGATCATGCTTAGTAGTGACTTTTGAGATTTTCTTGGCTTAGGTTTCTTTTAAAATGCTTATAAAGAAATATATTATCCAATTAAAAAAAAAATGTTTTCAATTTGTAAGCTTCTCGCAGGACGGGAAAAATATGCTCGCGGGCCGTAGATTGGAGAACCCTGGATTACAACATACCTCTGAAAAATTTGATGTCTGTTTCTGGGATTATTGGAAAATTTGGTTTAAACAGACTAATAATTTTGAAACTTGAATATTTGCCATGCTATATAATGTTACGATATTTCTTTGTAGTATGCTTCTGAACTTGAAGAAATTTAAGTGCTTAAATGCCTTTGTGTACTTGCATATGTCGATTAAAATGTATTTATTTGCAATTTTGTTTCTATTTCTTTTTTAGATCATTTAGTTGCCCATGGCAGAATGAGTGAGAAAGAAGCTAGGCATAAATTCAAGCAAATATTAACAGCCATTCACTATTGCCACGAAAGGAATGTTGTACATCGCGATCTAAAAGCTGAAAATTTGTTGCTAGATGAAAATATGAATATTAAAATAGCTGGTAAGTTTTTGCACGTTTGGATACTAATTAATTTATTTTTTGAACCTTGTTTTTCAGCATGAGCTGCTTTTATACTCCAGTTATTATCATACTTGTTAACCTCTTATACCTTTTGTAAAATATTTCAGCTGATTAGCAATTGATAGAAACTTAAAATCAAGCTTTGTAAAGCAATTTTTCTGTGCTAGTAATATGTAATTTGTTTCAAACATTTTCAGATTTTGGCTTTAGCAATTACTATGAGTGTGGGAAGATGTTGTCAACATGGTGTGGAAGTCCCCCATATGCTGCTCCAGAATTGTTTGAAGGAAAGCAGTACAATGGACCAAAAGCTGATGTTTGGGTATGTTTTAACTTGAAATTTCATTCCTATTTTTTATAAAAATAGCTTTTGCTTGATAAAAGCATTGCACTCAAGTCATAGTTTTATAATTACAAAATATTTCTTAAGCTTCCTTTTTTGTTTATCTGTTGTTTGTCCATTTTAAAACCTTAGTTTGCTTTAAGAGAGTGATTTGGAGTAAAAATTAGTGTGACGGGATAATAGCTGAGGATATTTCCTTCAACCCTAAAGGAAAGTACAAAGGACTGACTACCTGGAGACAGGTTTGTGTGGAACGTGATGAACAGTTTTCAGCACTTGATAGAGAGAAACAAAAACTGCTGTGGGCAGATAAACACTATCTGAAGAAAGATAAACACTATCTGATCGAGATATTTGAAGAAACGCATTTTGGATTCCATACTGAAAATAGGGAAACGTTGGAATTACACATTTTTTTCAATAGTCACCAAATAAGCAAGCTTGTACAATGAATCAAAAGTACAATAGATGACAAAAAAGCAAAAAAAAAAAAAGAAAAAGGAAATCTTGCAATTTCTGCCCTTTACCTGCTAGCGGCAGAAAAGTGGGAAGTTCTGTTTGCATTACTTATTGGATTACAACCAATAATATGGTAGGAAGAAAAATGGATGGGGGAAAGCTTGAAATTTGAAACTTTGTTGACAGGGCATAAATTTTTTTTGACCTTGAGACACAGTTAGTTAAATCTAAGTAAAATAGAAGTAGTATTGAACATCAAAACATGCAGAAAAAGATCAAGTTATGAAGCTTTTTCATCAAGAATAATTTATTCATTTATCATTGAAGAATGTTTATTGATGCATATAAGTTAAACGTTTTTTTTTTTGAATATATATATATGTATATATATATATATATAAGGATAATTAGTCCAAAGAAAACTATATTTATGTAAGCAGCCCTGGTTTTAGTATGAGTTGATTGCAATCTTTTTTATGGCAATATTTGTTCTTTTGTAAATTAGTTTTTCTTATTTAATAAAGAAATTTTCCTATGATCAATTATGAGTTTCGTTTTTAGTATGGTAATGTTTCATAACCCATTCTTGTATGAAAATTTTAGAGCCTGGGAGTTGTCCTGTATGTTCTAGTCTGTGGAGCCTTACCATTTGATGGCAGTACGTTGCATTCTCTAAGAAACAGAGTGTTAGCTGGAAAGTTTCGTATACCTTATTTTATGTCTACTGGTAGGTAAAATGACATCTTATACATATCTCGAAAATGAACAAGAATAATTATAATTATTCAAGATTTTTTTTGCTGTAAGATAGTTCAAATATTTCTAAAAATAACAGTCGAAGAAATTATTTTATGCACAATTTGTTCTTCAAGAACTAAAAATTCCATGTTTCTGTTTGAAATTGTATTGCATCAATTAAAAGTTTGTTCAAAGATCATTGAATTAATTACCAAACCTTATCTTTTATCTTTCATAGGCTTCTATTATTTCTTTTCGTCTCTGAAATAAAATTCAAGCAGTGGAAACTTATTTAATTGTGCTAAAATACACTGAGCTTTCTATTTTATTGTTCTAGAGTTTGTTGTAACAGTAACTTATTGGCAATTTTAGCACCAAAATTTTCTATTTCCCCCATTTGACAATTGTCCACTTCCTTAGTGATATTTTTACTTCATTTTGCAGTAAAAAATAAGTAAAGAGTGGTTTTGGAATACCTAATTGCAAACAAAAGGGAGGTGTACAACTAAAACACATAAAATTTCAACCTCTTATAAAAATACACAAGATAACAAATTAGCTATTGTTTGTTTTCTTAAAGCTTATTTGAATTTTAAATACATAAAATTTTGCAATATTTTAGAAGAAAAGTATAATTATTGAATTCATAATTAAATTAAAAAACACCCATTTATTAATGAATTTTTGGTATTTATCCTAAATTATAAAACCCAGGTATCTTCTATACTGTATGTAACACTGGTAATTAATTTTCCTTGACTAATCAAGATTATTTACAAAAGCATTTTTGTAATTTATTTAATCAATACTTTTTTGTATTGGGTTATATTTTTTTACCAAGAAAAGGTTGATAAATTCAGAAAAAAAGTTCAGTTACTGTTAAGTAAGATCCCCCTTTTTTGTGGTGATCTTAAACTAAATGATAACGAACTTAAGTTTCTTCCTTTTTGTTTCAATCCAAAATCTATTTAATACAATTAAAATTCTATATTTAATGGTTCATAAGGAGTGAGAAAGGCAATAAAACTATTCAGGAAAATTTTCTTCATTATTTTTGCTATTAAATAAAGAGATATAAATATTCAAGAACTTAGTAGTCAAATTTTCCTATGTGTTGTATGACTACTATGGAATGATCTATTGCTGCACATCAACTAGTACTCAAGTTTCTTCCGATTTCTTTTTTGATGCCAACCGTTCATTAATTTAAAAATTGTATATTTTCAAAAATTTTAAGGTGTGTGTAAATTTATTCAAAGCAATATATATATATATTCAGACAATTGTTTAGCAAACATGTTTATTACAGAATATTTTAACATGCAACTTGTACATTTAAAATTATTTTTTTTTTTTGCAGAATGTGAGATTCTTATTAGGCACATGCTTGTTGTCGATCCTGCAAAGAGGTTATCCATTGATCAGATTATTAAACATAAATGGATTGTTCAAGAACCAGATGAGCAGTTCGATAAAACCTTAAAAAAATACAGTATTAATAGTGAGAAAGAGGAAGAAGAACAGCTCTGTGAAGTTGTTATTGACTATATGTTACAGTTACCTGCATTTAAAAGAGAAGATATAGTAAATGTATGTATTTTGTTCTTAATGCTTTAAAATATCTGCATGTGTTTAAAAACATTTTGTAATTTTTACACTATCATGTCTGCATGTTTTTTGCACCAATCAAAAACAATGAAGAAAATGTAGTAAAAAATTGTGCATGTACGAGTGGAGTTCCCAACCTGTAGGTTGCGACTCCAAATGGGGTCGTGAAGCATTTCTTATGAGGTCTCGACATTGTTTCTACTTTTAAAATGTGTAATATTATGCAGTTTTAAAACTTATATAAAAAAATAGCAATGTTTTTTACAAAGTGGCAATTTAATATACTTCATAGCGATATGTTGCGATTTTGTTGAGTGTAATTGGTTTAAATTTTTGTTTTTAAAAGTTGTCATTAAGTTCCTATTTTTTGTTTCTTATGTGTCACTTTTCGTAAAGTCAAGGCTTTAACTGGTTCGATTTCCCCCTAAAAGTCCTGTTTTCAGTTTGAAGTCTCTTAGTCTTTTTCATAATTTGGTCTCTTAGTCCCCCCCCCCCTTTCCTTCAAAATTTCGGTTTCATTTTGAATTTTCCCTGTAACCTGTTTTATCGATTGGTGTTTTTTTTTTCTAAAAAAATTGAATATGCTGTTTATACCCCTTCCATGATGATTTGTGAATTTAATCAAACGGGGAGCATGATAGCTCGAGTTCAAAACTTTGTAAAAGGTGTTATAAATTCATTCAGCATAGGTTTTGTTCCAAGCAAAAGTAATTTAAATTTAAAAAAAATCTGATTAATTCACTAAAATTGGCTGATTTATAAATTACCTACTGTTGAAGACTCAGGGTATCTTTAGTTTTAACTTTTTCGAATTAGGATTAAGAATCTTTTTTTTGAATTTAGGTTCTTTTTCTCCTATGGACAAACTAAATATCTGTTTGCAGCAGTGTAAAGTGAAAAAAAAAATTTTTTTTTATAAATGTTTCACCTTATATTTTAGTACAAGAATTTGGTGTCAAAATGTGTTATAAATTATGGTAGCAATCTTTTCCTGATTTCTACGAAATGTTATATCCTCTTCAAATGTATTTGAAATGGAGCTGAGAGTTCTTCTGTTTTGTTCTATAAATTTGAATTGTGAAAACTTAATCATGCAATTGGTTAATACCACATAAGTTTATTACTTCTGTGTATTTTTCTGCAGACTTGGTATTTCTGTGTTTCTGAAAATTTTAAAAGCATAATCAGTTAGCAGACCATGAAAAAGAGCTTAAAAATGAATTATCACTTCTCTGTCTGCTATCAAATATCAAAATATTAAGACTCACTTAAACTGATAAGAAGCATTATTATGCATATGAAAGAAAAATGCCTCAATCAAAATCAATCTAATATCAATTTTTTTTTTTTTTTTTTTTTTTTCATTTTGCAAATGTTGAGACTTCTTTTATTTATGAATATTTTGTTTGTTACAGTCAGTCAAAGGAACTAAATTTGATCAATATAGTGCAATGTATCATTTGTTATTGGAAAAAATAAAAGCACATCAGCGAATGGCACTTTTACCCCAAAATTTACCTGTTGCATCTCAGCCCCAACGGAAAGCAAGCATAACCACAGGTGTAGGTGAGTAAATTGTTTTGGTGTTGGTTATTGAATTATTAATTTCTGTGTTTCGTTTTGCAATTTGTTTCTCTGCTGTGAAAATATATGCATTGACTTTAACGTTTTCCTAGAAACTTACTATTAAGCCAGATTCTATTATTTTATCGTTATATGTTGCGATAAAACAGTAATACATATTTCTAATGCAACTAAGACATATTAACATCTTCATATATATATATATATATATATAATAGCCAATGATTGAGTTACTCCTGACGTCTGTTACAATGAAACTCGCGCCATGGCATGATAATTTGATAATATGTTTTGGTAATGTTTGTCATGCAGGGAAAAGCTTTATTGTAACGAGGCTGAACTAGATCCGGTTACTTAACTGTTTTACTGGCAAGACTGTCATTTTAGGAGAATGAAGAAGTGGTCAACGATTAACGCTATCGACTGGAGTTTAGGGTTAATAGACTGGAGTTAAGATTAAAATTTCAACTATCAATATATCACCAAACAGACAATTGCTTCGTTCAAATGTGGAAGCAATTTTCATCATTTTCTAGTTTATAACAGTAATAATGATGTTTATTTTCAGCCCACAGCTTGGAGTATTCATTACTTCTGTAATGATTCAATATGTTTTGTTTGGGAACAAAATCAAAACAAATGGTTTTTTTTATCAATATAAATACTTGCTGTGCTATTAATGATTAGTGGCACAGCAGGGTGCGAGGAGGAAGCTAATACCTTAGTAGGTTTGTTGGCACTTGGAACAGATACACTCACTCAGCTTACTGGAATAAGCTTGACAAATAAGGCTTTACTTATAGCTTTAAGAGGGCTATTGGTCTTGTTGGGGATTGACAAATCGACTGGGACCAGCTAAGCTGGGCCTAGAACTTGTTGCTGGTTGT
The DNA here is from genome assembly GCF_026930045.1 of Uloborus diversus. Lineage (NCBI taxonomy): Eukaryota > Metazoa > Arthropoda > Arachnida > Araneae > Uloboridae > Uloborus > Uloborus diversus. The sequence continues at coordinate 130,441,580 of NC_072736.1, forward strand.
CTCTTTTGTATTTGATGAAAATGTGTGGTTTGGGAGTTGAAGTAACATTTTTTTTTTGTCCTTAAATGTTTTGCTTTAGAGTGGAAGCCTTTGATTTTTGGAGAATCATGCATTTTTCTTAGTTATATTTAACAAAAGCTTTTTGCTTATTTTACTTTTAAAACCTAACTTTCCTTATAGATATGCTGCAGCATCTCTATAAAGGACAGAACATACACTGTGATGGCCTGATCGGTAGGGTGTCATACTCTTAATGAAAACGTCCTGAGTCCGATCAAAGCCGGTCAAAGATCCTTCGTGTTTGTTCAATGACTGGGGCACATTAAATAAGTTGTAGTCACAGTGAATCAATACATCTGGTGGTGTTGGATCAGGGATTGTTCAGCTTCTGGTCTGGATAACAAAAATCAGAGCTGTTTTCAGAGCCCCATTTAACTGGTTAAGCCACAAATAGTGTAGGTATGGGAGACCCTGGAATGTGAAGTGTTGAGGACAGAATTGGAAAATTTGAGTTTAAAAGGCTTTAAACAGTTAAGGAACGGAAAGAATTTTTGTGAACTCATAATTGAGGATTTTTAAATACTTTTCTGGAAATTAGTGCAATTTTTTTTTTTTTTTTTTTAATTTTCAATCATTGCTGTGAAATAGATCATTTAAAGCTTAAAAGAGAATCCTGAAATGATTTTGCCTTAAATAAAAAATTTTGCTACTTTCTTGCATTTAACAACTTTTGTGCTCGAAGTTCATGGTTTCCTTCCGTGTTGCTTAGAAACTGCTCTTGTTTTATTCAAAGATTTTAAGGAATGTCATTGTTAAATAAATTAAGATATCTATGTATTATGTCTTTGACCAAATTTTCATAACTTTCTTTCTTTTTAAAATTTAGTTGAAAAGTCCCCTCCTGCTGATTCGAATGTTGAAGTTGATCAACAAGCTACTGTGAAGCCCATGTTTAGTCCGATACCCATTGTACAACTTGTTACAGAAAATCTTGAAAAGGTATTTTCTATAAAATGTGCTTTTTAATAATACTTTCACTGTTGTTCAGTTTTCTAACTGAACTATGGCAAAAGTATTTCTTTTACGTTATTATGATACCAGTTTTAAATTTGTCTTACATGCTAATATTAAGTTGCAGAAATTTGATTGGTTTTGTTTTACTGAAAAGCCTTTTTTTTATCCACTTCAATTTTTATAGTTTGGTGATGTTGAACTGGAATCTGATGAAGAAGACAGAAGAACAGAAACAGCACAGTCTCAGTACCATGTGGTTAGGCGTCATACAGTTGGTCCAGATAATGCTGATGCCCCAGAAGCTGGTGCAGTTGGTGGTGACCTGTTTCTTCCACGAGGTGGACCTATGTATGGCACTACTCTTCACCCAGGCACTGCTCTGCCTCTCAGTGCCCTTCCTCATACAAATCTTCCCCTGAATTTGCCACTTGTTCAAAATCAGCCCCCTCAAGTGTTTTGTGTCAAAGATCAGCATTTACTCAAGCCTCCTCAAGTGCTCGGTGCAGGTAAGTTAATATTTTGCTGCTAGGACCAATTGAGGCAGTGAGAAGCAAAGGGTTGTAAGTGTTGAAATAAATAGTTTGGAGATTACCAGTACAAATGGTAGGTGAACCTCTCTTCGGTATTGGGGAGAGAGATTGTGCTAGAAGCTACATCCCTTTGCTTCTCACTGCCTCAATTGTGCAATTTGTGCTAGACAGAATCAGGGGGCCAATACAGATTACCAGTTTAGGCGAGGGGGTCATGCTAATGAGGGACCTCTCTTTTTTTTTTAATTTGTGGAGAGAAGAAAAGCATTAGAAAATTCTACATTTGTTGACGCCATTGTTATCGCTTTCAAAGTCTACTTCAGATAATATTGTAGCTTAAATTCAAGATAATGCAGGTGAGAAAAAAAGAGAAATCCTCTAATAAAATAGCAGGAGAAAGAGACAATAAGGCAATCAATACAGAACTAATAAAAATAGTAACCAAGTAGGAACTTTTGTGATTTGTTCTGTACACTCTTTGTTTAAGAGCACTCAGTTAAAACGAGCAAATATCTATCATGATCCCTTTGCTCTCGCTATAAACTAGTTTGTATTATCTGCTTAATCCCATTTTTTTTATTTCTTCATGTTCTATTTTCAAATTTCCTGGGAAGGATTTATGTTTTTAAAAAAATTTTGTACTTAGTTTTATACTGCTTTTTTTTTCAGTTGGAGGGCTTGGAAGACGTGCTTCAGATGGTGGCGCCAATGTTCAAACAACAACAATGTACAATCAACGCAAAGTCATTCCTGGGCAACAAGGGCAGTCACCTAGTAAAGAAAGACCATATACAGTAAGTTACCCCATGTAATGTTTTAACAAGTGTTCTTTTTCATTTTGAAACACCTTGATTTAAATCATTATTTAAAAAAAAAATCATGGATTTGAATGAATTTTTCAAAATAGATTTATAAAAGAGAAATCTAGGTGATAAAAGTTTCCCCCAAACTCCTGTTATAGGCTTTAAGTGGTTGCTGCACACCACCATTTAAGGCAGCAGCACCCAAAAAAATAACATTCTGTCTTTCATTTGCATGTCATTCTTAATGACTTTTTGTTTGGAAGTATTTACAACAAAATGGTCAATATTGAATTAATGGGAAATGTAGATGATCTTCTAAAATGAATAGAACCTATTACTATAGCATTAGATTCAAATTTTAAAAAAAATGCCTTCTGAATGATTCAGATAGAAAAGAAGTTAATATTCATATTTAAAAAATAATATTTAAACAAGATTCTTCTGATAGTATTTCTGTGATCATGAAATTCCTGGGGAAATCCAAAGATGCCAACCTTTGAAAATCCAAAATCGTAGCTGCATTTTGCTCGGTGGGGGGGGGGGGGGGGGTGCTGCTTCAGAATCAAACAGTGATGAATCGTCAGCAGTATATTGTACAAAATAATGATACTCAATGGATTCTCAAATATGATACAGAAAATATTAATACATAATAAAAGGTTTTATACTGAATATTTTAAGATGATAAATTCTTGATTATTAGTTCTACTTTTCATCCGGTCGGCATGTCTTTTTAAAGTAAGATGCTTGCGGCAATCATCCCGACCACCATGTTTAACTGAAAAACAGCTATTGCAAATAGTACATCTTACATAACGCGTCTTTAAAGATGAAATAAGGAATGGCCAAGTGCTTTTATATTCTTCAAGATATTTTTGGCAATTTTTCTGCTTTTTGCCGAAGAACCCATAAACTGCATGAAAACTAAACCGGAAGCACACATGTAGAAGTTTGATTTTCTGAACTTACCGGTTTAGTTTTCATGCAGTTTATAATTTTTTTAAATTTTTATTTTATTATTATTATTATTTTGCATTCTTAGGTTTATAAATTAGAAAAACAGAAATAGTAGTTTTTGGACGCACTTTCGTAGCGTTATAGTTTAAAGCTGTAATTCGTAGAAACTACGATTTTTTCGTAGCAGTTGGCAGCTCTGGGGAAATCCGATTCTTTTTATGAATTCCATTTTGATAATATGCTTCACTGGATCTCCCCTACTTGATTGGTGGAAAAGTCACTTTTAAATTGGTAAAGAGGGCTACCTGCAGCTAGTGGCTCATCAATTGTTGACTGCAAGGGTATCATCTGCTACAGAAGAAAGAACTTTTCTAACCTTTTGTTTAGTACAGTTTAACCTTTGTAACTAACTTTAAAATGAAAAAGCAGCTATGCTTGGTCTTATTTATAAATCACTTCATATTGACATTAAAAAAAAAATAGATTTCAACATTTCTATAAAAATTGAAAATCAGAATCAATGGCGTGGTGTACTTTGGCGCAACTGACGTCAGGCCAATCGCTGGTCGTATCTTCTTGTGGTGCTTCTGAGGCAATTACAACGCTTAATAAGTAATTGATTTTTTTGTGTGGAAAAATAATTAGATTTTCGGATTTAGGAGGTCATTTTTGATAATGAGGTGCCCTTTTCAATTAATAATGTTCCCACGCAATGATAATATCTATTCTCCAGTAATATATAACACCTCATCCATATTTGTAGCCTTTCAATTGTTAAAATTTATTTATTTATTTTACTTTAACACAAACTGCCAGATGGCAACACTTTGTTGTTGAAATGTACAAAGACCAACGAGATCGTGTTCGATAGATGATTAAATTTAAATTGAGCGCCAGACTTCTTGAGGTGTAACAACTTTAGGTGTAATGTTAATAAAGTTTGATTGACTTTTTTTTAATATAATGGAGTCAAATTTATATACGAAATTATTGAGTTGGTTTATACCTTCCCAACTCCCTCAATAAGTTAGCTTAAAAGTTTTGAAAATTTACGAGATGCTGCTGTTGTTGTCCATTCTAGATATGAGATACTTAGGAATTAGTATTTATTACAATCCATTTGTATCACCTTAAACCTTGATGATGCACAGTAAACTCATTTGATGAAGTGACTCAATTTTTGATAAATGACCTCCAATGTTCACCAAACTTGCTTTTTTTTGCATGCATGCATTTAATAATAATACTGTTGTTTTTATCTCATGCTCTTGCTGTAAAGTTGAGGATTGCTTTTATGAACAGTCATTTTGTAACCTATTTTTTTATTGATGCTTAAAAAGGCTTTAAGAGCAATTTCCCATTATGCCTCAGAGAACGAATCCAATAATTTTACAGAGCCCAATAAATTATGCATAACCCATGGTTCCAATTAAACAACAAAACATTCACAGTAAACTCCTGATTATCCACAGAATTAAGTGGCACAAGTGCCGGCGATAGAAAAAAAATCGCAGATGAAACCCAAAAAGGCTAAAATGAGACTCATAAGAGAAAAATTATTGTTCCTCAAAAACTTGGCTACATTGATGCATAATACTTTCTACAAACAGTGAATATATATATAAATATATATATATATATATATATATATATACAGTAAAAATGCTTGGTATTTTTACCCAACAGAAATTAACATGAAAAAAGGAAATTAATTTGAATTTTGACATCTGGAATTCAATTTATGTTTTTCACAGTCACAAGTGTGTGTATGTAGGCATGTGTGTTCGTGTCTGTGTGCAGGCATAAGTGTGTGTGTGCGATATGGGCACAGCCTGGTGTTTTCTCTGGCGAAGCAGCATCGGGAGGGGCCGGTTGATGGTGGTGCCGCAGAGGGAGGCGGGGGAAAATAAAATCATAGGAACAACAAAACGGTCAAGTGAGAACAATAAGCAAAGTGATTGCTTAATAAAGAATAAGTTTGTACGATGAGGGAAGCACAATAAATAAATTAATAAAACAACAACCGAGTTTAAATTTACAATTTTTCAATACAAAAGAACAGCCATTGATGCTTCCTTTTTTCTACAAAAATAAATGTTCTTGATTGTTAAATGACTCACAGATAAATAGGCCCAGCGGTTAATCTGCTCGGTGACAATCAGGAGTTTATTGTGCAACAAAAATGTTTTAATACAATCGTTTTGTGCAGCTACATGTGGGGAAAAAAAAAACTTTCTATAATGAAAGCAAAAATTGATTAATAGATGCAACTTTTCATTGACCAAACTAATTTCTTCTAGATATCACCAAACAGCACATTGCCTCAAGGTCTTCAAGCATTAGCACTACAAGAAGATGAGGGCCAAGAACAGGAGGAGCAATTAGCACAATCTTCTGTTCAAGGGTATGCCATGGCTGAGATGCACTTTTGTTTTATAATTAAGTTTTCAATGAAAAAATTTGAATACTTGTTTTGCATGTTTTTGTGTTTGAATTAAATTACTACGAGCCTTGTAATGTAATCTCCTCTGACTGTTGGAGAAATACTGCATACTCCGACCCCCCCCCCCCCCCCCCCGAAAAAAAGGGCCATCTAGTTTCAAAAATTCCTAAAAGCCCATTTTTTTACAAATCCAGTCTCTTTATAAAAAAAATTAGTAAAAAAAGTTTGAAAGAAAATAATTACAAAGAATGACATATAATGACTAATAAGCTCATTTAAACATAGGAAATTATTAAGAATTATCTATATATATCTTTGGAGCCAATTGGGCATAATCTTAAAAGTGCTAGATATTCATAAAAATATTTAATTTTTTAAGTATTTAAAGCTCCCCTTATAAATAATCTACCTTGAGAATTAGAGCGAAAGAAGTTCTCCATTGGAATACCAGGCACATATTTTATTGATTAAAATGTTCATACATTTGCATTTGAGAATATGGTTATGTTAAAAAGGGTGATAAATTAAGCCATTTTTTATAAACTATGAATAGTCTTTTTTTTTTTTTTTTTAATAGTCGCTGCACTGGGTTAGATCATTGCTATTTCCTTTTGTGCTAAAGCCATAGAGAAAACTAAAAGTATAAATAAATATGAAAATAAGACAAATTTACTAGACATTTGTGGGATAATTAATTGATAAAATTCCAAGACCTTGCAAGAAGTTCTTGAAGGCGGCCACTTGGAAAAGGTAAATAGGAACAGTCAATATTAAATTTTAATTTTACATTGACAGTCAAACACACATAAAATTCATTAGGTGGCAAAACATATATTTTAAACAGGAGAGATTTAAGATAAATAAATACCTTTGTGCTGAACAGTAAAGTAAGAAAAACAACGTTAAAAAAAGCACAAATTTGCCAATTACAGCAGACACGTGTTTCAGCGTTACAGGGAACGCCTTTTCAATGCAAAAAGTAATGAGCTTATGGATGAAAAAACATCTGACAAAAGAATTTGAGCTTTTTATAAGGAGAGATTTAGTTTAATTTTCATTACAGAAATTTGTCACAGATTAGATTAAGTAAAAAAGTCTTTTCAATCCTACGAATTAATTGCAGAAACTTACAATTATTTAATGACCAATTTTATTTATATTAATATATCTATCAATTGCTCAATAAAAAAACAAAATTAAGAACTATTTCTAAAAACATCCGAAAGTACATTTTCTATTTTCAATATAGATAAACTACCAGAAACATAATGTGCAATTTTAAATTGGAGATTGACGACTTGGAAACTAAAAGTTTTTATTAAGCGGGCAAAGTTTACATGTAGCTGAAAAATTCCTGTGTTCATGCTTTCTCACGCTGTAGTAAGCGTTCTATGCTGTCCAGGGCAGTTCAATAAGATCCCCTCGAGTATAATATAGAAGTAACATATATTTTTCTTTTCATTAAATATAGAAGTAACTATAAATACTTACTTCTATATTTAATGAAAAGAAAAAACAATTATTGCATGAATTCTAAAACTGTCCTGGGACATTCTCAGCCGACTGAGAGAAGCCATTTAGGTGCAAGAATATGTGTGGAATGTATTGACACTGTTTTCGTTTGATCAAATTCATTTCTTTCTAAATCACATGCTATTCGATTCTAATATTGGCGGAATATGAAAATTCAACCATTAATGAATGATACCAAATAAATAGATGGTCTCCAACAGATGGTTTAAAAATGTCTGATAGGTCAAATCTGCTCGTATTTTTAGAAGTTTCATCAACCACTGCGTCCGCTGAAGTGCTCATGTAAAATTTGCAACACTTGGATTCATTTAAACCTGATTTATTTACAAAACTAATTTGAAAAGTGTTGCCAGGAATTGCTACAGGCTAGGTTTTTTTTTTTTTTTTTTTTGAATGACACTTTTCACAACATTTTCTTTAAGTAGCACTTTACACTACAAACTATGAAAAAAAATAGTGACTACAGTAGTTTCACTACTCGTAGCGCACTGCTTCCGACCACTGGTTTGGACATTGGTTTGTATCTACCAAGTTGCTCACAAAACATTTTGTTTTTGCTTGCAGTTACTCTGTATGGGAGCAACCTCAGAATTTCCGTATTGGAATAAACCCACCAGAGGAAGTGCAGAAAAAAGTTCCTCCTATGAAGCAGAGAAGAACAGGATTGTTAACTGTTTTAGAGAAGCAACCTGGTATGATATTACTTTTTTACTGTAGGAACTATACTTATAAGACCGTAGAAATTTTCCATTTTTGTTGAACTTGTTTTTTTTGTGACAAATGATAGCCTGTGTTTTCCTTTAAATTTACAAAAAAAAAAAAAAAAATCATGCAATACTTATTGTGTACTCATTACGATAGTTTTCATATATTACATTGAACTTTGTGCATTGTATGGTACTAAAATTTTACGAACGTAAATTATTTTTAAATAAAAAAAAATTCAAGGGAAAAACAAAGATTATTCCTGCACTAGGTCTAATTATTATTGAATACCTTAGTCATCTTCCTTCTATTAATAAATTGCTACAAACAAAAAGTGTTCCATTCGTTTTCATATATAACTCAGTTCAGTTTCTCCATCTAAGTCTTTTAGTTGTGTTTAGAAAATTATCTTAACTGAGTTATTTGTTTAAATTCAGGCAGCGTTTTTGATAGTCTTTGGTTTGTAATTGGAAGAATTTCCATCACAATCATATTTTACCTCTTTTGAGGGTAGGATTGCTGTGTTTTGAGACTTCACCAGGCAAAACGAAGGGAACAGGACGGTTGCTCTGTTTGTCTGAACCTGTCCTTGCTGAAATGAGATCTAGCTACATATACTCACTATTGAAATTACGAGCTTCATTGAAGGAATTTGATGGAATTGTGTTTTGACTAATCTTCTGGAAAGAGGAACCATATAGCAAGTTCATAGTTTTAATGCTATTCACATGGTGTTTTGATGATAGAAAAGCATCTCACCGAAGTGCGTTAGAATCTTTCAAGAATGCAGGATTTCTATTGCCGACCAAAAAGAAATTAAATGAGCTTCAAAGGGAAGTTTGGGAAAATGACATGCATAAAAAATGGCAGACTTAACTTTTTTTATGAATATTTTCATGTGACTGCATTCTAATTACTACTGAATCAGATATAATAGATAATAAGAATTAAGAATAAATATATTGGTATGGAAAATATGTATGTGGAAGTTTAAGAAGAGAGTAATGAAGTTGCAGAAGAAGGAGCTCTTATTTACGCAAGAATACTGAAAGCTGTTCGAATTTTTCAAGAATATTTCTAGTAATATTCAGTAACTTATGTAATTTTTATGTAAAAAACCTCAAACAGAAATTCATATCTATTTTTTTGTTTTTAAGCATCTATTTTTTGTTTTTAAGTATTTTTCTTGAAAATCCTCTATTTTTTCATTTATTAGGAGTGACATGCATAATAGTTGGATGTTCTTGAATTAAAAAAAAAAAAAAAAAATACAGAAAGGGGGGAAAAAGGGTGGTTAGAAGAATGTGTCATAAAACTTCATTGATTAATATTACCATTTAGTTTTAAGTCAACTATTTTTAATAAATGGAAAAAATTGTTAAATCACTGAGGAAACGTGCAGGAATTTTTATTGATATCGATTGGAAAGTTCTTTATATTATTCTAGCATTCGTTAAATCTGCTTTCTCAGCTTTAAAATTTTTTAATAGTGAATTTATGAACTGCTTTGTTCAAACCAAACCATAAACATTTTCTTCTGATTTAAATTTAAAAAATGTTTCATAGCTTTCAAACAAAAGCTAAGGTGCGTCTGAAATGTGAGCCTGCCGATTTTTTGTGGGAGTTTAAACCTTTATATTTCATTATTTCACATTTTAAGACTTGACAAGAAGCATGTAAAATTCACCAAATTACATTATTAAAAGTAAATTTTTATTACAATTTTATTTGAAGCACTTAATGATCTTGCTAGTCCTTTTGTTACCGCTTAGTTTTTATTTTTTCACAATTCTTTTAAAAGATTGTTAGGAAAATAATTTTTATTTAGATTATTTTGCCTGTTTATTTTCTCATAGCAAAGTATAGATATTGCCAGCAACTACATTTATTCTTAACTCCATCAGAGTACAACAATTACTGTGGAGTCAATGGTGGTGAGTATTTATTATTTTTTTTGTGAGGCGTACCGGGCTCTTTGTTGGTTTGCTTTCAGTATTTTGATTAGCTTGAACGCTCAGGTGATGGTATTCTTACACTTCTGTTTCAAGCAAAAAAGTGCTGGCATCTTTCCCGTCTGGTTTTCTTAAGCTATAACTGTGTGTGGGGCTATTTTGTGTGTGAATGCTGTGTAAATAATAACTTTTTATTTTTGTACTAATCAATTTTGTATTTTGTATTAGGCTGAAAGTTACCTTAATGTTTTGCTTTTGTGTTGCATTCTAGTGCTTCATAATTACGACATTAATAACTCTTGTTTGTTGAAATGACTCGTTATTAAATTACTCAATTTTAAGCATTGTTGAAACTTGAAAAGTGAGTTGAGGATATTCTTTTGCAATCGAAATTTGGAGAAAAATAGAGAATTTTTTTTTTCCACAAAAGTAAATAAAAAGTTCTATGAATACAATTAATAATATGACATATTTTTTTTTTCATCATGTGTAGTACTACAACAATTAAAATTTATTTTTAAATGTACACATCCTGTAATATAACTGTATTTTGAGAGAACTTTCTCTGAACAGTATAATTTTTTTCCCAGCTGAATAGATTCTTAATAGTAAAATGTTTGTAAAAAAATCTTTAAAACTATGCTAAGAAAAATTGATTTGAAAGAAATTGTGAAGTGATCAGCACAGGAACTACATTGCAGAGAGGATTGAGACAATAATGTTAACCTTACCAACCGACACTGATGCACATAGGTTTCAATAGAGAGAAAAACTTTGCAAGTATTCTAGCAAAATGTAGTTAACATATTTTATCTCTATTTCTTCGTGTTTCCAGAGGAGGTTAAGCTTAACGTTTTTTTTTTTTACTGCAGATGTAGCTCAAAATGTCTACAGGCTATTTGCTACATTTCAAAACAATTTTTTGTGAGTCACACTGTTTAACCTTTTCAAGAAAGAATAGATCTTTCAAAAAAGCATCCTAAGCAGAAAGTAATAAAATTGCTTTCCGCTTTCTCTACAATTAAAGTGATGGAAACCGCCATAGAGTTTTAAGGCTTACTATTAAGTATTATCTTCATTACCTCTTCTGTGCTAACACTACCGTGGGCTAGTAAAGTATGTGCAAAAATGAGTTTTTGAGATACAGTAGACCTTTGTTTTATCTGGGTTTATTTTACGCGGTTTCGGATTTGACACCTTTATTTTATGTGGATGAGTTTCGGTTTTACACGGATTCGACAACACAAACAGATAACATTTTCTCCTCTTTCAAAATCCAGACTCCCGAAGATTGCAGATTACATGCAATAAACTGCATTTTGGCGAGCTAATAATCAAGCTTGGGCCACTGAAGACATTTTATGCAATTGGTTCCAGAGCTCTTTCCAAAAGTAAAGTTATTGAACTCACACAATTCAGAACTCATTGGAAGAAGAGCTTTTAGGAGTGACAAAGGAGGGCAAAACCAATGAGGATACCAACATCGGGGACACTCGACCAAAAATTTTGAGCCATTCCTAGACAACAGAAAAAATCTTTCTGATTTGTTAATGAAGAAAAATTCTATCATGGGAATGACGCAAGTGATCACGGATGTGTTAATGCTCTGCAAAGAATTACAGAGAAAAAATCTTAATGACTGCCAAAAGACTATCATAGCCAGCTCCTCTTTATAAACAGAACATGAAATTAAGTTATGTTTTCTTTATGCATGTTGTGCATAAAAATCAATAAGTACACATTAAACTTATTATACAATTAGACATCACTAGAATGAAGTATTTTTTTTTATCTACGGAACCAGAGTCGCTATACATACAGGCCGATGCATCAGCTTTAGTTCAGCCATTTTGCATCGGATTTTTCATTACTGTGCAGCTAGGGTTGTCACAGCAAAGTTTCGAAGTTTGCCAAATAGGCCAAGATTAATATTTTATTTAATGAACAATTCTTGTGCCACTAATAATTACATGCAGTAAGAAATCGCCAAACGCTATAACTTGCCAGAAAAGACAACCACTCAAACACGTGCTCTGATCCAAAATGGGTGAAGTTAAACTGATGTATCGACTCTGATATATAGGGGCCTTATACGAAACCTAACCCTTTTTTTAATACTACCATTAGATCTCAATTTACGCAGCATTTCCGTGGGACGTAACACCCGTGTAAAACGAGGATCTACTGTATTTGAAGAAACGCTTCAAGAGGATTCAATACTGTAATTAAATGTTCAAGAAATTTTGAAATTTGATGTTTCTTTCACGCTTTTTTTCAACAGAAACAAATAATCAAACTTGTGCAATAAAGCTGAAGTACAATAGATGACAAATGTGCAAAAAAAAAATTGCAGTTACTGCCCTTTACCTGTCCACGGCAGTACAGCTCTTCAAACTTTAAAATGGTTACTGCTGATTGGTTTACTATACAGTGTTTACCAGAAATGAAATAAAGTGTGAAGAAAGTTTCATTTTCCACATGTCACATAGAAAGTAATATTCTAAATATTTCTTGTGTGGAATCTGGAAATTTTTTTAAAAAGTAAACTATTTCTGTTAGTTTCATTGTTTTCACCTTTTTTATTTTAATTTATCTAATGATTATCTTCTTTGTTTTCTCAATGTTTCTTTCGTTGTTCTTTTATTAGGGCGAGAAAGTTTAAGAGACACTGCTTCAGTTCAAACAACCTCTGGGCGTTACTCCCCGGTTCGAAGAGCTAGTGACGGCTGCTCTCCTGTTTCCTATTACAGAAATCAATTAGATCGGCTTTATTACCAAACCCTAACTGGACATCAAGCGTCACCCGATAGTTTTCAAGCCCTTTTACAAGAATATCAGCAGTTGCAGGTAAATAGTTGAATATTATTACCATTGAGAAATTCATGCAAATGTAATTAGCTAATTGTTTTAATCGTAAGTTAGTATGGGTTCATTAGCTTTTTATATTTTAAAATTTGTTGAAATATTTTCAACTGTAAATTCAACTTTAGCTTTAAAAAAATGGAGGAAAGTAACGGATTTCAACAGATTTGATGTATTCACTGAATGCAGGCAAGAAATTAACAACTTTGTGGCTTACATCATGTGAAAATTCTGTTTTATTGATACTAAAGAAATTCTTTAATAAAAAATAAATAAAAAAGAAGGCATACTCAATATTTTAAAGTGCTCTATTGATGTGCAAAGTTTTATTCCAATCAGTGTGTGACAGTTGTGTAGGTTTACTTGTAAGTAATATCCCAACAAAACATAAATGTGAAAAAGAAGCCAAGTTCGGTTGAAATGAGGTGCGGGAAAGACGGTGTCACCGACAAAAAAAGTTCAGATCTAAACAGTTACCAAGTTCCATAGCAGTTCCTCATAGAAGTTGGATTTTCCCATGTTCTTCAGTTTATTTAGAAAACAATTTTTTACTTGCTTTGATAATGGATTTTAAACTTGCGGCAAGTTTTAGTCATCACTTTTCTTTTTTTTTTCAAACTTGCCAAGTTTTAAATCCAATATCAAAGAAAGTAAAAAATTGTTTTCGAAATGAATTGAAGAACATGGGAAAATCCAACTTCTATGAGGAACTGCTATGGAACTTGGTAACTGTTTAGATCTGAACTTTTTTTGTCGGTGACACCGTCTTTACCGCACCTCATTTCAACCAAACTTGGCTTCTTTTTCCACATTTATGTTTTGTTGGGATATCATTACTTTTTGAAAAGCTAAATCAAAGGTTATCTTCTAATTTAGACAGTTATAAATGCAAAAGCATATATCACAAAAATATGATTTCTTCTTTCTTTTTCCTGCTGTTACGGTGCACTGGTTTGCGGTTTCTTTTTAATAGAAGTTATGAAGATATTTAGTTAACTGGGGACTTGGTGCGATCACCAATTTTGGGCAGTAATCATCTGTTTTCCCATTTATCAGCAAGGCCAACGTACATTAGTTCTTCGTCTTTGGCTTCCTCATATTTTTCGACAATTAGGAAAATTGCTGACTCATCTCAAAATCTGTCTGGTGTTTCTTTATTGTTCCGGGGGATTATCATAACGTAGATTGTAAAATATGCAGAATTTGCAAAAATATTTCTCAACTGTTGAAATTATTGCTGCCATTTTTGCTCCTCCTGTAAAATTTTACATTTAATTGAGATCTAAAGTTTTTATAAAATTTTGAAGCTGGTAATTTTCGATTTCAAGGGTTTAGCTCTAGATTTGCAATTTTAATTAATTGACGGATCATTTTTCATTTTAGGGGAACTTAGAGAATTGTTTCAAGCCCCATTTTGGTTAGAAATTAAATTGTTAATTTAAAACTTCAACAACCTTGTTTTAGCAACGTTTGACAAGCCCATTCGTTTTGATTTATTTGGCGAAATATTTTGCAATCGGGCGGTGAAGTGATTACGCCATGATGCTCATAAAAAATAGCGTAGTTTTTTGCTATTTTAATGTAGTTTTTTTGGCTCATTAGATTTTTCCCTTTACATATGCATGAAAACCTATCTTTATGCCAAATTTCAAGTATGTGAGACACTTGGAAGTTCGTAAACATTTTGAAGAGTGAGTGAGTCAGTGTAAAAAAATGACTTTTCAGATAGTAATAATTCCATAACTATAAGAGGTACATCCATGAAATTTAGGATTATAGACCTGCTAGGCAGCTCTATTAGACATGCAAAATTTCAAGCACGTAGATTTAATAGTTTTTGAGAAATAAGGGGTTCAAAAGTAGCTTGAAATGGTTCGTGTAAGATACACACTGGCAGCTGTATCGCCTGATTTCCGAACTTGGCTGACACACTGCCGTGTGTCTAAATTGGTGGTGTTAAACAAATGCAACTAAATGAAAACTTCTCTTAAAAACCATACAAGACAGTGAATAATTTAAACAGAGCTCTTGATCTTCATCAGAGATTGAGTTATAATTTCTGGTTTCAGTTTCCCGAAAAATCTAAACAAAAATACAAGAAATGTCTACTTTTACACCCTTTGTAAGTCTGGAATCATTCCCTTAACATTATGCACAGGACCATTTTGTTCCCAACTTAATGTATATTATTTTGTATATAGTCAAACCCTGCTACAACGCGATTCAACTTACGGGAAATGACTATAATGCAAATTTTTCACTAGTAACGAATTATAGAGCTAACCCGAATTCCTCGTCCAACAACACAAATTTTTTTAAAAGAAAGTATTGGCTTCGTTATTGACTAATAAATATTGATTTCATGAATGTTATTACATCCCTTTATCACTACAGCGAAAGTTCCCACATCAAATTAGTCTACACTTCGCGTTTTCTGTACATCAAATAACTACTCAGCTTCTTTCATTTATTTATTTATTTTTAATTCTAAATATTAAAGTTGATGAAATATAATGGTACCTTAGTGCATTGTTTAATCTAAAGTTTGAGGGTAGGAAGAGAAAGGTTTCTGACAAATAATAATAATTTTTGAAAAAAAGGTTAAGATTCTCGATATGCTTGAACAACTACAAAACGTTGACGGTAGCACAATAAGTATGACACAATCTTCCACACTTACAATTAAAAGTCGACACAAAAGGATATCCGTAAAAGTTCAGAACTTGGTTTCAATATTGAAGCTTGCAGAGTCTAAGAAAAATAAATATTATGAAAATGGTATCTGCTCTTGTATTGTGGATTAAAGAGATCAGGAAGAGGGGCTGTTGCCATAAACGGAAATGTTTAAAAGAAAACACCAAGCTACACCGTATTTAAGAATGTATTAGATAAGAATCTGATCATGGATCATAAATCATCATCATCTTCATTTTTTAACTCCTAAATATTATTACTGTATCTACTGTAGTTTATTTTACTACATACTGTGTGCACCGTGTTGTTTTACTTGATGCCTTTCCCTCCATCCATCATTCATTTTGCGCATCTTAAAGTATTTTATGTTGATTAAAACAGCTATTTTTATTTTTTAAATACAGTAAAAGTTCAGTTCTTTAGGTAAGAAACTGTAAAGTGTAGTTGAGGAATGCTTTAAAGCAGTTTGAAGGGTGTTTACAAATTTCTAAAAAAATTATATGCATACATTTTTCCACAACGCGAAATTTCGACTTACGTGAGGAGTCTTAGAACGGATTCCTCGCGTAATTCGGGTTTCTACTGTATTGCACTTTTCTTGCTAAACTGCACTCTCCCCCCTCTCCCTCAAACCCGACACTTAAAACGGTGTAACTTTTTACCAAACAATATGTAGAACAGTTTAGAGTTAGAGGAAAACTTTTACTTCGGATGTTGAGGTTTGGGTCTAATTGTACTGTATGTACTATTATGCTTTTATCTTGTTTTACAGTTTGGCTTCTAGTATACATCGGATAAAGAATCTTAAACCAAAAAGTTTTGTGCTTTCCCTGTATTATGTTTATGTCTGAAAACATCTAATTTAAGTGTTATCTTACAATTTTCATTTACAACATTAGATGTTATATACTATTTTTCATCCCAGTCTTACAGTAAAACTGATCACTAGCATCACTAAAATATTGTTTCATGCAATGTATTTTTTACTGGTCAAAATTTTTAAGAACTAATTTTTGTATTCTTACTCATTCTTTTAACAGCAGCTACATTCAGGTGGTATGGATTCTAGGGTGACGGCAGAAATGCAACGACAACATTGTTTGCATATCCAGCAGATGGCACAGCTTCAGCCATCTGGGTACTTAACTTCTATATCTTCCCCACCATCTATTGCTGGTTCTCCTATTCATCAGGCTCAACCTAATATAGGTGGTTCACCATCCGCCTTATCTCAGCACCTTCAAAAACTTCACCTACAGCATCAAGGTGGTCCAATGAGCTTTACTGGACTTGAATGTCCTCTTCAAGCATTCCAAAGGATACAAGCCTTATCTACTCCTCATCATACCAGTCCTACTGCCTCAGTTCCACCTTCAATATTTCCTCCTGATACTTCTCCTACTCGATTACCAGGCATTTCATCCACTAGTTCATCCCCACAAAGTCCTTATCCAGACTCTCCTACCTTATATTCTTGTCCTACAAGTTTTTCAACTCAACAGACTGGTAGTAGTCCTCCACCTGTTGGTTATCCAAATTTAGACATGATCCAGGAAGACATAACTGAACATATAATTCCTGGAGGAAGTGACTCTATGTTAACTGTTGTTACCAACAGTGATAGTGCAAGGTCTTCTCCAACATGCCAACAAATGGGGTTTCCCCAGATCAGTATTACTGACGAGACAGGGCAGATTACTGTCTCATCTACATCTTTGACTGGTCAGAGTATTACTCGAGAGACTGTGTCTCACAAGCAACCTCTGCAGAGGCAGAAAAGTGAAGTTGTGCAACTGACTATGCCAAAGCGTTACCAGTTATCTACTGGCGTAGATGAACATGTTGTTCGAGCGGGACGTCGCGCATTTGTTCGGCAAAGTAGTCGAGAGGCCGAGGACAGAGATATAGCTACCGAGTTTGCAATGTGTGGGAGTTCAAAATCATTGCTAAGATGGGCAACCAAGCAGTCTATTCGACAATCGTACGTGCATGCCAAACATTTGCGGCAGACTTTTCCACCCATTGGACACATTTCTTCTTCTTTAGGAAAGAAGTTGGGTCGTCAGTCTTTGGGCCAACACATCTCTACTAGTGATCCTACTCCTAATCCTTGGGCAGGGAAGCCATCTAATTGGTGGAGCAAGAAAACTGTTTTCAGAGAGCACCAACTGCATAAAACACCTAGCGGTAGTGTTCATGTCTCTCTTCCCACTACAGAACGATCGTTTACTTGCGAAGCAGATATTTTGCAAGAGATTCAGCAACAGTTAGACCCTATAGTCCGAGGTTTATCGATGATGCTGCAAAGATCAGAACGAGGGCTAGCCGTTGAGCACCCTGCAGGTGTTCAAATTGAATTACAAGTCTGTGATGGTCCACATCCTGATGACAAGCGGTTAAAGATGCGAAGAATATCTGGTGATAGCTTGCAGTATAATGAAATTTGTAGGGAACTAATTAATGGTATTAATATATGAATAAAAAATACCATACTTACATTGAGCTTTTTGCATACTATTGCCATATTCTTCCACTTCCGTTATGTGTTAGTCTCATGGTAATACAATTTCTCTGAATTGGGGATGTTTGCTAGTCAGAATACTGATTCATTCCCTTTCTGATTCTAGAATTAAGCTGATCCTATTTATTGAGAACTTTCTATAGAAAACATATCCATGAAGTTGCTCAGCCTGTATAGCGATTTTATGAAAGATGTTGCTGCACATTTTTTTTCCGGTGAATGCTACTGAAACGTTAAAATGTGCATGGGTTTCTGGACCAATGAAAGTAAATTGTTCAGCAGGGATGTTGCTCAATGTAATAAAATGTTGGCCTTCTCAGGGCTTAACTTTATAACAATCAAGTTATGTGAGATAGACATTGAGACTATTTGTAATATATGTATATATATTATATATGTAATGTTCTTGTTATTGGTTTAAAATACCATTTTGTTGCTTACGATATGTATATTCAAATGTGTGTAATGTTTTAGTCTGATGTAGGTAAATTTATAAGACATTTGTTGTGTTTAAATTTTTAAAGTAATTTTATTCTTTACTGACAAGTAAAAAGTGAAATTTTTGCAGTTTTAGTAAATAATAGAAAATTTCTCTTTCTGAAGCAGAATTAGTTGCAACTTTATGTGTCAACAAATGTTAATGCTAAATATATTACCATAAGAGTAGAGCAATTGAAATAGATTGTACAATTTTACTTCCTAAATCACCAGTTAAAAAATAAAACTACTGGATAATAAAAAGCACAATCTATTTAATTCCACATCAATCACTAATAATGTCAGTAATTTATCAGGTACAAGTTTTGGATTTGATAGTAATTTATGAAATATCTGGTTCCTGCTGACTATTCAAGTTCCATAAATGTTGCACTAATATACTTTTTATTCAGTTTTATTGCTAAATTTTTAACATTGTATTTATTCTTTGTTTCAATTATTATTTGTTTTTTCACACCTGAAATATCTTTTTAAAAACGGTTTTTTAGAAACAAAAATGCTTTGATGCTTTTTACAATGTTTTCTTTTTTTTTTTTTTAATGCTTTCTATTCAATGTAATTATATTTGATAGAAATTAAAAAAAAAAAGAAAAAAAATGTCTTAAATAAGTTTCTTATGCTTGTAAGCTTTTACTGCTTATTTAAAATATCTATCCATTCTCTTCCTAATTTGCATTTAGCACATTTAGTAAGCTTCTAAAACTTCTTTTGTCAAGTGGGGTAAAATGATTGATTTTGCAAATTTTGTATTCATTTTAAAAAAATGTTTTTAAAAACAAACAATTTAGGTGTTTATTATTGGTTTGACTTAATTTTGATTCAAGAAAATATCCAGTGGCAACAATTAGTTTAGTGAGAGCGCCATCTGGTAAATCTTTTTATCTTATACTATCAATTTCATCAAATAGTCTTTGTCAACTGAAAAAGTCAAGAAAGGAAACGAACAGACAAGAAAAACTATCTATTTTTGTGAAATATGTTCCAAATTTTTAGGTGGGGTGAAATGGGTGTAAGATTAAGCATAACTATGTAAAACTTTAAATAGTACTTTTTCATTAAAAATTTTATCATATTTAAAGGATAGTTATATTGTTGTACTTTTATTCTTTAAAATCCTTGTCTTTAATATTTATCTTGACACAAACAATAATTACATTAATACCTTAATAGTTCAGCTGCATAGCCAAAAAAAAAAAGTTTGAAGGGTATTGTCCTTTTCTGTGGTCAAAAAATAAAGATAGTTTCAAGGTAGGGATATATCCCTCTTTGCATACACCCCTGCTGTTTAAAAGCAATACATTACATTTTGTGATGTGTTTTAGAATTAAATTTTTTAAAGACTTATGCTGAAAACATACTTAGCAAGAGGCAGCAAAACTTTTTCAGATGATTTGAATATTGCTTGCAGAAAAATGGCTGATGGAATATGAATTTTTAAAGTTTTTTAACGAATATTCAGAGCTGTTAGTAAACACAGAGATGCATTGAGAAACCCAAAACAAAAACTCCAAAAATTCCTAAAGAAAAACTGCACATCTATGAAAGAAGAAATGCTGTTTGTTGAGGTATTCAAGTTGAATAAAAGGTACAGACAGTCATCATGTCACAAAAATGTATTGTACTTAGCCCAAAAGTTATTAGTAATCTTACTTTGAAGGTCACTTGCCAGGTCAATCCTGTCCATACAGTTTTGAAAACAGATTGAAAGAGCTACACAAACTAGCAGCTAGAACAACCAAGTCAAGAGCAAAAAAAAAAAAAAAATCCTCATTTCGAAAATGCATGTTTCTATACCCATTTCACCCCCACCTGACCTTATTTTACAATTGAAATCTCGGTATAGAATTAGTGTAGGCTTAAAAAGGATAATATGTGCATTATTGTCCATACTTGCTCGAATAATTTAACAGCATTTAATTTTAATACTATACTACCTTTTTTACGGTTCATTTGTGTAATCTGCTTGTGTACTGTTAGATCAACAACATGTATTCAAGTTTGCGTCACATGCAATATCAGTTACATGGTTTCATTCCGAAATATTAGTCTTCATAACTTTTTCTCATTATAATTAGAATAATTTGCGTATACCAATTTCATGTCGTAAATGTTGAGGGTTGAATACTACTATTAGATAACTACCTATTTGGCAGAATACTTTAATTTTTTTTGAAAGAAGAAATAAATACTAAATAAAATTTTGAAATGTTAATAAAACAGCATTTAAATAATATTTAATCAATTCTTCACATGCTCCAAAAATCGTGGAAAAAGCAGGTTGTTGATTTTTTTTTGAAACAGCTGAATTGTAGTTATCTAGTTAAACAGATTTCAGAAAAAGTGGAGTCCGTTAAAGATAATGAGACTACACTCTTTCTGAAATAGTTGATTCAGTATTAGTACTCGCCTCGCGATATAAAGTTTGGATACATTTTTGAAGGACTGTGTTAATAGTTTAGTATACTTAATTCATCATAATTAAAGCCAAGAAAACAGAAGTTCACTTTCAGGACATTTGATGTAAGAAATAGCAATATAACAAACCTTCTTATGAATATGAATGCAATAAAATTTAATGGCATAGCGTGGGGGGCAGGAGGCAAGAGGGTTATCCCTATGAAAGATTTTAAAATGACATTCATGCATATGTACATATATGTATACATGTATGTGTTATATGTGGTTCCCCCTTCCCTCCTCCCTCTGAAAAATTCATAACTATGCCTCTAATAAGAAATAAATCAATATTTTTCTTGATTAGTTTGAAATAAAAGAAAAGAGATTTAAGTTTTTTCATAGGCTAAGAAACTTAATTACACTTTAGAATTAAGACTTTATTTATAAGTAGTTACTTTATCTTGGGAGTTTTTGAAGTTCCACGTTTTCTTCTACATAAATTTATTCTATTAATATCATAATCAACAACAATGTTCTAATTATAGACAGGAGGACTGAAGATTCATTATGTAACCTAGTAACATGAATAATTGGATGATCTCTAGTTACTGCTTTTAGAAATCTAGAATATTTTCGAAATTATTTTAGGAAGTAAATTTATTGTAACAAAATTTTTACTTTGCTTTTATGAGTTGTTTTTTTTTTCCTGACTACCAGAGAGAAAAATGTCTCAGAAGATGCTCTTAGTTTTATTGTTTAGATGTTCAAAAACTGCATATAGGCCCTTTTGGATGGTTGTGTATTGAAACTTGATATTGTCTTGTAATCATAGGACATTCACCCAAAGGAAATGGTTAAATGAAGGAATTACTATTGTCTTGTTTTGTCAAAAGTTTGCTCCATTAGATTCTAATCTTCCTTTTTTTTTCTCATGAGGGCGGGGGGGGGGGGGGGGGGGGGGGGGGGGATGGACTTTAAATCTCTGTTTTTTAGATACTGCCCAAAGACTTCTTAAATGCTTGAGGTATATGTTATATGCTGGAACAAAATACACTCATGTACAAAATTACTGTTGTAATGGAAATACTGTAAAAAACTTATGAAATAAGTTTTTAAGGTACTTGTAAGAAAGTAATAAACAAAACAGTTGTGTGAATGACAATATGATTTTTTTTTAATTTGATGTGTTCTAATTTGAAAATTTGAAATTGTGTTTCCATTTTTAATCATATTTGCACTAGTTTCTCCCACCTTTCAGTTGCAGTGTAAGCAATATTGATAGTGTTTGAGACATCAATTTAAATATACCTTTCATATTGGTTTCATTAACCTTCAATTTTTACAGAACTTTTTTTTTTTTGACATTGTTGTTTAAAATGCATTTTTTTTCCTCTTGCTTAAGTTTAATCAGCAAAAAGTGCAATCTTCTGGATGAGGGTTTTCAATTACAATTTTTTTTTTTAAACTTGAGAGTAAAATTAAACTTTTAACATAAGAATTCTTAAAGAATGTACCAATGCAATTCTGAAATTTCTAAGATAAACCATTATTCAGGCTTTTTCTTTTCTTTTAAAGACATACTTGTAAATATGTGTATGTTTGTACATAATAAAGAATATAAATGTGTATATAATACACTAATAATTCATATTTTAGATAAAATAAATTAAGACTTAACCATCTCCAATGAATTTAAAAACTCTTCCATAAAGTTTTCGTTATAATGATTACCAGTTCACTTCTTTGAAAAAGAACTAGATTAACTATAAAGTCATCAATAGAGATAAAACTTTTGCAAGAAAATCAAAAAGCAAATAACTAACATAGGCAATACACAAGTAAAATTATTTATCGTGTTACACAGCATTATTCTATTTGACAAACATTATCTGTAAGACCAAAATGCTAAATACGTTGCAGAATGCTGTTGTACTGACATTGTTTTCCACCCTTTAAAAAAAAAAAACCTTTTTAATTAGCTTTGTAAACTTTGAGTATTGATTGAAATATATAGAGGGCACAATCATGACAGAATTATTTATCAGGCCAAGAAAGTATAAAGTAATAGATCCTTTTATTTTTACATATGAACCTGCCTGTCGTTGTGTTTTGTTAAGTGTTTCCTAATAATGTTGTTAAAGATGTTGCAAAATTTAGTCTCCAGGTTTCCAAATGTTGCCATCCTTAATTTTACATTTCATACCATCTTATAGCTTATTCTGCATTACATATTGAATGTTTTATTCATTTGGTATATCAGAGTGTTTCGCAACACTTTATGTTCTACTTGTTGACTTTCGACTTTAAACTCATTCGTTCGAGTTCCAGAAGTATCAGTTTTGAAATTTATTGTTTAAACTTGATGTTTTTACTATATCCATGTGCAGAAAAATCAAAACTTAGTGAGCTAAATATGTCGTAAGTTGGTGTCTGATATGCTTTGAAGAAATTTTGTGAAAGTAAAAACAAAGGCCTATTGTACTTCAAGAATTGGTATTTTAGCCAGAATATTATTTTAATAAAATTAGTAACACAATGCTATTTTTTAATTTCGCATTAGCATGATTTATGCTGCTTTAAATTAAATTTTGACTTTGGAGACAATGTCATGTAACCGTACAAAAAACCTTCAATAACCCAGAGAAATTTTTCAAAATTTCTCATGAAAGCATATAGATTATCACCCATGAATTTGATGTAAACTGAAATTTTTATAGTTTTGCCTATTGTTCTGCTTTTGCTGTTACAATTACATTTTGGCACCTTTTATATTTCTATCTTTTTATTTCCAAAAAAATTTACTTAGTAGTTGTCATAAATGGTGTTTAACGAAAGTTTACTGTTATTTTTTCTATATTGAAATTCATGAAGCATAGTGTTCTATTTTATGAATTCAGAAGTTGCAAAGCATTTGTCAAACTGTGTTATGTGAGCAAGTTTATTAGTTTTGTAATTCTTTTTCCAATTTTAGGCATAGCTCACTTTTATCATATGTAAATAAGTTAAAATTCTGTCAATTTTGATTTTGATCCAACCATTTTTTCGGAATGGTGAAAATTTCTTTTTGTCATATCTTACGTGTTTAACATTTTAACTATTGTTTGACATTTTAAATGGGTAACACACAGATTTAAATAGGTTTTTTAAAAATTTTTTGGCAAAAATGTATTATCATTCCCTTTTTATACATATACATTAATTTTCATTTAGAGTTTTTTTTTTATTATATTCTTAATACAACAGCGGCTGGCTCACTTGGCATTTTGTTTTGTTTTTCCTTTACTACTACCATTAAAGTTTTGCAAAATTGGGGCACTAATTCAGATGCACTTTTGTTGATCTATTTATCTTGCACTTATAAAGTGTAGGAATGCTTTTTTTTTTTTTTTGGGGGGGGGGGTGCAGTGAAACAAGTTCTAAGTAGGCAGCTAAGTGGGGTATGTTGAAAAGTATCAATGGAGTCACAGAAATCAAAATCAAGCTATTACTCGCAGGGAACTATCTTAAGCAAAGAAGATAGAGTTGTTGATATGGGTATCTTAATCAGCCGGGACTTGAAATTTAGTCAGCATTGCAGTATGTAGCAAGTAACAAAGCCAGGATAATGTTCTGTTGAGTTTTATCTGTAGGTCTATTTAATAAAATTCCAAGTACATTCTACCTTTGTACAAGAAGTTTGGTTTTAAGTGTGCTGTTCAGTTTTGGTCCCCCTATCTTAATAAAGATATTTATTTTATTGGACAGGGTCCAAAGGAGGACTTTGTGGTTAGTTAATGAGTTTTCTAATTTAAATTATCATTCCAGACTAATAATGCTTAATAAGTATAGTCAAGCTGAGAAGAGTAAGCGAATTTAATCCAGCTATTTAAGTATATTTAAATGGAAGATATTCATGAGCTAAACTTCTGCTGGGATATTTCGGAAATTGCCATGATCGTCATTTTTTTTGGGGGGGGGGGCGTGAGTAATCTTATTTTGGTAACTCTATGCAAATAAATATTTCCATGTTCTTTATTTATTCAAAGAAAAAACATTCCTCGTGCAAGCAAAAATTTAACGGCAATGAATTAAGATTGCCAATTTTCCAATTATTAAAAACTTCCCCTTTTTGTAAACAGAAATTTATAGTAGCGATTACATGAGCAATTATACATTATATCCAAGAACTCATAAAATAGATATAGAAAAAAATTCTGTGATGGAAAGAACATACTAGTTAAAACGTGAACTTGACTGACTGATAAAAAAAAACTCTTGAAAGAAGATTCCTAGTTAGAATTTTTTTCCGCTTTGAAACAAGAAACTCAAGTAGGGTCCAATCACAATTCTCGATGTCAGAAATTCAAACTAAGGCTAGAAGCTGGATGCTATTTTTGTTTTTAATAATTAGATCTTCTAGAAACATGAAAAATTCATATTACAGCATTTACACTATCATCATATTATTAGTGTTATTAAATTGTTTGAACCTTAACAAAGGTAATTCATTGCTGATTATTTTTTGAATCTGTACAGTTTCCTTCATTTTATTATAGCGTGTGCTTGCAATTTAGCCGATATGTTAACTGTGGACCATTTCCAAAAGACAAACATAGTTATGATTTGACTGCTTTTTTAGTTAACTAAACATAAGTAGCTTTTGCTTTCTATCTTTTCCGGTTTAGAAATAACGTTCATTCTTAGCCTCACACGCATTTTCTTATTTACTACCTTTTCTTATTTAGAATATATGGCCTGTCCTATTGTATTCTTACAACCTGTCAAAAGGAAGGCATTTCTAAACTGGTAAAACCAAATTTAAGTTATAACAATGAAGTATGCTCTCCTTAAATTGATACTTTTGGTCATCTTTTCGGTGCAGTAATAATTTATATTCTTTTTTATTTACATTAACTTTTTTTTTGAATATTTATTTTATGGCGAACTACTTGTTTGCTTTTACAAAGAAAAACATTCTCAAGGAATCAAGCTAAGGACATGTGATAAATGTGAGTTATGTGAAGTCTAATATAACATTTTTCTGTTCTTAATTATTTTACAGTTGTGTTTCTAAAGGAAATTTTATTTTTATTTTCTTTTCAAGTAACGAAAAATATAGCTGTTTATTTGATGCAATCTTAGTTAGCGAGTTTTTATTTACTTGGGAAATTGCAATACATTGTTTGTCTTTAAATTAGTTAAAATATATTATATGAAATTATTTATCTAGAATATTTATTATTTTGTTATTTGACTTGCATTTTTTGATAAAGATTGCTAAAATATGCTCATTGGGGGGGGGGGGGGGGGAATCAGAACATTTATTTCAGTTAAAAATTGATACATATGTATTCAGTTAAGAACCTTATTAAACAGGGAAAGTTTATTTCTAGTATTAAGTAAAGTTGAACTGAAAGGAGGAAAAGTACAAACATCTTTTAATTGTCACACGACATTTTATTAAAAAAGAAGCATCCGTCATTTGATATGACTAATGCAGTTTTCTAAATTCATAGATTTCTGTAATGTATTTCTTATTGCCGGATATTTGTGCAAATAAAAACTAATGTCATAGGTTAAATGTTAATTTTAAATTAAAATTTAAGCCTTGTGAATATTGTTTTATAGATTACAGACTTTCCTGAAAATTGAATAATAATAAAAGCTACTGTTTGAAATGCATGGGCAAAGCTCATCATTAGAACAAATTCATTTCTCAAAACTTAGCCAAGGAATGCTTTACGCACTAGACGTATCTCGAAGCTGTTGATGCTTCAGAATTCCAGTTTTGTTTAATCGCAGGAAAATATAGAGTTCAGTTTTATGGTAAAATAAAAATAATTTCTAATCTATTCTATATAGAAAATTAAGTAGTAAGCAAGAAAATTAAATAAGCATGATAATAAAAACCTTTGCTCCATAATTGTACGCATTTCTACTCACTAATTCACATACAATTTTGAATAAAATTTACCTGATTAAAATTGGCACTTTTCTTTTAAGTCAGTCAGAGCAGACTTATTGCAGGCTTTTAGTGAATAGAACGGTTTAAAAACTAAACATTATGGACAGCTATGTTTTATTTAACTATATCCATTTTTATTAGAGAGAGCTGCTTAACCTAGTTTAATTAAATTTTCAGTCAAACCATTTGCTTGTCATGGTTAAATATTTGTTCTCGCGTTTTGAAACAGGTTTAGTAACTGGAAATAAATACATTAAATCTTGAGTCATTTTAACAAAGTATTGGACAGTTTTCATGAAACTTACTGATAAAGTATTATGAGTGTATGCATATAGTACCCGCAACTAATAAAACCACTGGATTACAAAATCGGCCGCTTTTTAAAATCAAATCGGGAAGAACAGAATCATTGCAATACCAAAACATGTTAAAACCATCCTTTAATAAAATCACTATTGCCGTTTTATAAAATCAAAATTTTGGACATCATACGTAAAAAAATTGATGAAGAAGAGCAAGAATTGAAGGAATTGGTCACAGAAGAGGAGGAAATCTCAGCGCTAAATTTGCCTCTTCAATGGATTTCAGAAAAGCGCTTGATGATATACGATGTACTTTAGAGCAAAGAAGAAAATACTATAATGTTAAATGTTACAAAACGTCTACTAAACTCTGAAAAGATATTAAATCTTTACTCTCCAATTTTATTAACCGAATTGCAATATGCCAATATTTAAAGACCCTTGTGTAAAAAAACTAAAACCAAAAAAAAAAAAAAAACATGTTTAGTTAAAATAACAACTGTATTTTGAAATACTTGAAACAAAAATAAATGACGTAATTCATTTCGTTTTTTGAAGTATTTAAACTTTAAAACCTTTCATTTATTTAAATGTAGGTATGCCAGTTTATAAAATCAAATGTCCTCAGAACGAATGTGATTTTAATAAGCGGCGGTCACTGTATGGATTTTGTTTGCAAGACTGTAAATTACAAAAATGTGATGAATAATGACAATGAACCATTTGGTGATGAATGGGACACAAGTTAAAAAGCAAAGGATGTGCTCTGTGATGCTAGACGATTTTAATGCATTATTTTTCTTCTACATAAGATTGGCAATCTGTTTTAATAGTGCATCTGGTGCTTAATGTCAGACTTTTTCCTCGATATATTTTACTGTTAAATATTGTGACACGAAATGTGAAAGGCATAAAGAAAGCTTTATATTGAAATGTGCTTCCATAAGCAGGCCCAGACATCTCATTATTGGTAAGCTGAATAAAAATTATATATTGTATACAAATTGGTGTGCAGTTTCTTTCATTTTTTTTACTGTACAACATTACTGTGTAGAATGTATTCATATTAATCTGACTTTCGTATCATGAAATAAGATATGTTTTAAAGTTAGTAGCAGTGGCGTACCTAGGGGCTGGCGGGAGTCGGGGGCTCAAGTAAGATATCTGGAGGTCCTAGGCCAGGCAGTTTCGGGGTCACCTGTAGTCAAACCTTGCAAATTTGGCCACTGGCGCAAACAATTTTAGGCTTTTTAGGACCCTTAAAAAGCAGATGCTTTATTCTATGGCTTAGTTGGCCTATTTAGTAATCAGGCCCTGGTAGGAGTGGCAACAGAAAGAGGGGCAGAAATTGGCTAATATTATTTTTAAAAAATATATTTCAAAATAAATCACTCGATTTTTTCGTAGAAAAGCTTGTAAGAATAAGTTAGATGGAAGGAAGAAACAATTCCCAACGCTTTCCCCCCTCCCATGGCTTTGTTCCTTAGGTCAATTTAATCCTTCGACACACCATTGGATAATTTTTTTTTCGTGAATCGGGCAGCATTTTTACTTATGAATAAGAAATTAAAACATATTCCAAGTAAAGTAATTACATTTGATACATTATCTGTTAAGATTTGAGAGAAAACTTTTCCCTCTAACGTTTCCAAAGATCATTTCAAACTGGGTTTTAAAGCCACATCGAAAATTTTCCAGGAACCCCCCCCCCCTTTCCTCTTTATTGCCAACATCTTTAACGATAGTCTTAAATTTTGACTTCAACTTGGAAAATGTTCGAGGAAGAGGAGAAACAATAATAGACTTTCAGACTATCAAAGAAAAAAATATTTTAAAAATTTTAAGTCCAACTTTTTTTTATTTATGTAGCTTATTGACAAACATTAAGTGTTTTTGCGTTGATTATTTTCGGTTGCTCTTTTAGAATTGCTGCGAAGCGCACTTACGTTCCTGCTTTAATTTTAGGGACTACAATATTGCAAATAACTGAAAGCAAAAATTCAGTGCTGTGTGTACAAATATTCCATACTGATAGGGCCACTTACGCAATAACAACAATTTTTTTTTTTTTTTTTTGACTTTAAAAAAAATATAATGCATTTTTTGCTTTTATATGTTGTGTGGTTTTTTAGTTCGAAGACAAATTTATATTAATTTGTGATGAATAAAAATGTGTCGGTATTGTTGATGCTGGTTAGCCCTACCTTAGATTGCAAGTTCATATCTTGGATGTTATTGCTAAATTTGCTTTGCGCAGATTTATAACTGGTACACAAGAAAATACTATAGTGCTGTTCACAAAATTGTTGTAGATAAAATAATTCTAAACTACTAAAAACAAGCAATGAGAGTCCATACTAAAAATGGCAAAACACAAAATCAATATCCTAAACTCTTACTAGGGTGCAAAAGCAAACTGTTCCCGAAGAATAAAATGCTACCATACTGCCCTAGAAGGTAAACAGCAGTATCTGCACATTATTCTTTTTTTTATATTGTACGAAAAGAGCGTCCAATTAGAACATTTTGATGCTATTCATGGGGAATCAAAAATGAGTTTCTTTAAATATCTCAAAAGGCTCATTTTTGTAGATACTGCCGTCTACCTGCCAGCAGCAGTATATAAACAAGTTTATGCTCTGTGATGCAGTATTTTGGGGGCATGCATTCACGATTACTATCAAAATTTGAAGGGTACGAAATAAAATTTGAACGTCTACTGGTATAAAAAGGGAAAAACGTTTAAAAGTCTATAAAAAGTTAGAAACAAGATTTATAGTAATAGCTAATACTCTTACCCAGCTGAAACTTGCTTACTAAACTATGAAGTTCAAAAAACAATCCTCTGCCGAATCCACAACTGGACGTCGGAGTTTAGCTCTTAAGGTTTCACAAGTCTTCCCTTTATTTTCTAAAAAAGAAGTAAAATACAAAATAAAGTATGGAATACAAACATGAAAAAAATAAACAAATATATAATGAAAAGTTAGCTATAAATGTTATTTGTAATTGATTAATTTGCTTATAAGTTGTAAAACCCAGGACCTAATTAAGATATTGGGAGGCTCAAGTCGAAGCACTTTTTTAGGGCCTCTTTACAATTTTATAGCCATTGTCTAAATCAATTTTAGCCATTTGAGGTCCTAAAAAGCAGGGGCTGTAGCCATGGCCTTGTTGGTCTATTCAGTAATAGTAAAACACCCTCTCGTCCAGATTGGACAAAACTTTTTAGCCCTTCTTGGGCTCTCGAAGCTCCGCCGCCGCCCATGTGCAAGTTAAACTTGTAAAAGGTCAATAGACGTTTTGCTCAATGGTACAGTTTGGGTAAAAGACTGATCTACCGGCTATCATAACAAATTAAAGCTATGATGATGATCAACACCAGGATGTTTCACAACTTTCCAGGTTTTGCAACCCACCCCCTTTTTGAAAACTAATATAAAGCCCGAACTTTTGAGGCGAATTTGCTTCAAACAACTTTTGTAGGAAACAGTTTTTAAAGAAGATTATGTGACGAAAGTATCTTTCTGATTTTAACAATTTTCATTTCAGTTTTGAACTATTCAAATCCCTTGACAATAGCGCTTACGGCGAAACTAAAAGTCAATATAGATCCCGAACTTAAAAGCGAATTTACTTCAAACAAATTTTGTTGGAAATAGCTCTTGATGACCAACTCCTGACTCCTGTACCCGAAAGTTGGTGGGACCAGGGCCGATCCTAGGGTGTCGGCCGCCCGTGTGCAAAGACCTAATGTACCGCCCCTCAAGAGTAATTTGCATATTTTGACTCATCTTTAACGTTCATATAAATCTTTCTTTAAATTTCTATACCAAGTTCAAACTTAAAAAAGAAAGGAAAAAAAAAACAGAAGAATGATGAACTTATAAAAAGGAAGAAAAGTTTTATAGTAAGAAACTCCTTAGGAACAATTTATATCTTTGAAAAAAGTAATAGATACCAAAATTTACTAGTCTTAAAAACGCATTTTATAGTCTGTCGTCGGTGACATCAGAGGAAGGACGGAAGATTGGGAAGCGGGGGGGGGGGGGGGAATCAGGGGAGGGGGATTACTCCGAAAAAAATTATTGAAATTGGCGTATGAAAAATAGTTTTAGGTTATCTTTGGTTGGGTTCGGTTGCTACGACAAAAGAGTCGGGTATACTCAAGGTGCATGGAGAAATTTTCGAAATTGATGTCAAATATCGCAATTTTAGGAAATTTTTCGAGACTTCAGGAGGTAGTAATGTTGATGTTCTTTCCTAAAATTCTTTCCAAATTGAAATCAGTTTGAAGCTATTTTTTGTGACCGTAGCGTAGGAAAAATCGGCGCTCTTCCCGAAAATTTTCCGAAACTGAAGTTTTAAACACGCAATTTTGGGTTACCTTTGTTGACGTTGCTAGAGGGAGGGAGATTCAATCGTCTCCCATCGAAGGTTTTCGAAATTGAAATTTAAAGCGCAAATTTAGGCTGTCTTTGGTGATAGTAGGGGATCTGGCGGCTTTCCTCCGGTAATTTCTCTTTATTATTGTTTAAAAACCCATTTTGGGCTATATTTGAAAACGATAGGGGAAACGTGAAAATATTCCGAACCGAAATATTTTTCAGAACTAAAATCCATTATAGGCTATTTTTTAGAAGGAAGGGTTTTGAGGCTCTTAATCGGATGTTTCTAAAAGCGCAATTTTATACTATCTTTGATGACGTTAACGATACTGAGAAGCTTCGGCGGATCTTACGGATATTTTTCGATATTAATATCTGAAAAATACAACTATAGACTTTTGTCCAACTCACCTCGTCGATTGATAAGCATGCATTAGCGCAGTAAAAAGTTACATAAGCCAAGCAGTTCTCCTCCGGAATTTTTTAGAAATTGAAGTCCCGGGCGGGGGTTCAGTGTGCCCTCACGAACTGTTCTTAGAAACTGAAGTCAATTTCAGGCCAGTTTAGGCAGGAAGGGTTCTGTGGCTCCACGGAACCGTCTAAAAACGAAATTTTGAGGTATAGTGATTGCATTGGAGAAAAGGGGGATCCGGGGTCCTTTCCCGAAAGTTTTTGAAACTAATGTCTGAAAAAAGTAATTTTAGTTTGTTTTTCAATAAATTAAGTGAGAGGGGGTGGGATTAGGGGCTTCTCTAAAGACGCTAACTGAGACTGTCTTTGGTAGTAATTGCAAAAAATCCTTCGCAAAAATTTCGAAAAAGAAATCCGAAAAATGTCATTAAGCAATTTTTGATGATATTAGGAAAGGCTGTCCTTTAAAAACGCATTTTAGATTTCGGAGCCAACATTTTTAGGCTATGTTTGATTAAGTTAAGGTGGAAGGAGTGAATCAGAGACTTAATTGGGTCCTTAAGATCGGTGGTTCAACCAGTGAAATGTTCTGAAATTGAAGTCCTAGAAACGCAATTTTAAGCCTTCTTTAATCCCGTCAAGGAGGTCATGGCATCCTTTTGGATCTTCGTTTAAACTTACTACCCAGTGCAAGAGCCCTGTCCTCCTACCTGATCTGAAACCGGGCAGTTCATTCGGGATTTTAATTAGAAAAAATTGCCGTCAAGTGGGAAAATTACAAAATTTTATTTCGTCATTCATATATGTTTGACTCTCAAAGGAGTTGCAATTTTCCACTTTCTTTCCACGCATCCACGATTATTGAACACAGATTTTGTTGTTTGAAATGCTTATGATGAGAGTATCTAATCAGTATAGCTTTTTTTTTTATATAAGTAAAAAATGTTTTCATTGTTTAGGTCTATAAAAGCTTGGAGGGTAAACATTAGTGGCCGCCCTCGGTGCCCCTTTTAGAAGGCACCCTTTCATGCTTCAGGTGGGGGCCATTTCCCTCATTTCCCCTCCCCTGTATCCATGTCTGATTACCGGTTCTGTCACAAATTTTTGCAACCAAATGAAGCATGCGTGTAAAGAGTAAATATTAACGGACAATAAACCAACATAATGTTCCCAAACGTTCTATTGTTCTTAAACTATGCTATATGCTGTCGGGAAATCGACACTTACTTTGATAATTGAACATTTAAAATTCAGCATATTTATTCGGCTTATTATAAGTTATCTTGTGAGAAATTCTTGAGGAATTTTTCTTGATTATAAGTACTACATGATGCGGCCTGCGGCCGCCCCTTGCTTCGGCCGCCCTTGTGCGGTGCACACTCTGCACACCTGCTAGGATCGGCCCTGCGGTGGGACACTGATTCCACGACTCTTGACTTTGACTTCGTAACTTTGGCAAACATTTAAGCACGGAGGGGAAACGACTGACTCCGACTCTTTAAAATTTAAAGTCTCCAACTCCTTTATCCAAAAATAAATACGACTCCGACTCCGCAAACATTGGCAGAGTTGCGGAGTCTAACGGAAAATGACCGATTCCGACTGCGAATCTTTGAATTAAAAACATTCGACTCCCGAATCTGATGACTGTTTTACCCCAAAATGAGATTGACTCCGACTTCACAGTCATGATTTTTACTTTGAACTGATTATTGTTGATATGATTTGTTTTTATTTTCACGCTTAAGTTTTAATTTACTGTCCAACCACGGATTGCATGGAATTTTCAAATGTCCAGATAAGACGAATCTATGAATATAAGGGGGAAAAGTAAAAATTTGATGCGCGTATTCCGCTCATTTGAATGAGACTGCTGACATCGGTTAAAAAAATAGATTCGTCTATTTTCGGCTGTAAAACGGATGTTTGTCTTTCCATACAATCCGTGGTCAGACAGTATGTATTCAGTGTTTGGCGGAGAAATTCGGAGTCCTTTATGTTTCTATACAGTGGCTCCCAAAAGTGTTCGTACACTTTGAAATTTTTTAGGCAAATCGAAATAACGCAAAACTGAATTCGAATATGAAGTCCAATATTTTTTCACATCATTCCTATATCATTCTAAATAAAACCCTGTAGTTTTTTCAAAATATTGACGGATCTTCTTTTTGAAATGGGTCAAAAAACGAAGAGACAGAGAAGTATTACGTCACAAAAGTCTTCGTGCACTCAAATATTTTCGAATAAATTCATGATTAAAATTTATCATATGTCGTTTTTTTATTATTCTTGCATTGTGTTGACCCTTAAAAGTCATTTGGCTTTAATTTTTTGTTTATTTATTCCTTAATATTCTCATTATTACTTTAAAATGGCTCGTATTCGTAAAAAACCACAAACACCATTTGAAATTTGAATTTTTTCCTTACAGTATCGGTAAATTGGTTTGAAATGTCTCTAAATTAGTTAATTTATTCCATTCTATTGTAAAATGCTTTAAAGAAAAGAATCGGACGGAAAACAAGGCAAGAAAAGGTCAACCGGCGAAGTTGACAAAGCGTGATCGTAGTTTTACAGTTGAAAAATTTATGAAAAATACACATTTGATTGCTGTAAAAGTTTCGGCAGAGTTAAATGAAAACTTTTACGTTTAATTTTGACCTAAAATTGTTCGCAAAGTTCTCAGATTAGCTGGATTAAATGGGACCTCTTCCCGCAGAAATTTTCTTGGCCATGCGAAAAACAGAAAGCTTTCGCTTTTCGTCGCAAAATCAATGATGAATAAGCTCAAAACGTTTTAGAATTACGTCTTACTTACAAATAGAAATGAATTCAACATTTTTGGTTAAATTGTTGTGGAATTGTAAATAGAAGAAAAAAATGAGGAACTTAATCTTAACAACTTAGTTGGAGCAGTTAATCAGGACGGTGAAGGTGTTCTTGTGTGAGGGTGCATATCAGCACCAGGACTTGGTAGTTTGGAATTTTTTGATAAAATAATGAATCATGCTATTCATTTAAATATTTTAAAAACAAATTTTAAACTCTTAGCCGAAAATTTGGTTATCGGAAACAATTTTGTCTTTTTATCAAGATAACGATAAGAAGCACACGGTTTTCAACGTTTGCGTCTAGTGCCTCAAAAATTGCCCTAAAGTTTAGAAAATACCCCTTCAATCTCTCAGATTTGAACTTAATGTAACATATTTAGAGATATCTGGAGGCTAGATTACGAAAATACGGCTTTGAAACGAAAATAGAGCTAGAAACAGTAAGACTCTCGAAGTGTGGTTGAACACTTATTCTGAAATTACGCAAAAAAAAGAATGAAATATTTCCCAAACGTTTAAAAGGCGTTGTTGATACCGTATGATATTCTATTAAATAACAACTTAATAAAAAGTTAGATTATTCAATAACATAAAGACATTTTTTTAAAGTATACGAAGACTTCTGTGAGATAAAATTTATGGCACTTTTTGGTTTTTGATTTTTAAGAAATTAAGTTTTAATATTTTTAAAAAAAAATTTATGTAGTTTTGTTGAAAATTGATCATAGATCTTGTAATTAAATACCTATTCCAAAATATTAATTCTAACCAATGGAAAGAGGCCTATTTCATTGAAAGTCGTAGGTGTACGAACACTTTTGGGAGCCACTGTATAAAGATATGCGCAGACGATTTTATTTATTTATTTATTTATTTTTGATAATGAAAATTATTTCTTTACTAGAAAATTGCCCGTCAAGTTATGACGGGTGAAAATTGCTTCTACATTTGACTGAAGCAATTGCCTGTTTGGCGATATTTTGATATTTGGAATTTTAATCCCAACTCCAGTGGATAGCGTTAATTTTCAACCACTACCATTTTGATTCTTCATTCCCCTAAAATGACTGTCTTACCAGTAAAACAGTTAAGTTATCGGATCGAGTTCAGCCTTGTCACAATAAAGCCTTTCCCTGCATGTTAAACATTACCAAAACATACTATCAAACTATCATGCCGTGGCGCGAGTTTCATTGTTGAAACTCGCGGGTTACTCGATGATTGGCTACTATTTATATGAGGATTTTGAGATTTTGTTGTTTAATATTTATTCTTAAGGTACATTAATTATTTTTTGGCAACAGAGGAAAAACAAACCATATTTTTTTGACATAATGTATTTATTTTGATGAACTTATTATTTTTCATTCTTTTTTTTCCTTTTTGAAAGCAATGTATGATTTTTTTTTAACGGAAGAAAAATATATTAGCTGCTTTGTTTAAAAGGTGCTACTACTTTATTTCTTCGTTTATTTATTTTTCAAGCATTTATTTCTTCAGATGGGCAACGCATATTTTATTCCTAGAAATATGGTTAAAATATTAAAAAGTTACGTCTGAAATGTGCGGTTTTAGCTGATTTTGAGAATATTAATTATATACTAGAAAGTCTATTGGTATACGGGAAAGTATGCTGTTTAGTTCCGGACGGTTCTTGTTTTCCAAATAAATAAATTCACAACACATTACGTGATATGAATTCAACGATCACAAAAATATTTAAATGTAAATGCAAGTAGTTATATAATAGTTATACATAAGTAAATAATTATTTGTGAGAAAAAGAAAATTTCGAGGGTTAATATATTACCATGTTCTTTTTCTTTCTTTCTTAACAATTTTTTTTATTTATTTATTTATTTTTTTTATTTATTTTTTTTTTTTTTTTTCTGTTTTGAGTAAGGAAAACTTTTAACGTAAACGGGAAAAAAATCTCTGAGACCGGGTAGAATTTTTCCGGTGCTGCTGGACCACCGATTATAAGTACCGATTCCATGACCACTTTCCACTCCGGAAAAAACCTGCTTTTCACTGCATTCCGGTTATTTACGAGGTTATATGTGGATTTTTTCTCCTCCTGCTTCCTTCTGGAGTCAAAGCGGAGTTTTTACCCAGGATGCATTACGCGAAAACAAGTTCGTCTACTAGCCGCTAAGGATGCTGGGTAAAAACCGCTTTCTCAGGTACAATGGAAAACCTCTTTTTACATGGAAACAGGGAATTTTTCAATCGTTTTTCTTTTTCTTTTTGCGGAGTCAGAGCGGGGATTTACAGGGTCGAAAAGTATTTTGTGAACGCAGCTATAAGAACGATCTAAACGATTGACAATCTCTATATTCATTACTAGCGGTACCCGCACGGCTTTACCCGTAGTAGAAGTTTAAAAGGTCATTTGTTTAGCCAGTATATTTACAAATAATGGATGAGGAATTTCTCGCTAGTTTGCTATGTTTATTTTCTCGCACATGTTACGGTTTCACGTTATGATAATTTAGTAAATTCTTCGTCCATATTAAGATAATTTGATCGGTAAAATGTTCTTAAAATTAGAATAGAAAAACAAAGTCGAATTTTGAAAAATCGCTTCGAGGTGCACACCCCCATACTACAAACTAATTTTGTGTCAAATTTCAAGAAAATCGCCGAACGGTCTTGGCGCTATGAGCGTCACAGAGATCCAGACAGAGAGACTTTTAGCTTTATTATTAGTAGAGATATTACATTTTGTTCACTTTAGATGGCAACCTTATTTGAAGTATTTGTAGTTGATTACGGCGATGGGGTCGTTTCCAAAATTTTAAAAGTTTTTTTTTCTGAAAGAGCATGCTTAAAAATATAGGATCTGACCATTTTTCAAATAATTTGCTTAAGTTTAACATTAAAAAAAAATTACTTTAATCGGTGCGCTTTCATTGTTTAAGCTTCTGCCGATGACATCACAAATGATGAAATGCCATTCGCTGTTGCCATTCACAGAGCAAAATATTTAATTCGCATCTTTACTCACGTGTATTGGCAACGATATGGTTGATAGCAAGCGTAGAGCTCAATATTTAATTTGCTTCTTGATTATCATAACGTGGAAACGCGGTAGAAAAATGCGGCAAAGTGACATCATTTGTGACGTCATAAAGACCACGCCTTGTTTGAAAAATCGGACATTTAAAAAACTTAATTAAAAAATAACTGTTGGGAAAATGAAAGTATTTTCTGGGTCCATGTTTTTTTTTTTTTTTTGAGCAATCACGATTGCTTATTGCTTTCATTTGACTGTTTTGATGTGCTATGATTTTATTTTCTCGCCAGCACCCTCTGCAGCATCACCGTCGACCGACTCTTCACGATGCTGCTCCTCTAGCGAAAGCCATCTCCAGGTTGCGTCAATATCCTACACTTACACGCATACATACACGCACGTACAAACAAACACATACACACACATACATACACCTACACACACCTACACACACGCATACATACAGACACCTACATATATACACACACAACTACCCACACACTCATGCCTGCACACAGACACAAACACATATGCCTACACACACATACACATTCCCCCCCCTACCACAAACACTCATACACACAACTACCCACACACTCATACTTACACACAGACACAAACACACACGCCTACATACATACACACACTCGTGATTGCGAAAAACATAATTTGAATTCCAGATGTCAAAATTCAAATTAATTTTTAATTTTTTTTTTCTGCTTATTCTATCAATTTCAGTGACTAAAAGTAGTACTTTTGACTGAAGAAAACAATCCCATTAAACGAGGGAAAAGACAAGTAAATCAGTATTAATGAAATAATTTTAAGAAATCTGCCATAATTATGAGAGCGCCTCCGAATTCATGTGGAACATGTAATGAGCTTTATAGCATTGAAGGGGGGGGGGGGGAGAAAGAATTAGTAGAGAATTTTAAAAAATGTTTATGTGTATTTCAATTATGCTGTTTGATGAGTTTCATCGATTCCGTTAATGTCTTAAATGCGTTTTTGTGTGAAATATTTTTGCTCTGAATTAATTATTATAATTCATAAAAAATGAAGGCAATTATGCAGCAAAAAGGTATGTTTGGATTTGTTTCTATTTTACCTATGTGTTAATGAAGTTTTGAAAAGAAGCATTTTTTAATGAGAAAGAATTGACTGCAAAAAATGTAACCGATGAGGAAAAAACATTTTTTTTTTTGGCCCATGAAAGATAATTGTTTATGAATCAATTATTACTGTTTATGACTCTTTTTTTTTCAGGAACTAAAAATGCAATTATTTCCAAGCGATCGCTACTTTTCCATTTTTTTTTCTCTCTGAAAAATAGTTTTATTTTATGGGTACTTATCTTTTTAACATTTAAATCAATAGAAACGAGATTTTCGAAATTGCTTGTAGGTATTGAAACCACTTTAACACGTTTATTGAACAGTAATAATTGTTACTTTCATTTAAACCCTAACATGTTTACCTTTTAAAGTTGTTTTATCGTTAGTTTCGTACAAAATATTTCAAAGTACTGTTATTTTCTTCCATTGTGAGCCGGCGTTAATAAATTCTATGTCTTTTATTTCCTTTTTAGTGTACTGAAATTAATTTTTATATACTTTACTAATAAGTTGTAATCAATCACATCTCACACGACTTTGGGAGAACGGTTGAGGCAATAATTGATGATATTCGGCAACCTTACTACAGTCTGACCACGAAAGGAATGAATTTGGCAATCAACCAAGTTAAGACGTTTCCATCTCAATCTATCTAGCGGGGATAAGGAAAAATAGCGATGGGATATTGATGCACGCGTTTTATAGTATCACCAGGGCCTTTTTTATTTATTGCATTTTCCAAGTTGAAAATGAGGGAAACAAAGAGTTTCTAGGGAAACAACAAAAAGAAAATAAAATGTTTTCATTTTGTCCGGGAATGTAAAAGCAAAATGGTAAGCTCAAAATCATGTTGAAACAAAAAAAAAAAAAGATAATTTTTGTAGTAAGAATAAAATTGGAAGTAGTTTTGATTG
Organism: Uloborus diversus; assembly: GCF_026930045.1. Classification (NCBI taxonomy): domain Eukaryota; kingdom Metazoa; phylum Arthropoda; class Arachnida; order Araneae; family Uloboridae; genus Uloborus; species Uloborus diversus. The sequence goes on from NC_072736.1 coordinate 130,481,410, forward strand.
AAAATATTATTGCATTGAACAAAGTGTCATTTTTCAAAACTACGTCTAAATAATTAAGAGGCAGAAGCGAAAATCTGGAACGAACTACCACCCCTGTGAACTAATAGATGCGTCCACTTCTGCCTATAAACCGGATGTTTGCATTTCCATATCATCGGTGGTCAGACTGAAGCAGAGTTTATCATCAGAACCAACTTATCTCTCGCTCTATAGGGATGCTATAATTGACTGTTTTTACTTGTCTTTCCTCATGGCTGGCTCTGTTTCTAATCTTCTGATGAAAGAGTTGATCAAGAGTGATTTTTTTTCTCGACTCCACTTTTCCAGAATATCAACCCATTGTACTTAATGAAAATCTGGTTCTTTGTTTTCGAAACAAATGCCTCGAGTTATTTTTGGATTTTGGGCCTTTTCGATCGTCTGTACGAATGAAATTGCTGCTGACGAACGTGAAGAATGATAATTTGCACTTGTGGCAAAGGCAAAACTTCAGATTCTGTTCTAAAACAGATATCACTCCTGTTCTAATTAATTTAAAAACTCCAAACAAATTCTGTTTTACGAAGAAAAAGTCCACTCTTTCGATTGGAACAAAAAATGTGAGAGAATTTTTTCCACCATCAAGTTGAGAAAGAGTAATTACAACCTTTTAAATTAATATTTTTGTTAAAGTTATGTATAAAAATAATAATGAGTTAAATGAGTTCCTTGCTAAATTCGGAATGTTTTAGTTACTGTTTTGACTCCTAACTCTGAGCCATTCTCGGGGAAATAGTGCGACATAAAAACCAACGTTTGTTTAAAGGATAATTTTCAAAATAGTGCGAAAGTGCAAATAAAACAACAAGCAATCCTTGATTGTAAACCCCCTCCCCCTTTTTTTGACGTCATTTAACTTTTTATTATTGTTGTAATTTTTTTTAAATTTTGACCACTAATTTCACTTAGCTATATATCATTTACTGTTTATATGTTCCTGAGCCTTGTATACACACAGGTCACAAACAGGTTTACATCCCCCAGAAGCTCTACAAGTTGTAAGATATTTAACCAAATTTCCTTTTATGTTGTTCTTCTAGCTTTAAAATGAAGTTAAAACTTAAGATTAAAGGCTTTCTTATACATTTATTGTCATAGAATTTTAAAAGAATTATAAAACTGGAAGGAAAAGAAAACATTTTTTAAATCTTTGTACTGTAACAAAAATTCCTTCTGAAAGTTATGATAATTTTTTTTTTAAATCAACACTTGGTCGAGTTTGTCTAGATCTCGTCCCGATCAAGCCTTGCTTGAGTTGTGAATTTGTACAGCATAAGAAAAAAAAAGAAGCCCGACATAGATATGCATATGTACAACTGCTCAAAACCAATTAGAGGAGAAACCGCACAAAAGTGAAGAAACCATTGTGAGGTAGCCTTGCAAACGCATAAAATGGAGTACACACGTGTATTAAGATGCAATACAGCAAAAAAGAGGCAGAAAACATTTGACTGGGAGCTTTATTCCTCTAGAACAGCGAAACGAACATGAAAATTATGCCTCTCCAACATTGTCTGCTACAGTTCTTTGTGTTTGCCCAGATTCCAGTCCCCCGATGGAACTTCAAGCCGTGGAATCCGGTAAATTACGGTGTCGTGGCATTTTCCAATTAAAAAAAAAAAAAATGAACGGTTGAATTTTACAGTTTAAACAGTAAAAAGATGGGCTTCTGTTAAATCGCGATTTCTGCACTTGTATCCTTTTTCTGCTTTTCGACGACAGAAACTTTGTTTTGCTTCCGAAGATTTCGTTTCATCCTCATGTTTTCTGAAAACATGGAGGCTTTTTTGGAAATTAGTTTCCGGAATAATATTTTTCTCAATTTTGTTAAAACCATGTTCCCCCTAATTTTTTTGAGCAGTGTATAAGAACATTTTAATTATTATGAAGTGAATTTTTTTTTCGGGATTTTATCGCTGTAAATGATTTCAGTTTTGCGTGCGTCATACCTATTGACAAAATCAGTAAGCCACCTAATCTGACTTTACTATAAAGTTCGTAAATAACTTTTAGTTTACATTAATTTAGAAAAGCTTCATTTCCACCTATGTAGTTGATACGGGTGTTGTTAACAATGCTTTATACTATTAATAGAAACGACGCATTTTCGATTTTGATAGTTATAGAGGATGAAGTTATGATCTAGACCAAAGAGGGAGTAACAAATGTGTTTTTCTTTTAATCCTTAAACGCTGTACGTTTTCATTTGACAACGCACTCAATTTAGTCTTTTAAAAAATATGAGAGCAAAATTCAAGCTCTGTTGCTGTCAATAACCGGTAAGATATTCACTGAAGATGCTACGAAATCAATTTTTAACTTATCAATATCTAGTGTTGGTGGGAAATAAACATTTTTTTTTATATTTTTCCGCATTTTAATGCATGTGCTTTTATTAAATTTTGTGCGTTTGGAAATGCATGTTTCTTGCGTTTTGTAACAAATAAAATTTTACTAGTCATTGAAAATACTGGAAAATTTGAAGGTAAATATTGCTGTAAAATGCAGTGTTTACAGTACAAGAAAATGCTGCTGTAAATTTTACCGGAAAAAGTAAACGACTGCAGCGCTAATTGGTACATCACGTGACTTACGGTACGAAGTACATAATTTGTGCTTCGTGCAAAATTTGTGCTAATCACACTTCCTTTCCTCACAAGTTCCATTCAGTACAGTGGTCAGAATGCGTTCTGAGAACGATTGGAATTTTACTTGTCAAGTAATATTAAAAACAACGAAAATTTTTCCAAACTGCTAAAAATTCCAGTTTTAGCAAGTGTTTTCGAACTTTTGGGATAACCTAGTATTTCGTTCTTTTTAAACTGCGCTACTACCGACAGCGCTCTTGCCTTTTTTACCGTAAAGTTTTACTGTATGAAATCAGATTTAACGGTAAAAACACGAAAGCCAGTACTTTTTACCATAAAATTTCAGGAAGTTTTCAAACAATGTAGAACAAGAAAGTATTTTAAAATGTTTGAGTGCAAAGTATATTCACTTTTTTTCCCCCTTAAGGCTTAGTGTGCCACATGACTTTTAAATCATAAAACATACTTAAATAAAAATTTGATTTTTAAAGCATTTTCCCACGATTTAAACAAGAAATATAAGCCGAAGAATGTATTGAAAAAGGTTTGTAAAAAATCGGGCATTTAAGGGTTATTGTATAAGGCGGCATAAAATCGTAACTTTTAGTTCGCAATATTTTTAGTCAATTCTCATTTAAAATAAATAAATAAATAGTAATTAAAAAAAGTTAGCTTAGGTACTGACCAGAATTAATTAGAAATTAGGGCGAAGCTTCGCTCGTCCTGCTCGCTTCGCTCTGCAACCTACGTTTGCCACCTGCGGGGGCTATATAGATGATTTTTGTGCTTTAACCCCAGATTTAGGACATCCTGGATGTCCAGCCCCCTTATCTTCGGTCCCTTAAGGTTTAGAAGGGTGAAAATATTGACCTGGTAGACATTCACAGTCCGGAGGAGATAGGGTTACTCACAAATACACAGACAGACACTCTTATCCCACTGGTATCAATACTGGTATCCAACGGTACCAGTATAATAGATTAAGTAGATTATTTCATGTACGTTGCACTGCTGTGAAATGTGTAGGGTCAGGTGGGGTGGAATGGATAGTTTATTTATCTTTCGAGCTACAGAAAAGAGAAATAATTTTTTAAAATAAAAACACTCATATTATTTACAATTGTTTGACTTTATTTTGGTTCAAGAAAAAAATGAATGGAAACAGTCAGTTCAGTGGCATCCTTCTTGTAACTTATATATTAAAAATCAAAGTTAACTGATATCGTTGAAACTTTGTTTTCAGGATTTTTTTTTTGTAATTAGATAGCATTCTATAGCTGTTATTTTCAAAAAAAAAAAGGAAGTCTCCTTTGTCAACTGAAAAAATCAGAAAAGAAAAACTCCATAGATTTTAAGAAATATGGTAATTTTTTTTAAGTGCGGTGGAATGGGTATAATATTAATCTTAATGACATAGGCTGTCGAATTAATTTTTTCTCATTAAAAGTTATTCTCTGAAGTAAGTTGTTCATTTTATCAAAAGTTTTATATTCTGAAATCCTTATGTTATGGAGTTGGTTATAGTTGCACTAAATCTGGTTGGATGGAAGACACCATTCTTTAAAGAATGGTTCACACTTTTCTCAAGGCAACTGAAAAGACATGCAAGGCAGTTAACCTATGAAACTGTAAAGCATGCTATCGATAGTGAAATTATCATTTGCCTACCGCCTAATACGAGTCATACCATGCGACCACTAGACAACGCCAGAGCTGACTCAATAAATTGAAAACCAGTCTGATCAAACTCATGGGCGCCCATATGCAAAATTGCAAGGGGGGGGGGGGGGGCTCAAATATTTCCCCCGTGGTTTAGCTGGATATTTTCTCGGTGGAAACTGATTTCAGGACAGATTAGAGTCATTAAAATTTGACATTTTTAATAACTTATTAATTAATGGCTGGAGAAGAAATGTTTTTACATTTTTTCAAAGAAAACAGTACTAAAAGCAAGGAAATTCTAATTTCAAAGGGGGGGGCTCGAGCCCCCTCTTGCCCCCCTATATGGGCGCCTTTGATCAAACTCCCATTCCACTAAGCTTATGTTGAAGTACAATATCTTCAGGAGTTTGGGTGGTAGTTGAATACAGTGTTAAGAAATTTAAAAAGTATCTTATTGCTCAAGTTCTAGAACTTTTATGTACTTGTGCTTATGTTGTAAAAATTCTTAAGAAGTCTTTACTGAAGAAGGTGAAAAAATTTCCCATCAAAGTCAAAATGGAGATTGAAGAAGAACAGATCATCACAAAACTCAAGTCAGCCAATCCTCAACAATGGTGGACATTATGCCTTTAACTGCAGTGAAATTACAGACTAATAGATTTTTATCCTTATATTAATATATTTTTGTTAAAAAATAATAAATAAATTCATATTTTGACTCTGAAATTTAATTTAAAACAATACTACCCATTTCACCCCACCCCATGGCGTGGAATGGGTATAAAAACAGACTTTGAAATAATAGCTTTTTCATTAAATAATAAAATTATTTCAGTAATTATAACTATGGATATGTGAAGTGTATTTTTGAAATGTAAATATTCAAATTAGGTTTTTTAATTGTAGGATATCATATTTGAATAGTTTAATAATCAGTTCAAAAACACCTGTTTTTATACCCATTCCACCCCACCTGACCCTACTAACTACAAATTTCAACGTATAAGATTATTGTTAAAAAGTAAGTAAAGTTTAAGGTACGATTAAACTAAGCAAAAAGTTTTTTTATTGTTTTCATTCTAAAAACCTTTCTACTCTATTAGCAAACATGTTTACATTACAATCATGGAGTTATTTTAAAGTACTACGAGTACATTTAAGCCATTCGAAAGTTGGAATTCTATTGGAAAATCCTGAATTGCTAGTAATGAAACTGCGCAATATCAAAATCGATTTGCGACGGCGAAAAAACTTTGTCTCAATTGACGGAATTTTCCAAAAATTCTAATAGCTCGTTCTGATCGCTTTTTGTCCGTCCTTTGTCGTGTTAAATTCAACCGACATGCTCCCGATTCGCTTCATCTGATTGATTGATTGAAGGGCGGGGTTTTTTAAACGGAATAGACATTCAGTTAAATTTGGAGCGGCAATTAACGCTGGAGAACTGCAATAAATATCGATGTCAGTTTTAAATCGGAAAATTTACGAGATCTTTAGACGGACGAATAACTTGTAATATGTTGGTTGGTACGAAAAATCATAATTTTGTTGATGTGTCATATTAGATGTGGTTACCTGAAGTCTGTTGGGTAAAACTTAAAATTTCATAAATATATTATTGGGCCATGAAAAATGCCCTTCATTCTAACATTTTTTAAAACAAATTATAAATTACTAAAGATAAAAATATCAAGTTATTTAAAACTCTAAATATTTATTTTACTCTTTTTTGAATTGAGGTAGTGAGAAGCAAAGGGATGCGAGAGCCAAAATTAAAAACTTGGAGATATTCTATACGAAAATTCATATGGTAAGTAAACTTATCCTCTGTTTTGGGACAAGAGATAGTACTAGTAGTCCTGGTAGGTGCTGTTATGCAGCACGGTTTAGAAAAAACTTTCAATGAAAGCCTACCTAGGACGTTATCTTTAAACGCGTTTTACTCAAAACTTGAAAATGTTCACTTAAATCACTTTGCTCCTAACTGCCACAATTGTTCTTTTGCAAAACCAAGAATTCCATTAAGTTTAAACTCTTTTAACGTATTTCGATAATAGGGCTGCAATTTCTTAACATGAAATTTTACTTCAAATTGGTTCGACTTCATTTTTCTGCAGCTCTCTAAAAAGTTGAAATATACGTCTCAATAAACGAAAAAGGAGTAAATGATTTTTTTTCTTTCTCTGAAATTTTGCCTTCTTATCTCTAAAATGAACAACATGATTAAGAATCATGAAAAAAGCTTTGAATATGCGTCCTTAAAAAACATTGATCTCGCAATTTATATCCGTGAGAAGATAATATTGCGCGGATATAAATTTCGACTACACTTTTGTTCTTTTATAATCGTATTTCACAAACAGTTAAAATGGATTAAACACATGCAACACATGAGTAAAACGATACAACGTGTATAAAGTACAAATAAAGTATTAACATAGAGTTAAAAACTCAGCAAACAGCTTTTTCAGGGCTGTCAAATGCAAGCCCCTTCATCAGTGCATAAAAAAAGAACGAAAAGCCCACACAATGCCACCCATTCGTTCTTCTTTTATGCACTGATGAAGGGGTTTGCATTTGATTATCCCAAAATGTTACTAATAGACCGGGATCCCTCGCCCTTTTTCGTTATTCATTACTAACAAGCTAATTTTCCGTTAGTAGCTTCATTTTTGTCGAGACGCCCAACATTAGCCAGTACAAAATTTTGTAAGTGGTAGCTAACAGGGGTAATAAGGACATAGTTTGTTGATTTGGCGTTTATCAAATATTTATAACTAACTTTTTTTTTTATAATTCTCAAAATAATTACCTAAATTAGCCGAGAAAAAAAAATGTCCTACAAAATGCACGATTTGATCAAAGATGTCCCACTTTTGCAACATGTACTATTTACGAAGACATGAAATGTAATTACTAAACAGCTGAATTTTTTTTTGATCAGTTAGTTAATCTTACTACTATTATATATGCGGAAGTTTATCAGTATGGATGTATGGATGTTTGTTACTCTTTCACGCAAAAACCACGGAATGGATTTCGATGAAACTTTACAATAATATAGTTTATGCATCAGAATAACACATAGGGTAGTTTTCACCCCGGGGGGGTGAAAACTACCCTATGGGGGGGCAGGCTACCCCTATGGGTGCTGCAGAACCCCCCTAGGGGGCGATAAAACCCAATTTTCATAGAAATTCTCTAACATGAGAATGAAAAAATACTTGCACATATTACTATTATATGTCCATCGAAAGCTCTGATTTTTCTGCTGAAGATAGCACCTGTTCCAAATTTCTAAGTAGAATAAAAAACGAGTTATGAGCTTTTTAGTTCCATGTTCGAAGGCTTTCCTCAACACAATATAGTATTTAGGGTATCATCTCAACTCCCTGTCGATAGCGACAATTATTGTATTGTTGACTATTTTTGCTTTTCGTCTGACTGTTCAAGGCTTTTCTAAAGTTAAATTTTAAAGTAAGATTTTTTGCACAAGATAGGCAAATAATACATGGATTTGGCTGATTATTTTCCAGTTCTACGCAACTTTGAGGCAATTAATGGGTTTTTTAAAAAAAAATTATTTGTGTTGACTGGGTAACAGCAGGAATCTCGTCAAACTTTTTTTGCGGAATCATTTCAATAGCTAAGGCATGTGGCAATTTTTTCAATTGTCGCTATTTTTGAAGCTAAAAACTACGCGAATACAGTTTTTCGGTTTTCCCCATGTAACCAAAATATCGCCATTTCTTTAATATTTCTTTCTTTATATCATTTGTTAACATGTAAAATGATCCGCCAACTAAATTAATCAAATCCATAAACAGCACAAGGTTGCGCACAATTTCAAACACAATTGTCAAACTTTACTACTTATTTTCCTAACATCTACAATTGCAAGATTAAGAACAAACCACTATAAAGGGATGAAAATTCTTCCCGACAAAACGAGAACTTATATTCCCCGCAAGAACTGCACCGATGCCCAACTGACTCCGGATCACATTCTTGAGTGCCCGGCCCTTATCCCACATGTTCTGCAGCTGGGTATGGTGCCACTGGCTTCAGAACTTCGAGAGGTCCTCTACAGCACAGATGCGTTGCAGCTAGCGGACGCAGTCTTGAAGACACACGGAGCCATTTAATTGTCCATGGACACGAAAAAAAAAAAAAAAAACTTATTTTGGAAACATTTCGGAATTCGGATAGCATCATTTCATGGTCACCAGAAATATCTCAGTATTTGGCGACACTATCTCTTCGATAAAATTAGTAACACACAGTTTTACAAAGTAGGGAGGGGGAGACTTATCCAAGGTATCCCAAAATGATTACCGCAAATTTCGTAATATTTTAAATCGCAGTAAGGGATTACGGGCGGCTACATTTTTTAAAAGTTTGTACTTCAATAGCAATATAGACGAGTTTAGAATATGTTGAAAAAAAAGGGTAAATAGTTTTAAACAAGTGAAGTTTAAATTCATATTTTGGAAATTCCTCAAATTTATATGTTCTTAAATGTCGTTTTTTTCGTTACTAAAAGAGTGCTATTTTGTCCTTCGTATTTATTGCCATTTTACTTTTATGGGTAAGAAAAAAGCTTGATTTTTAATCACGTCAAAGCGGTGTGTTTTGAGTTATTTCAGTTACAGAAGAAAACAAATAAAAGTAAAATTGCAAAAAAAAAAAAAAAATGACATTTTAAAAACTTATTCGATAGGCAGAGTTATGATAACATGGTCGGGACGAGTGTTCAAAAATCTTGGCGCTACAGCCATTACAAAATTTGCATTAAAATGTAAAAACTTCGCCAAACTAATTTTGGTAAAAATATCATTAAGTACTATGTATGGGTATTGCAGTTAAAATTAATCCACCAAATTAGTGAAACAACACTCTCAAATAACATTAAAACTGCTATTAAAAAGGAAAATTATCCACCAAATCCATTTTGTATCTCCAGACTCACCAGGCGACTACGTTAGCGCATTGGCGAATTTTTTAAAATTTTAATTAAACTTTTAATTTTTTTTCTTTTTTTTGTGTGTTTTTAAGAATTAATGGTGCTTATTAGGAGTTTGTGGAATTAATATCCCTACTTTAATTGCGGCAATAGAGAGCATTGTTCTTTCTTTCTTTTTTTTTAAATTTGTTCTTTATGCCATCGGACCTGTACTGATGAAGATTTTTGGAATTAATCATGAAGGAGATCTTCAGAGTGAGATGTTATTTGAAAACGCTAATATCACCATTCTAATAGAGACTTTAGGGAATGTTTCTCTTTCCGAAATGAGAAGTTTTTGTACTATTGTCCTCATTTAAATGGGAACTTAAAAAAAAAATGTTGTCCTTACTCTGATTTTAATGGTATTTTTACTCTGAACTTTTTTGGTATTTTAATGAGGACTGTTTACATTGTTAAGAAACAGTTGATTTCCTTCACGTGGGGGATTTTAAAGGTTTGATTTTTTCACTCTAAAGGGACATTATTAGAATCTGGATTTGTAGTGACTGTTGACTCTATTTTGAGAAGATTTCTCTGGTAAGAAGCTATACAATAATTTAGATAGCAGGTGTAGCGCTAGACACCAGTTGACGGGAATGGGGATTATAAGGAAAATGGTTGACTTTGTTTAAGAACTAGCCTGCGTGCCCGGCGTTGCACGGGCTACTTAAAAAATGAAAGAGCTGTTCAATTGATGTTTTTGTATTATTCTGACATCAGTTTCTAAAGCGCTAAGGAGTAAATAATTATGCGTAATGCAAGGTTTGCAAAACACCAGTAGAGCATATTTTTGGCAAAAACCTCTTTAACGTTAATCATATTTATCAATAATACAAGTTATGAGTATTTTCAATTTGCACAAAAGATGAAAATATATGCATTCTCAACTATAATATGTGCTCACTTTAAACTGAATTAAATCTGATAGAATATATCTGAAATATTTATGTACAATTACAATCAGCTTTTTACATAACATGACACACACTTTTTTGTTGATTACGTGAAACTAAAGCACCAAGACTTATTAAATACCAATAAGCATTAATTTAATATCAAGCCATCAGATTCCAATTAAGCTTTAGTTAAAATCCTTAAAAACAATCTTTTTTGTTCAACTCTGTTTCACTTAAAGAAATCCAAACAATCTTAATTTAACGTGTTCTTTTAACGATGCAAACTGTATTGCAAAAATCGAAACAGGAAGGAAAAAGAGATTTATTACAATTCGAAAACTCACCCATGTGACGGAAAAAAGTTCAACAAAATAAACATAATTAGTCGCACATCCTAAATGTACCCAAATATGAGGTCGGTGAATGATAAACTTACACTTCAATCAATAAACATTACTAAAGAAAAATTTTTCATATGCTGAAAATAGTTAAGAACGTTGAACGTGAAAAAATAAGAAAGGACAGACGATAAATGTCCGAATAGAGCAACCAATTTTAAACTAATTAAAAATGAAATTCTAGATGGAAACGTTGTTTTAAGATTTGGACAGCAGCCAAAAAAATCTCTTTTGACACAATTATTAGAATTTTATTTGCTCATCCATATGCAAAATGGCAACAGGAAAGAAATAAAAATTCCTGAATAGCGTTATGTTAATTAACGTTTTAATTAATATCTCCGCTAATTAAAGTCGTACAATTATGAGATTGGTCCTATTGTTTTCTTTGGAAAATTTCGAATTGATCGGTATCTCGTTTGACTCCCGATTCACAGTGGTTCTCGAGAAGATCGATCTTCAGACAGACAGACAGACAGACAGACGGACGGACGCGAACAGATTTTAATATTATAGTGGATTGTTGACCTCACTCGAATTGGAATTTTCGAGAATTACCCAAACTAACTTCTTTACAACTCCTGAACGTTTTCCTGATTTATGTTGTGTGATTTTTTGGGTATCTTCCCAGTTTCGCCCACTTTTCATTTACCCCCCCTCCCTTGATTTTCAGTTTTCATCATATCTTTTGATATATTGGGGAGAAACCATTTTTTGGTAACTATTTGACCTCTCTCCGTGTTGACCATTAACTTGAATCGATTGAAAAAAACTACATCAACGTGAGCGAAGCCGCGGGTAAAAGCTAGTATTTATATAATTTAAGACACACGTTCTCCTACAAATTGCGTGGTATGCTTTTCTGGTCCGACACTCCAAAGTTGTAGTACAAATCCCAAATATAAAAATAATTACTATCAAGTTGAATCTTCGTGAGTAATTTCGTTTCAATGAGACGCCAACAGTTTCCTTTGCAAAAATTCTCGATTGTGGTAATTAAGAGGAGACGCAGGTATGTAATATGTTGATTTGATGATAATAAAAAATTTATTACTAACTGTTTTTTTTAATTCTCAAAATAATTATTGATATTAGCCGAAAAAATATTTGTCCTACAAAATTCAAGATTTTATCAACGAGATCCCCCCTTTCTAACATGTATCATTAACGAGGTCATGAAATATAATTACTAACCAGCTGAATTTATTTGATCAGTTAGTTAATATTTATATGATTTAACACCCACATTGTCCTGCAAATTGCGTGGTATGTTTTGCCGACCCTCCAATGTAATTTGAAATTCATACAACTGAAAATTAATTCATTCACTACATTTTGCTATTGGAGTTCAGTTAGATTAGTACGCATGCGCACATAATTGTTTACTGTGTATTAGGTATTTCACGTTGGAGCCGACTATAACCGTGCTAAGTTATTTTATGTTGATCACGTGGTTATCGTTCTGAAATAATTTCAAATACTTTGTGAATTACTACAAAATAATGGAGTGTCTTTTATGCAATATATTGTGCGACAAATCTCGCTTTCGAGAGAAACGCGAAGAAATCAAGAAATTTTCTCAAGATATTTTGCTTTCTTGTCGAAATTTTCTATCAGCTAGAAAGCATCATAATTACAAATATTGTAATGTTGTATTACCGGAAAATTGGAATGACGACATAATCGGGTATCATTCCTCTTGCTATAAAGAATTTAGAGTGAAATCAAAATATTTATGTTATGAAAAGTAAGTCGATTGACTATTTTTTCATTTTTTAAAAAAATATATGACAAATAATTTATTAAGTAGAAAGTTTTACGCAATTATGTAAAAAAATTGGAGTATTTCCATGTTAAAATAATTGCTTTTTTTAAACAATCATTTTAGTAAGTATATTATACTTTACATATTTTTATAAAAAAATTGGAGTATAATGTATATAATACAGTAAAATTAGGTCAAAAAATGGCCAAACCCAAACATCCAAAAAAAAAAGTTGAAACTTGTTGCAAATTACTTCTTACCCTTCCAGCAAAAAGGGGTAAAAAGTCCCAGCACTTTGAGCGTCGGGTTTTGGGGGAAAGGTGGGGGGGGGGGGGGCGAAATAATCCTCGTTTTAAATAAAAATAATTTCTATTACTTAAAAAAAATACTCAAAACTCGCAGAAACCACACTCTATAATAGTAAAATAATAAACTCTCACAGAAAAAAATTCTAGTTATCTAAAGTGCACAGACGGGGGGGGGGGGGGGGGGGGTCATGGCGCAAATTGCGTCATTGGAACATATGTTTCACATAGGAAAACGAAATAACAATTATTGTAGGACTAGGGATATATACCTGTTTTCTCGTAGGACATTGTTTAATTTGAGCACAAAACACACTAATCTGTCACGTGATAATGTCCTGCGGTTACTAAAGAAAAAAAATGATCCTGTGGTATTGACAACTTTGGAGTGTTGGACCAGAAAAGCATACCACGCAATTTGTAGGACAATGTGTGTCTTAAATTATATAAATATTAACTAACTGACCAAAAAACATTCAGCTGGTTAGTAATTATATTTCATGTCTTCGTAAATAGTACATGTTGCAAAAGTGGGACACTTTTGATCAAATCATGCAATTTGTAGGACAATTTCTTGTTTCGGCTAATTAGGAAAATTATTATGAGAATTATATAAAAAAAAACAGTTAATTATAAATATGATAACCGCCAAATCAACAAACTATATTCTTATTACCCCTGTTAGCTACCAATTACAAAATTTTTGTACCTGCTAATGTTGGGCGTCTCGACAAAATGAAGCTACTAACGGGAAATTAGCTTGTTAGTAATGAATAACGAAAGAGGGCGAGGGATCCCGGTGTATAATGTTTTATTCATGTAACAGCTGCTCCTCCTGGCTTTGCACGATCTACCTCGAAAATAAAAGTTAGGTCAAGTGACGAGTGATGAAAATAATTTAAAAAAAAAAACCCTGTAAAATTTCCCTACAGGTCGCTGAAAAATAGCCAAAAAGGAGAAAAAGTTAAATCCCCGGATTAAAGAATAAGTCTCAATACAAAAACAAGAATTTTATTCGTTCACAGTCGTGAAAAAAAATGGCAACATATCTTTTTTTATCAATGGTTTTATTCACGCTAATTAAAACTGAGCTCGTGGCAGACGCTACATTTCCGATTCAATATTAATGTTCTTAAACTTAAAAAGGATTATAACTTTTCTCCAGGTGATTTTGCAACCTTGATGATTTTGAAATCCTAAAGAAGTAGATGTACTTCAGGGGTATTCATCGCGGGCTTTCGAATGAAACTGAAATCAATACAATCGGATAATTATTTCGAGTACAAAGAGCCATAAATGGCAATTTCGGGTTCTAAAATTAAAATTCTAGCAATTCGGTACTTTTTTGGCGTTTAAAACCCCCTCTACGTTTTTTCTTGGGTGCCCAAGCCCCTGCCAAATTTTTCTCGAGATCCGACGTAAACTATAGATTTTTTTCAAGAGAAATATGAGCTCATTGAACTTCATTTCGTAAAACATAACAGCGCGTGAAACATCTTTTGGTTTTTGATGATTGGAACGACAAATATTTTTTTTATGCGCATAACATCAAAGATAGATAAGAAATCTATGCAGTAATGTAAATAGTTTTTGCCGAAGTAATGAATCACTCTAAGCATCTCATTTCAGTTTGAAGTTTCGTAATTAATCAAATTTTTAAACTATTATTGCGTTTGGTTATAAAGTCATTCTATATCAAAAACCTTTTTTAAAAACTTATTTCAAATCAAATTGCTGTAATTGTTTCGTAATAAACATCAACTTTTAAGACCATGCATAAAATTTACGTTATCTAAAAATCGATAAAGACTTTTGATACGCAATTAAGGGATTCAAATTTAGGGTGGAAGTAAAAGTGGAAAGAACATAATTTTCCAGCCTGTAAGATTTTTTTTACTAACTGTTAGAATAGTCGTTTCAAAATTGCTTTTTTCACCATTTCATTTGATTGAATTATAAGATCAGACTTATTAGAGTAAATAACGCATATATAATGGGTTACGGAATGGTTTATCTTCAGTTATGAATATATTAGTTTTTTCCTCCACGATCAGCAGTTTTTTTAAAATTTGCTAATTTTGAATTTTCAAAGTTTTGAATTTGCTTGCCTGAAAAAAAAATGTTTCTACGATACTTCTTTATTAACTGCCCACATGTATAAATTGTTTACCTGAGAAGTTATTTATGAAAAGAAGGAAAACTGATTAATAAATTATTTATTATTTAAAGCACATTGAAAAATGTCTATTCCAATCTCTGAAACTTATTACCACTTTCCTTTTATTTTTATATTTATTTTTGTATAATTAAGTAGTAAGTGGTTTTGTTTAAGAAAAAATCCCGCAAAATTTCATGAAACTTTTATGTGTTTCCCAAGTTTATTCTTGTTTTTATACAAATGTCTTTTTATAAAAAAAAAAGTACTTAAAAAGCAATCACTAGTAAATATTTAAAATATGCAATGTCATATGAACTCAGAATCTTTGCTTCTCAAATCGCCACCAGCGGTTCTTTTTTTGCAATTAAGCTGTAATAGTTTGGTTTGAGAAAATTTCTTGTAAGAAATTTTGAGGTTTTTAATTACTTCACAGAATATTTCAGAAGTTCTTTTATTTATTGCTACTCATAGTTAAGTAATTTTCCATTCAAAAACTTTTACCAACAAGCAGCAAAAGCATTGATTTGAGAGAAGGATAAAACTTAATACAAAGCATTTTCCTCTAAATACATATTCTTTTCAATTTTTCACTGTAGAAAGTTGTTGAAAGTCATTGTCAAAATGTTTCTATTATTTTACAGATAATTTGGAGCCTATTGAGTTATTTGTTACTCTTAAAGTGATCTTTTAGAAAAAGATTGTTCGCTATTGTGCTTGAAAATCGACTCTTTTTATTCATTTATACATGCTTTTGTTGAAGTATCTTCAAAATCATAAATTGCTTCCTTTGCGATGAACTTCTTCCTTTCTTTTTCATGTCCTTTTTCGTTTTCTTTATAATCATTTTATTATTCTTTCTTTTTTCTTTCATTTCTTTTTTTATTTTATTTTCATTTTACTCTTCTTTTTCATCTTCTTTCTTTCTTTCTTCTTTTTGTACGTTTGAAAATTAACTTCTCTTTGAGCATATTTAACGCTGATTTTTTTAAAAAATTATCATTTCCTTATTTTTCCCTGTTGAAGTTCACTGTAACCGAATTTTACCCCTCTTTAATTATTACTTTGAACCACAACTTTTTATCCTGAACAAAATCCTATTCTATGATAGCGCGATTCGTCTTTGGATTGCTTACGATGAAAAAGAACGTGATTCAATTTTTCCAAACAATAACAACGCAGTTGTTAATATTTTATGAGAAAGATATAATTTAGGATGAAAAATGATCAAATTAGAAGGAGACGTACAATAAACACAATGTTTGTAGGGAATTACGGAAAGGCAAAGGCACTATTGGTTGTAATTGACAAGACGTAGTTATTTCTTCCTTTTCTCTTCTGGAAATTCAATATATAAATATATTTCTGTACTTCAATAAGTATATCAAATTTTTTACATTTTTTATACAGTGCTGTTAAAAAAAATTGCATCACCCTCGCATTTTCACAACAATGAGGTTATATGAAAAGTTTTGGTCTACCGATTAACGATGAATGTATGTGAAATTCAGCAAAACTTATGAAATAAACATTTAACAGCGGGAATCCGATAATTGTTTACGTAGATCAGGGCTGTTTCCGGGCCGAGGCAAACTGCTAAGCCCATGCTCATTTTTCCATTTCTGAACCTGCGTGTGAGTTTAGAGAAACAAAATTACTTAACCCCATGTCAATTTAAGTCTAATGGCAGGATAAAGGTTTTTAAATTGTTACTTACCAGCTTTGCCCTATGGCACGGAGCAGAATCATCCTGGAAAATGACGTTTGGAACTGAAGTAAAGTGATCCCGGATAGTAGAAAACAATTTCTCCTCCAAAATGCCAATATACACCTGAGCGTTTACTGTTCCTTGCACAAAGTGAAGCCCATCAATTCCTTGATCAGAAATATATCCCCAAATCATCTGGGATTCAGGATGCCTGACTGTGTTTTGAATGCAGTCGGGATGATATTCCTCTCCTTTGCGGCGCGGGTGATGCAATTTTTTTTACCGCCACTGTATGTCAGTTTGACGGTTAATCGTGACCATCGTGATGTTGGAAACAGAGACGTGAATTGGCTGAAAACATGATATTACGCTATTCCTATTTCCAGCTTTGCCGTTGTTCACAACATTTTAGCCGCTTCTGTCTTTGATGCAGCGTCAAAGGTAGCCGAACATTTTTATTTGTCGACAAATTTTTATTTTAAAGAATTTATCTGGAATCTGCGCCCAGCTTCCTTTTGTACAGACTTTATACTATATCGAAATTTAAAGAATGATTTTTTAAATTTTATTCTTGGAAATATAATAATTGATCAAATTGTAAACATGAAGAATATAAATTTCTGAGTTAAATTTGCAAGGGCGCTGTTTTACAAAAAATATATAACTACATTTCTTTTATAGTAAAACGTTTTAATTAAAAGTATGCAAATAAAAGCTGTCTCAAGATCTTTACTAATAATAAGGCTGAAAGTCTGGATGTCTGGATGTTTGTTACGCGCATAGCGCCTAGACCGTTCTGCCGATTTTCATGAAATTTGGCACAGAACTAGTTCGTAGCATAGGGGTGATCACCTCGAAGCGATTTTTCGAAAGTTCTATTTTGTTCTTTTTCTATCCCAATTTTAAGAGCATTTTACCGAGGATATTATCATAACGTGGATGAGTAAATTACCAAATTATCATAACGTGAAACCATAACATGGGCGAGCAAATGAACATAGAAAATTGGCGAGAAATTCACCATCCATTATTTGTAAATAAACATGCGAACCAATGACCTTTCAATTTTCTACTGCGGGCAAAGCCGTGTGGGTATCGCTAGTAAATAAATAAAACTAAACCTGCCAGAGCAAAATAAGTTAAATCTTTTATAATATAAAACAATTTATGTAAAATTTATAACAATTAAAAATAAACATTGATTGTAACAAAGTACTACATTTTGATATAGTAGTTTAGAAAAAGTATTGACAAATATCAAGCACATCATCTGGAAAACAAGTGATGTTTCGTTGCTTTAATAATTTGTCGCCCAATGCTGCTGTTAATCTTTCTTTCTGCGGGTTATGTTATTTCCATAGGAAGAGAAGTCTGTAAAACAGTTTTCACTGTCAGTGTAATGTCAATGCAAGAAAACAACTACATTTTGTGTCTTCGCGGTAACTGGAAAAACATAGTTGAATACTAAGATTAAAAATTTCCCTACTTTTCAACTTTTGAAAGTATAAATTGAAATTGTAATTCAAGTGACTTGTATTTTGTGGAAAGTGTGCAAATCTTTGTGCATTTCAATTTAGCGATATTCGTATTACCTTAAGTTAAATAAATATCTTTGTGCTGAAAAGCAAAATACGAAATGACAGCGTCAAAAAGCACAAATTGCAGATTACTGCAGACACGTGTTTCGGCGTTACAAGGAACGCCTTTTTCAATTTAAAATAAATGAGATTGTAGTTTCATCCATAAGCTCATTTCTTCTGCATTGAAAAAAAAAACGCTTCTTGTAATGCCGAAACACGTGTCTGCAGTAATCTGCAATTTGTGCTTTATGACGTTGTCATTTCTTATTTTACATATTACCTTATTCAACTGCAGATTCGAATGTGCAGGCAGAAATGGAAAATATATTTTGCCCTTTTGCAAACGTAAACAAGAAAGAAAACATCACATTTATGCTTCTTTTAATAATAAACTGCTCAAGAAATTAAACAACTGAAAAATGAAAATGGCTGATGGTAAAGTGGAGTAATCTGGAGCAAAGTGAAACATTTACTCTGTTTTTAGCGCCACCTATCTGGGAATATTTTAACCATGTAGTCTATTCTAGTCAGGAAAAAGTTGTATATGAAGATCAAAGCATATGATACATACAATTTTCAAAAATTGATTCTCATATTTTAATATTTTGTAGTAAGTGGAAAATTATTTTGGTTATTATAAAAAGTTAATACTTGTTGTTAATATTTTAATTATTGATTGAGGCCTACGAATATCCGGTGCAGTATTTATTTACTAATTAATAATAAGCTTATTTTTATTTTGAATATTTTGTACAATTAGTCCATTGCTTGTGGGGCAATGTGGATGGGGCAAAGTGAAGCAGTTTATTTCGTTTACTTATTCATTCATTTATTAAATCACTTACGTATTTACTTGTTAGTTAATTTATTTACCCTCCATCATTAAATAATTTACTTATTTCTTTATTCATTCACTATTTTATTCACTTATTTATTTTTTCATATATTTTATTCATCTATTTTATTAATTTATTCTTTTATTCATTAGTGCTTCAATACCTATTCATTTCTTTATTTATTCTTTTATTTAGTTATCGAATAAATAAAACATTTTTTAATTCTCAAATAGAAACTATTTTATTAGAAAAATATTTTATTTTTTCACTTTGCTCCATGAAAAAAAAAAAAAAAGCGAAACCTGTCCATATTTTCAGAAGATACAAATTTCCTGCCAAAATTTAAAATAAGGTTTCAATACAAGTTTTATTACAAAACAAAAAGGTTTTTCTAAAAGTACCTTAATTTTCAAAACATATTTACAATTTATTCATTTTGAAAAAATACGTTATCTTAACTATTTCACTTTGCCCTACATTCTCCTTCATGTACATATATACTTGCTACTGTAAAAATCCCATATCCAGTAAATGTCGACATTATCCGGTGAATATCAACATTCACACACCAAAGACATCGGCGAAATACCGAATATTTCTGTTGAATCACTGTATAAAGTCGACATTCTCTAATTTCGGTCCTTCACGTTAACATACTTAGTACACTGCTCGACACTGAAAATGCAGCCCCAAGAAGAAGTGGTCAGAAAGTGATGAAATTTGGAAAAAAGACAGAGACAGCAAGGAATAATAAATGATCTTAATTTCAAAATGATAGGCAGAATACAGAGCGAAAACGGCGTCGGCTCAGTAGGATGTAAGACCACCGCGGACAGCGATACACGAAGAAACACGTCTAGGTATGGAGTCAATAAGGGTGCGGATGGTGTCCAGAGAGATGACGCTCCATTCCCTTTCAACCATTTGCCACAGTTCGTCTTCTGAACGAGGCAGGGACAAAGTCTGCAAACGGCGTCCAATCACATCCCACACATGTTCAATTGGTGACAGGTCAGGAGAGTATGGTGGCCAGGAAAGCATCTGTATGCCTTGGAGAGCATGTTGGTAGTGCGAGCATTGTGTGGTCGGGCGTTATCCTGCTGAAAAATTGCATTAGGTAGCCCTTGAAGGTAAGGGATTGCCACCGGCCGCAGCACATTATCCAAGTATCATTGGGCCGTCATAGTGCCTTGAATACGAACTAGAGGTGATATGGAATTGTACGCAATTGCGCTCCAAACCATTATGCCACATCGTCGTGCGGTGGGACGTTCCACAGTTACTGCCAGATTAGATCTGTCTCCACGTCGACGCCACACACGTATGCGGCGACTATCACTGGATAAACAGAAGCGGGGTTCACCTGAGAGCACGACATTTTGCCATTCTGTCATCCACATCGCTCTAGTCCGGCACCATACTAAACGTTGCTGTCTATGTTGTGGGGTCAATGGCAGTCTTCTTAGCGGATGCCGTGATTGCAGACCATGTGCGACCAAACGACGGGAAATGGTTCTGGTTGACACGGGAACATTCAGGGTATCTTGCACCTGCTGCAGAATCGAGGAACAAGTTGCTTGTAGGTCTGCTACAGCTTGTCGGTGGATGCGTCGATCCACGCGTTTTGACGTAACTTTGGCTGCCCCTGCACCCCTCAATCTCGCCACATTTCGTTGTTCCAACCATCTTCGGCCCAGCCGATGCACCGTGCTCGCATCCATGTGGGTATCAGCTGCGATTTGACGTACGAACCAACCTTCCCTTCTCAGTCCGATCACCATACCCCTCGTAAAATCGTCTATCTGCTGGAAGTGCCTTCGTTGACATCGGCCTGGCATTCTCTCGTGTTACACGTATCCTCCAAGACAAAAACAAAATTTCTTCGATAATTCTCCAGTCAGAAATAACGACACAAATACTGCCCATTCTGCAAGTTCCTTCCCTTATATCTTACTTCACGTGCGTCGGAGAGCTGCACATTTCACATCATTTACATAACTCAGTGATGTACGTCTACTCTAAAATTTGCATAAATTTCTGAACACTCCTTCTTGGTGTTGCATTTTCAATGTCGAGCAGTGCACATGTTACGAAAACTAAACCCTTGCAAGAAGTATTCTTCCAAGCTTGTTTCTTAAAAAACTGATCTTAAAAAAAATAAAAAAATAAGAAATCTTTTTTTTTTTCGGAAATAAGTCATCTAAAATATATCTTTCACATAAAATCTCTGATCGTTTCCACGTATTCTCTATTCAAAATACCGCATTTTTGTGAGTTATCACACCTTATGGCGATGCATTAAATATTGAGCACTTTTCATGTTTAAAATATGTTCTTCCCAATCCGATTTCTTTTATTCCGGTATTTCTGAGACAATATACCATCCCTATTTTGAAGGAAGTTTTGTGCTTTCCTGAGAGCAAAATATACTCTATTTTTATTTTTTTTTCAAAGAAGAGCAATAAAAAGAAGTACGTGACTCCATTTTTGAGCTAAGACCCTAGACGTAGGAAAATAGTTTTCTTCAAGTTGAATGTACGGACTCAGATAAACTTTCGTTTAATAACTAAAGATATAATTTTTCTTTGGAAAGTTTTCATAGCTTTACACTTTTTAGGATGTCCAAGAGTAACATTAGGAGGTGATTAACCCGTTAAGGCATGAATTATTTTCAGAAAATTGGCCAAAAATGATAGTTTTTTTTTGAGCAATCAAGTTGTTTGTTTTCACTTGACCGTTGAATGACATCCGTCTTTTGATTTTGGTTTTCTATGCTTATAATGCAGGCGTTCCATGTGCCTCAGATTAGAATTGTTAATAAACGATATTCTCGACTTTACACAATCATTTCTACGCGAAAACAGTATCCAGCACCTGGCATTCATTTGAATTTTGACGTCTTGAATTCATATTATGGTGGCGATAAAAGCCATCAGTAGAAACAAGAGACTCAACGAGTAGGGTCCTATCGAAATTTGTGATTGCGAAAAACATCATTCGAATTCAAAATCTCAAAACACAAGCGAACTTTTTTTTAATTAATTTTATTTTTGAATATTTTATCAACTATTTTCAACAAAATGTTATACAAATAAAGTAAACGATTTGATTACATGTGTCTTTTGAATTTAAAAGTATTGAAATCAAATTGTCATACTTAACAAGCATAAGAATGACTGAAGTTCAATGAAATATTACCTTTTCCACTACAAGCAACTACCTTTTAGGACAACAACAAATAAAACACTGTTGCTTCAAGTACAAATTTCATTTTTCTTAATTTTTTATAGACTGCAAAACGTACTTTCGGGGGGGGGGGGGAATGTTTTTTTCTGAAAGGAAAGTTGTGAGCTGTTTTTAACATTGTTTAAAAGTAAAACGGATTATAAGTCTCTTTCCGCTTTCCCCGCGTCTTAGTGTAAAATTTCCTTTTGTCATAAAAAAAAAAAAAACTTGCATATTAAATAGAAATTTTTGGGTGTACAATACAATAAGACTATCAATCAGTAAATTCGAACTCTAGCTGCGAAGTAAAACATCTGATGCGAAGGCTTTGAACTTCTGATCCGCAAAGTGTTGTGTGACAGAAGTGAAGTATTTATTTTTTAATGGTTGCCAAAAACAATGAAAAATAATACTCTTTATAAAGTTAGTTTTGTAAATAAATTTAATAAATGAATTTCAAGGCTGAGTCCAAGCAAGAATATACATAACTCAAGTCAAGTGATTAGTTAAAAGCGCAATTCACATTGCCTAAGTTCAGTCTTGCAATTAGTTTGTTTACTTTTATTCGCAACTCCAACGAACTATAGGGGGCACTGCAGTCACTGTCTAATGGCCGACGAAAAAACTAAAACAAACGCATGTGGTAACGAAGAAAATGCTAAAAGTGTTGTGATTTTTGTTCGTATGTATGATATTTTTCGCTTTATTATTTTTAAATTGATTTTCAAAGTCTTGTGGATATTCTGGCCCACGTAGAAGAAATGAGAATTCAAGAAGCAGTACTAAACGTCAAAGATTAATGCAAACTACGTAGTTCGTAGTTCTAAGCAGCTATTTCCACGATGTTGATTTCGATATTTATCAAT
This sequence comes from Uloborus diversus, assembly GCF_026930045.1. Lineage (NCBI taxonomy): Eukaryota > Metazoa > Arthropoda > Arachnida > Araneae > Uloboridae > Uloborus > Uloborus diversus. The sequence goes on from NC_072736.1 coordinate 130,504,438, forward strand.
TCTTGATAAAACTAAATAATAATTGTGGCCTGACAAGAATAACAATTGATGCTAGAAAATTTAATATGACATTACAAATTATTATCGAAAGAAGATGATACTTTTTTGCCTTGCTTGGCTAGCGCTTATTGTTTTGCATTTGTAGCTGAGTTATTTCTCTCGAATTCCCGAATCGGTTAATTTAAAATTTTTCTGTTTCGATTTTTCTAATTTCTGAGTTACGATTTAATTATGTCATGTTATGCAAATCAACAAAATTCTCACGCATATATGGTGGTAGTTTTCTTTTCAGTTGATTGGCCATTATTTTTTTTTACTTATCGAATTCTGTAATCTTACTACCATTTTATTCCACTCATGATAAAAATTAAAAATGGTTTAACTAAAAACGCGAAATCTCGCCAAGGCTACTTTGCTCGCACAATACTAAAACTATAACCCTAAACAAATTTGGCGAAACCTTTCAGCTGAGAATAAAAGGAATAAAGTAAATTCTTTCTCGGTTAAACATTTTTCATTTTGTTCTACGATAATATATTCAAGAAAATATTTTGCATACTGTCCATTCCAACTAAATGCTGCTGTAAAATATGGTTAGTTTAATTAATTTAAGATTAAAAAAACCCCATGTTCTTACAAATTCATACAAAACAATAAAAAATTTTACCTTGTATAACGTTATCCAAGTTTGTTAATCCAGAATTTTCGCTTTCACCATTTCTGAATCAACTCATATTTTAGAAGGAATAATGAAAACTAACATTATTTTGAGAAGCTCGAGAATACAACTAAGGGACGAATTAATTTCCGTAGCTGAAAGCAAACTAAGACACATCGATTGCGTTAATAAATACTCAGAACAAACTGCCTGTGTTTACGTCAGCAGACATACGTGGAACGCAACGTGGCAATGTTTTAGTTTTCCCGGCAGTTTTATAAATCACCGCAAGGTAGCGTATTCGAGCGCTGGAGTTGCGAATTAACAAAATTAACTTTATAATTACTAATATTTTTCATTGCTTTTTTTTCAATAATTAAAAAATAGATTTCGAGCATTGAATAGTTTTCTCGTAGTTTATACTCTATTTTCTTCATTAAAATGTGCAATTTTGTTGATAATACGTCTAAGTCAGGCGCAGAAAGAACTAGAGCGTAGCGTGAGATAAAACGTGCGAGTGAAGTAACAGTTCAGAATGGGAAAAAAAAGAAAGATAAAGGTTTCAGTTCTGTCATGTGTCTTTACAAAACACAATAAAAAAAATATTAAAATTGTATCAAATTTGTCAAGGCAAAACTTGGAAAATAGAGGAATTATTTTGAAGTAATTCGTTACGTGGATTTGTTTGATGCCGTTTAATTTACAATGCAATGCAATGCTAAGGTTCACTTTTCAAGTTCTCTACTCAAAGTTATTTATGAGCCATTTATTCTCCATCTGCGCTGATCCTACTCCTACTCGAATCAATTGCTGAGTTGGAACAAAATGAATGTAAATTTCAGCAAGTTAAAGTGAAAATTTAACGCTAACGAGGAAATACTGAGATTAGGATCTGCGTAGCTGCACAATGCTGACATGTTAGGTTTGCCTCAACTATAGACGAATTTTTGAAGGAAAGTGAAACACTTGAATTTCAGTAAATTTAAATTTTTTTGTTCAACTATCTTATAAAATTTATACATCTATTTTTGTAATACTTCTCAATGACTGTCCCTCAAATTGAGTGTCCTTTAATTAGAGAAAAATACGGGGACTGGGACGAAAAAAAAAAAAAAAAATTCAATAAATAAATAAATAAAAGACCCATAAAGAGATGTATCCCTTCAGGGAGCTAATACTGTACTTAAAATCAGATTTTATTACGCAATTAAAATAATTAATTATAATAAAAAAATATGTTGCTTGAAAGTACTTACGACAATTTTTAAGGCAAATGTTATTTGATTTGAATTAATTTTATATCACTATTAACAGTTAGTTTTAGATATATAGATATAATGTGTATCACTAATACTATTATATTGGTGCTCCTTACTTGAAAAATTTGCCACAACAATTCTGATTGTAAGATAAATATGTAGTTATATGCAAATTTTGGCCGTTTTGGAAAATTTATTTTTAGATGCGTACTTTTTATGTAATACAGCGTTTGTTTTAGGAAAATTCGCACTAGTTGCTCTAAATTTATCAATGGTGTTACTTGCTAATAATGGACATCTATAACTTAATTTACTTTAATAAGTGTATTAGCATTGCATGATTTTTAAGCATTTATGTACATATTTGCATTACTTCAGATGTATCAAGAAAATAGTAAGTTTGTGGGATTTGGTTTCAAATATCGAAAACTCCATGTCAAATAAAAAATTTCTTTAATGTAATGATGTGTGAAACGAACTTGTTAACGAATCTTCATATATTAAACTATTCCTCTTTAAAATGTATTTAACATTATGATGTTTATCCCGCAAGTTTTTTAACTTATGTTTTTCTAATTTCTGACTGTTTACTTACGTTATTAAGGATGCACTGAACAAGTTTGAATGTTAGATCAAAAAGTGCAAACAGCGAAAATTTCGCCAATCTGAGGAAAAACCAAAATCAGATCGACACTTGTTTTCTAAACGTTTAGTATATATGGAAAAATTTAAATAAACTCACATTTCTGTTGAGAAAATTTTCTGACATGAAATGAAACATACGATTTATTAAATTTTGTTTTTCTTTAAGAAGTTTTTATTTCTGAGAATAATAAGAAATCTGGGAATTTAGGTTTGCGAATTGAAAATATTTTAATCAAAAAACAATTTTGTTGTAAATTGTAAACCTTGTAAATGAAAAAAAAAAAAAAATGAAAGGAAAAAAAAGGTCAAGCAGTATAAAATTTCAGTGTTGACAATAACTCACCTGTGTTTAGAATATACTGCATAAAAGATGATGTAATAGTTCCAGGGGGGGGGGGGTAATAGAAATTACCAAAAATTGAAAAAAAAAAGCAAAAATAAATAAAAAATAATTAAATTGAGTAAATAAATAAGAAATAAAAATAAATTACTTACTAAATAAATAACTAAATAAGCAAAACATATGAAATGAGGGGGAGAGGGCAAAATTACAGGTTTGACCTTTCATCTGTTCTTCGTATAGATATAATAAAACAGTGAGTTTTTCTTTAAAAAAACTAATATTAAATTCTAATTATATAAATAAAACTGAATACGTTTTCTTATAAATTGGCAGTATTTATTAAACTAGAGTTGGGAACAATGGTAAATTGTTTTGAAAAATTCTGTGATCCGATTTTTTCAGTAAACATAAATAATCCAAACTCTGATAATTAATTATGTTCTTTCGGAAGGGCTTGATTATCGTTTGTCGAAAAGACAAAAGATTAATGCTTGATGTAAAGCACGGAAAAGATAAGAGAAGATTGATGCGGTTTTAGCTAATGTATTTACACATAATGAAAGAGATAGAACACGCGTACATAATTGGAGCTCGGTGCAAAACAGTTTTTTGCAGGCAAGTTTATTTGTTAACGCAAAGATTTTTTTTTTTTTTAAATGGAGTATATTTTCTTAGAAATATACCATTTATGAATATCTCGAAGAGCTTTGATTGATTATAGAGAGTAAACTCCCAATTATATACTGAACAGGGTGGCACGGTAACCGCAGATAATCCACAAAATAGTCAAAAAATAATAACAGCGCAAGCGAGGTTTAAAAAAAAAAAAAAAAAAAAAAAAAAAAAAAAAAAAAAAAAAAGCTGATGCGTGCATCACATGACTTGCTTTTACTCCAATTTAATGTCATTTCCCCATTGCTAGCATTTTTAATGTGATTCAATAGTTTACTCTCTAAATATTACCAACAGTGGCCAAATTAAAACCAGATTTTTAAAAAAAATCGCCAAAACTTGGCGACAAAACTTGGAGACCAAAATTGCGATATATCGCCAAGTGTCCGCTAAATTATAACACCACTTGAGTTTACATAGAAATTAACAATTATTTCCCCCTAAAAAGGGGCAAAAGACCCCTTTAAAATCACCCGAATGCAACCAAAAGTGCACAACTAGACCCCACTAGGAGTCTACATACCAAATTTCAACTTTCTAGGATTTACCGTTCTTCAGGTATGCGACATACATACGTACGCACATACGCACATACATACATACAGATGTCACGAGAAAATTCGTTGTAATTAACACGGGAATCGTCATTACGGATATTTCGCGCGTCTATACGTTCTTTTCCACTTATCCACGTCTGGTCGAGTCGGAAAAAAAAAACCTCAATATTCATTTGGGGGTGAGTAAAATGGAAATTAAGGTCAATTTTTGAGTGAAAATTTTTTCGCGAATACAATACTTCCTTTTTTGTAAAAGGAATTAAAAAGATCAATTCCACTCACTCATACATTTGAACTTTTAAAGTATTTCATTCATGAACTTTTAACTCTATGACTATATAAAATCCATTATTACGGACTATTTTGAACTTAAACGTCCGGATTCACAACCAAATGTGTAAAAATGATCTTAAATGAAAAATATAAATATACTAGAAAATCGCCCGTCAAGGTATGACGGGTGAAAACTGCTTCTACATTTGAACGAAGCCATTGCCTGTTTGGTGATATTTTGATTGTTGAAATTGTAGCCCCAACTCCAGTGAATGAATCCTAAACTCCAGTAGGTAGAGTTAATTGTTTTCGTTTCTTCATTCCCCTGAAATGAGTCTTAGCAGTAAAACAGTTAAGTGACCGGATCGAGTTCAGCCTTGTCACAATAAAGCCTTTCTATGCCTTTTAAACATTACCAAAACATATTATCAAATTATCATGCCGTGGCGCGAGTTTCATTGTTGAAATTCGCACGTTACTCGATCATCGGCTATTATATACGTAAGGATTTTTTTTTTGTAAAATATAGATATACCTTTAAAAAAAGTCATCTTTACTTCCTTTATTTTTTTTCTATTTGATTTTTGCTTTCTATGTATTTCCGTATTTTACACGTTCTCGTAGTTTACGTTTTTTCAACAAAGACCCTTGAGAAACGTAGAATTGGGGTTCCATTGTATTTCATTTCCTAAAATCAAAACACCCTTTAAAAAAATATTTAAAAAATCCAACATTTATTTCATGACTTAAGTACAAGAAGTCCAGCCAAAGATTGTTGCACCGTAGGTTCATCAAAACTAGAGCTATGTAGCATTTACTGCAAACTTTCTGAACTGCATTTCTGAGTTAAAATACACGATGCTGACAGGCTTGCAATTCTTGATATGATAATTCTGAATTTCACAACCACTGTTTAAACGTTCTAACTGAGAACATCGGCATTAATCTTCGCTTCAAAGTACCATACCTCCATTGGACATTACAAGTCAGAGAGCGAGTCACGCATTGCGTTCACTTCGAACAGAACGGCGAGAACTAAATTCAAACAGAATGAGTAATCAATTATATGTTGTTGTCCTTTATGGAAAAGTGTAGGGAACATATTCGTACTTTACTAGAAATATACGATGTTCACAAGCAAACCCTAGTTCAATGGAAGGTAGTATGACTGTAAATTATAACTGCTTGTTGAAATTTCTGCAAAGTACAAAGAACCGCTTATTTGCATTTACTTAACAGTCGAAACTCTGCATACAGTGACCTTCAATAGGAGAAGCTTCTAAATGCATGCGAGCTCTGAGTGCAGAAATAACTCGATTATAATAAATTTTCATTATTGCAACTGTTTCGTTATAAAGTCATTCCATTACAGCAACTATCCCATGGCTTCTATCACAGTAGCTGTTTCACCAAAAAGACTTTTCATTACAGCTTTTTTCCCATTAAAAGTGAGTTGGTACCATAAGACCTTTAAAAAAAAAATAATAATTTGAATAATGGTATTTTGATTTCAAATTATGTTTTTCGCAATCACAAGTGTGTGTCTGTTTGTATGTAGGTGTGTGTGTTTGTGTCGAGCCATAAATGTGTGGGTATATGTGTGTATAGGTATGTATACGTGTGTGTGTATGCGTGGCTGTTTGTGTCTGTGTGCAGCCATGAGTGTGTGTGTGTGCGTATGTGTGTGTAGGCATGCGTGTGTGTATGTATGCGTGTAGGATGTGGACGCAACCTGGAGATGGCTTTCGCTAGAGGAGCAGCATTGTGAGGTGGCAAGCCGACGGTGGTGCTGCAGAGGGAGGCGGGGGGGGGGAGGGAAATAAAATCATAGGAATTCAAAACTGTCAAGTGAGAACAATAAGCAATCGTGATTGCTCAAAAAAAAAAGTTTTTATGTACTCAAAATATTTAATTCAAGAGCTTTCAAGCGTACTAAGTTCGTTTCTGCGTAGTTTAAATTTCACTCAATTTAAGTATTAATGGGGTAGGAATGTATAAAAATGTACTTATAATTATACTTTCAAACGCTATTTTCTCAAAACGTCGAGTTTAAAAGCTCATGTTCCTTTTTCTAGAAAACAACTTTGCATATTACTTTGAAATTTCCATTACATTTTATTTACATGTTCATACTTATACTGAAGCAAAATTTTTGCTTTAGGACGAGAACTTTTTCTTAAACAGCTGTTTTTATGGTGAAAAGCGGTCTTTCCACCCAAGCGGTTCGTATTGAATGGGATTAACTCTATTACAATACGAAGTTTAAATTTAAAGCTTATGAGTCGGAAGAAAATCGACCGACTTTGACTCTGACTCTTCCTCGATTTAAAAAAAAATTCCGACTCCCCAGCTTTGTTTAAATCAAAATTCTATTCCAAATGCTCGGAAGGTAAGAACACTTAAGAGTCATTTTTTTTAAAGCTGGACAAAGTGAATGGGAGCCTGATAGTTGACACCTTCGATTTTCCTGAAACTTTCAGAATATGTTGCTAGTATTGTGATAAGACAAAGTGTAGCTTCTTTCTTCTCAAATTTGACTTGTTGGCAATCCAGTGGAGGTCAAAGTTTAAGGACGTGAGAAAAAAGAGCTTAATATATGATTCCTTTGTTTCAAAACCTATGAGTGTACCAAACCAATTTTTTTTTGTGGATACTACTTGATACTAGGTACATGCTAGCCGAAATATTTTGGTCGCTCATTCATGGCTTTGAGGGCAAAGGTCAATTGAAAATGCTATTTTTTTTACTTTTTTTGCCTTGTTTGGGCCGGGAAATCTGCTAAAGCCGTGAGTAGTCCTCGGAAATAAGTATATACCTAACTACTCACCACAGTATAGTACTAAGAAAAACATGAAATATCATGGGTTACTCTTTGCTTTAGTAGTTAAACGGTCTCAAAGTCGATGATTTTTTAAAAATAGCCAAGTTTAGACGTCAATAACTCTGATCGCGACGCATCAACAACTTTGGGACACAGCTGTAGTTATAGTCCAAGTAATCTATTTTAAGGTCCAGGTTAGAAACCCATGGCAACTAATAAACTTTTTTAGTTATACGGCCTCAAAGTTGAAAATTTGAGCTATAATTTCTTTTTTTTTTCCAATTACTCTATGATTGGTGAGTTAGTAACTTAGAAAAACATCTGTAATTACATTCAAAGTGATATAGTTTTAGACTCAGGCCAGAAAACTTTGGGATCTAATCATCTTGCTTAATTAAACGGTCTCACAAAAATGATAATTTTAACATAAAGTGTCAAGTTTCAACTAAGCTAATCCACGAAAACAAGACTTTCAGACACAACTGTAATTGTTCTCCAAGTGATGTAGTTTTAGAATCTGCTTCATACCCATGACACTTTTAAAATTTCAAAAAAATATATTTTTAATTCGAACTTTTACTTGTTCAATATAGTTAATAGCACGTGTTGAGTTTTCTCCCTTTTCAAAATGTATCTCTGAATTTTTTAAAAGTTTCGTACGTTATTTTATAGATGGCAGCATTAAATTATATGTAAAACCTATAAAACCGGATAGTAGTGGCTGATGTAGCCATTTTAAACAAACAACACTGAACTTGCTTTGAAAGGCGGAGCATTCAAAACAAAATCTATCAACAACCAGCTTTTTTTAAATTTTTAGCAGAGAGAATGTTGGCCAGATATTGTGTAAAGGTAAGGTACTGCTTTTTTTATGTTAACCAACTATTTTTTTCATTTAAGTAGTTTACAAGTACTAGTGTTCAAATAGTTGTACTATTTTAATGAGACTTAACACGTGGTTTAGTAACAAACTGTATATAGTTTAACAAAATATGTTCAATTGAAAGTAAGGTAGACAAAAATTGATTCAAGTTTCAAAAAATAATCAATATAATTTTTTTCTCGTTAGTCAAATAAAATATTTTCTGAAAATTGTGGGCAAAGAATAAAGGTAGAAAATGTTTGAGACCTATTTTCGTGTTGATTTACTTTTTTTTCTTTTTTAACAGAAAAAAAACCACTGTATTAGTGGACCGCTATTGTTCAGGTCTGATATTTTGCTTTACCCCTAAGTTGCATATGAGACGCTGTAACTGACTGAGAAGCTGTATGAAAAAATATTCTTTGATGAAACTGGATGGGCATTGCCAGTTAGAAAATTTTCAAAATTTAGCGATAAGCAGAAGAATTTTATGCGTCAGCTGTTTTTGGAAGGAGAGAAGACTTCCACAAAAATTACTCCCGAAAAAGCGGCAAAAGAAATGAGAGAAAAAAGAAATCAAAAGGGAGAAAAACTATTTTCGCCTGATGAGTATCGGACGACTCAACAAATTAGGAGCATGTTCTATCGCATGGCGTCTAAGATGAAAAAAGGAAAACTTGTGGAACATGATCAGACTCTTGAAGACAATGAGCAAGTAAGTTACTATACATAATGCATTCGCATTGAAAATTTAAAAATCTAAGATTTCCTTTTGCTTAATAGAATCGAAATATTTTTTTTTAAATAATTGATTAGATAAATATAAGGAAAACTTATTAGCTGATAATAGCTTTTTTTTATAATGGTAACCTTTAAATTTGAGTGTCTCTATCTTGTTAAACTTAAGTGTACTTTCCCTAGGAAGAAGATAGAAATGAAGTAAGATCAATTCTCCAAGAGATAAGGGCATTGGAGCTATAGGAAAGCCACCTTCATAAGTTTCAAATGTAAATTTTTCTCCATGCAACTCCAAACCTCGGGTCTGCAAGAGCAAATCTGTGCTGTATTTTGAGTTATATTTTGCCTTTTAAGTTTAGTAAAAAAAATATTTATTTACTTTCAATTGTTTATTATTCATGTATGCAAATTTCTACTGTACTTACTTTATTGTGCAATTGAAATCCTATTTATAAAATACAGCATTGACTTATTTTGATTATAAAATCAAGAATGACATTAAGAAATAGGAAAATTGATTGTTTTGCGCAAATGAAGAGTGAAAAAAAAGGTTGTATTTGCAAAAAAAATTAACAAGTCCCATGGGTATATAATCTGGGTCAAAAACTGAATGCTGGGGACTGAAGCTGTAATTACAGCTGTGTCTCAAAATTTTGACTCGTGGATTAGCGTATTTGAAACTTGACATTTTAAGGGTAAATTATCATTTTTGAAACCGTTTCATTAAGCAAGATGATTAAATCTCATGGTTTTCTCACCTGAGTCTAAAACTACATCACTTAGGGTATGATTACAACTGTTTCTCGAAGTTACTAACTCATCAGTCATAGAGTAATTGAAAAAAAAAATAAGTTGAAATTATAGATCAAATTTTCAACTTTGAGACCGTGTAACTAAAAAAGTTTATTAGTTGCCATGGGTTTCTAACCTGGACCTTAAAATAGACCACTTCGACTATAACTACAGCTGTGTCCCAAAGTTGTTGATGCGTCGCGATCAGAGTTATTGACGTCTAAACTTGGCTATTTTTAAAAAATCATCGACTTTGAGACCGTTTAACTGCTAAAGCAAAGAGTAACCCATGCTATTTCATGTTTTTCTTAGTACTATACTGTGGTGAGTAGTTAGGTATGTACTTATTTTCGAGGGTTACTCACGGCTTTAGCAGATATCCGGGCCCAAACAGGGCAAAAAAAGTTTAAAAAATAGCATTTTCAATTGACCTTTGCCCTCAAAGCCATGAATGAGCGACCAAAATATTTCGGCTAGCATGTACCTAGTATCAAGTAGTATCCACATAAAAAAATTTGGCTTGCTACACCCATTGGTTTTGAAGCAAAGCAATCATATATTAAGCTCTTTTTTCTCACGTTCTTAAACTTTGACCTCTACTCAAGGGCAAACAAATCAGTTTTTAAAAAAAATAAACTTCACTTTTTCTTATCATAGTACCACTAACACATCCTGAAATTTTTACGAAAATCGAAGACATCAACTATCAAAAGTGTCCAAGCTTAAAAAAAATGACTCTTAACCTTTTAACTTTTGTATGCTTGGCCTGCACTTTGATATAAATAGACTTGCTGCTTCACCCGGCGTTACACGGTCTACCTCGAAAATAAAACTTGTGTCAAGTGACGAATGTTCAACAATTTGGTTTAAATTTAAAAAAAAAGGATAAAACTTCCCATCAAACTTCAGAAAAGCGCAATTTTATGATTCAACATTTAAATTTATACCTCTTCGGATTTTTTTCAAAAATTCCAAAAAAAAAAAAAAAAAAACATATGTGAATTCCTGAGCGTCAAGGAACTCTGTGCTGAATTTGGCAAAGATCTGTAGTAAACCGGATTTGTATGACAAGCATGTACATGCACCTACATGCATCCATTTTGATACATGTATACAAGTTACCCATCAACTTCATCGTTAAACGAATCTTTAATTTAGGAAGAATTTTTGCATTTGATGAAAATGAAAAGTGAGGAAATTAATAAAGTGAATCCTTGATAATTTCGTTACTCCATCGGAGAAAATCATTATTAAATTAGCTCACATTAACAAAAGAAAAGCTTGCTACATTAACCGCGTGATACACACTACTTTCATAAAACCCAATCCTGTGCTGCGTTTAAAAAAAATAATAACCAGAATCGAATTTTTCCGACACAACTCTAATGTTTATTAGGTGCAAGCGTGGAAATGCAAGCGCAAACATTACAGCGAACGCCCGAATGCTTTACAAAAAAAAAAAAAAATGATCAAAAGATTTGAGCAATTTTACCCTTTAACAAAACGAAGGCATCCAGAAAATAAAATCTAAGAGAAAGTTTGAATTGTTGTTGACCTAATTTAACTTCCGGAAGTTGAGGGAGCAGAATTTGCTGCATAAAAACAAAAAGGATTGTTAAATAAAAAGATTCCTCTCATCTATGGAATAACGTCGCTAACTAACAAAGCATTTTTCTGTTTGAATACTGATTAAACAAAGAGCTTCTTCGTTACATATGAATGCTCATTCCAATTTGGCTGTAAATTAGTTCCAAAGTGTTGAACTTTGTTTTTTGTATGTAACAAACGCAATTCATTGGATTCCAGAGATGTCTAGCAAGCGCACGTTCTAATTTTTGCAAAATCAATTCTCGGAACTTTTGTGTTAAAACTACCTAGCGGATATTTGTCGCTATTGTAGCGTTTACTTATTTCTTTGCCCACTATTCTCTGTATTTTAAACCTCATTCAAATGAACATATAAAGCAGAGAGAAGCAAAGGAATATAAGTGGACATTTTCAAGTTCTGAGTAAAACGCGTTTAAAGCTGTGGTCTTAGGTAGGCTTTCCCTGATTTTTTTTACTTCTTTTTACAAAAAAGGAAGTATAGTATTGGCGAAAAAAATTTCACTAAAAAATCGACCTTAATTTCCATTTTGCTCACCCCCGAATGAATGTTGAGTGCTCTTTTCGACCCAACCACACGTGCATATATCCCTAAGAACGTACAGACGCCCGAAATATCCATTTTGACGATTCCCGACTTAATTACAACGAGTTTTCTCGTGACGTCTGTATGTACGTACGTATGTACGTATGTATGTCGCATAACTCAAGAACGGTATGTCCTAGAAAGTTGAAATTTGGTACGTAGACTTCTAGTTGGGTTTAGTTGTGCACCTCTCCTTTTGGTGGCCTTCGGGTGTTTCTAAACGGATCTTTTGCACCTTTTTGAGGGGAAATCATTGCTAATTTCAATGGTATTATGGAGGACACTTGGGGACATATAACCAGCCTTTTGGTCGCCAAGTTTTATTACCACTTGGCGACAAATTTAGCGATTTTTTTTAAAGCTGGTTTTAATTTGGCAACTGGGGGTGATATTTAGAGTTAACTATTGAATCACATTAAAATTGCCAATAATGGAGAAATAACATTAAATTGGTGTAAAAGGAAGTCATGTGATGCACACATCAGCTCGATGAATCATGCGATACAGCAGCACCTACCAGGGCTAAAAGTATTATCTTCTGCCCCAAAACAGAGGAGAGGTTTACCTACCATTTGTGCTGGTTATCTCCATTTTTTTTTGGCACTTGTACATATCTTTGCTTCTCGCTGCTTCATATGTAAGCTAACAACTAGTATAAATGTAGTGCGTAAATACATTTTTAATTAATGTTTAGAATTAATACATTCATGGTCCCGTATCGTTATGTTTTGGCAGCAACATATATCCAAAATCTTTTCAGCAAAACTTTGAAGTTATAAGCAGGGGGGAACCAAACTTAAATTTTTGGGAGGCAGAAATTCTCAATTTGAAGAATGGAACTCCAAATTTTGTCGAATGATGCTAGTTTTGCCGAAAAGAACTCCAAATTTTGCTAAACGGAGCTCCAAATTTCGCCGAATGATGGTATTTTTGCCGAATTGAACTCCAAATTTGCTGGATGGTGATAGTTTTTCTCATCCGCCAGACCAAATTCACCGAATAAGGAAATATTTGGGAGGTCACGGTGATCTCCCGTGACCTCCCATCAGGATGCCCCTAGTCATAAGAATAAAAACACAAACAAAGCGAGAAAATTTCGACTTACTTCAAACTAAAGCCCTTGTCATTTCGCAAATGTTAACTCTTTAGGGCGACTGCAATAAAAACCTTAATTTTTTCCTTTCCACTTTGAAAAATGAAAATCTTATAGCCATTGTTCTCATTTCTAATATTTCACTGCAACCGAACAGTTTTATGCTCTTAGGGGGGGGGGGGCTGTCCCACATTTTTTTTAAACATGTTTGCACCCCTCTCCCGTTTATCACACTTCACCTTACCCCCTCACTTCCCCTAGTCGCATGTCACGCCCTATTACATAAACATATTGTTATAAAAAGGATTTTTATTTCAAGCAAAAGTGATGCCACCCTTCTTGTCCCCCCCCCTCCTCCGTTGTAAAACTCCTAATTCAACGACCTCGCTCCCCCTCAAAAAGTGTCATAATTTATGTACGACCCTTTAATACTAGGTAAAGTCGGAGAAGTAGAAAACATTCTAATTGTTGGATATGTTGCTGTAACTGAAATCTCAGTAAATAGGCTTGACTTTATTCGTCATGTCCAAAGTTACATATATCAAGTATTTAAAAAGTGCATAGGAAATTAAAACCAATACTGGCGAATCTGACTGGAAGAAAAGTAATTTAAATTAAGATAGCAGGTGATAATTGTTTGATTTGACTAAACTTTATCCTATGAAATCAATTTTTGAGCAATTACGATTTGCTTTATTGTTTTCACTTAACCGTTGAATGACGTCCGCGTTCTTTGATTTTATTTTTCAATGCAAGTGTCCATGTGCCTCGGAATCAAATTATTTATATAACGACTTTCTCTATACAATCCTTTTTACGCGAAAACTGTATCCAGCACACAACATCCAGCATATAACATCCAGCCCCTGGCATTCATTTGAATTTTGACGTCTTGAATTTAAACTGTGGTTACGATGGAAGCCATTAGTAGAAACAAGAATACCAATGAGTAGGGTCCTATCGCAATTCATGATTGCGAAAAACATAATTTGAATTCAAAATTTCAAAATTAAAACTTATTTTTGAGCAATCACTATTGCTTATTGTTCTCACTTGATGGTTTTGATGTTCCTATGATTTTATTTTTCCCCCGCCTTCCTCTGCAGCACCACCGTCGATTGGCCCCTCCCGATGCTGCTCCTCTAGCGAAAACCATCTCTAGGTTACATCCATGTCTCACACGCATACATACCTACACATACACACACCTACACACACATACATACACACGCATACACACACACACACCTACACACACATACATACACACGCATACACACACACCTACACACACATACATACACACGCATACATACACCTACACACACGCATACATACACCTACACACACACACACCTACACACGCATACATACACACACCTACACAGACACATACACACATACACACATCTACACATACATACACACACCTACACACATGCATACACACACCTACACACACACCTACACACATACACACTTATGCCTGCACACAGACACAAACACACACGCGTAAATACACATACCTATACACACACACATACCTACACGCTCATGCCTACACACAGACACACACGCCTACATACACACTCACACTCGTGATTTCGAAAGACATAATTTGAACTTAAGAAGTCAAAATTCAAATTAATTATTTAAAATTGTTTTTCTTTTGCAAAGGATACACGTAGTGGAGATATCTACGGCTGTGTTAAAGAACTATCATAAAGCATTATCATAAATATCATCTGCAGTAGATAAAGAAGGCTGTCATGAAAAGATTTTACAATCTATTAAAAAGATTTGCTTTGACTTCCGTGAATGAAGAAGCTACTACAGATTATTAGCATTTTTTGAAAATTGGTAATACATCATTCGAACGAAAAGCCTTTTTTGTCGTCAATTTCGCATGTTTTCAGAAAAATCTTTCAACCAAATTAAAATAGCTTCCTGAAAAGTTTAAAGTTCGGGTTTTCATAAACCGTTTGCAGTAAAGGCTGAAAGGAAAAGAAAAAATTTCAGACTTTTCTGAATTGGGTTGAAATTTTTTGAATTGCGTGAATAGTAGTGGGTTCTAATGGCAACGCTTATCATTTTTCAGGATCATTTGAAAGTCACATTACCCATATTTGTAAAGGTAGACTCCATTCTTCACTTTAATTACGGTGAGAAACCACTTATCAACAATGCTCGACTTGAATTAGCTCAACTAATATTTGATTTTAAATGATTTTTCTTTAAGCAAACCTCTCCCCAAATCATTAGACCCACGCTGCAGCTGCTCATACAATTTTCGTTCACGGAATAAATTAACGAAATTTGTTTGCATCACTTTTGCAGAAAACCAGAGTTGAAAGTTAAAGTGAAAATTTATTCATCTAATGGTTAAAGTTTAACTAGTAAATATTAAAAATAATGAGCAGTACATGTACTGTTTAAATAATCATCTGTATGGAATTTTACTAACTGAGCAAGATAGTGGAAACACGTATAGAACTAAGTGAGCTTGCTTTAAGGATCCCTACAGCCGTTCAGCCTTTTTTTTAGCGCTAGCGTTCTTTATGTACCTTTCATTTGAATAATTTCAAATACTTCTACTTTAAAAAAATACTTTAAAAGCCCTTTTTAAGTTAATAAAATAAATTTTTCCAGCTAGTCTACCTCTTTCACGGGAAATGAAAATAATTAGTTTTTTTTTTGAAACAATATTGAATTCCTTCTCAGAAAACGTTGCGCTTTATATTTTAGTAAGCTCTAAATTTAATTGCGTTTTCGGAAGAAAATTTAAAAAGAACCAATCACATTTTTCTAATATGTAAATAAACAAACGTTGAAGGCACAAAACTTACAACTAAATAGCTACAAACACACTCTACCCAGTGGTTGGAAGTAGCGCGCTACAAGTAGCGACGCTACTGTAGTAGCTACATTTTTAAGTAGTTTGTAGTGTAACGCACTACTTTTTAAAAAAAGTAGTGTAGTGAGTAGTTAACTACAAAAAATAGTAGTTTGTAGCGATTTCTGGAAACTACTTTTAAATAAAAAGAAAAAAAAAAAAATCAAGGTTCAAACGAATTTGACTGGCGCAAATTTTACACAAGTACATCAGCGGATGCAATGAGAAATAAGACTCATAAAAATACGAGCTGACCTCAGGCATTTCATTTTGACGCCATACGTTCTATCTGTTCGCCGCCATTAGTTTGCTGTCGTAATTTTCATATTTCACCAATATTTATATTGAAAAAAGCACTTATTTTCGCGAAAATGAAGATATCGGTGATTGCGCGTGTTGAAAATTTGGTGAGTTTTATATGAACAGACCGAAGATTGAAAAACAAAAATATTTTAGCGAGGCTTAAATTTTCGACAGGATTCACCAAATAAAAAGAAGCTACTGAAATTGTTATAGAAAAGAATGAAATTGAACTGTTCTGGAGGACTTACAATAAATGCGAGCATTACATGTATGAGATTATGATAACGGACATTTTTCTTAGTGTCTTTTGATGAGCGAATTTATCAATCTTTTTATGTTCAATCCTCTTGCGGTGTGTTTGTGTATTGGGGTGTCCCCCCCCCAAAAAAAAATCAAAAGTTGATTTTTCAAGTCGCACACTCTCTTATATTTTATCCTTTTACGTCAAAAAAAAAAAAATAATAATAAATAAATAAATAAATAAATAAATAAAAATCATATAATTTGAACAACGGCAACAAGTGCCGATTATGTCTGAAAGAGTGAACTAGCACTTGTGTAGTGCTAGGCCAAATTAAAATAAAATGTTTTTTTAGAAACTCAAAATTTCTGTTGATAAAACGTTGCTCCTATACCCCACATGTGCACCATAAAAGTATTAATTCAAATTAAAAATCATTTAGATATCCCACACGTGGCCTTACATTTATAATTTTCTTCAAAACATTAAGTTTTTGATACATATTTTCAGATATGTCAGATCTTACGAAATTATCAAGCTGAAAAATATAAACAGTAAAGTAGAAAAGTAGGTAATTAGCGTTAAATAGAAATTTTTGTTTTCCTGCAATTTTTAAGTCTCCCACGTAGTACTCAAAGATATGGATTTTTTCCAGGTTGAGTTAAATTTTTCATTTAAAATATATTATGTGTTTATTATTCTTTTGTAATTGTTGATCTGTAAATGTGTTTGCCAGTAATTTTTGAACTTGATATTCTATTTAAATTTGTAAGTAATTTTTTGAAAGATAACTGAAAAAAAATCAAATTTTTTAAATAAAATTATAAATTTTAGGTCAAGTGTGGCATATCTAAATGTTTTTTTAATTTGAGTAAATGTTCTTGTGGTACATGTGGGGTGTTGGGTACAGGGACAACGTTTTATCAACAGAAATTTCGAGTTTCTAAAAAGAATTTTTTTTTGATTTGGCCTAGCATACAAGTACTGTTTTACACTTTCAGGTGCAAGTCGGCACGGGTTGCCGTTGTGCAAATTATATGAGACTTTTTTTCACGATTGTTTTGATACAAGAGGAAAAATACAAGAGTGTATGCGACTTGAAAAATTGACTTTCATTTTCTGAGGGACAACCTATTATGTATGCTTTGTATTTACTACTTATTTTTTGGAAAGTAGCGAAGTAGCAACTACATTTCAAAAGTAGTTTGTAGTTGCTACATTTTGAAAAAAGTAGTTGTAGTTGTAGTTAACTACATTTGTAACAAAGTAGTTGTAGTTGTAGTTCGCTACAAAAAAAATGTAGTTTTTCCAACCACTGACTCTACCCAATATAAATTTCAAAAAACGAATAGGTAAAAAATGCATGCAAGCGTATGATAATAATTTTCATACATTTCATGAACGAACTTCATTTTAAGCTCAATATATTGAAATTGCTGTCATTTAATTCATAAAAAATTAATAATTTCACTTTTCAGCTGATGTGGAATAAAACGAGAAAGAATTAGTTAAAAATTTAAGATTTAAAACTTACTAATTTATACCAAAAGAAAATCGTTTGTGGGGCTTTCATTTTCTTTGAAGATAAAATTTTACATTTTCAGGATTTGTAATGAACTAGACAGATTAATGGGTCAATAACCAGCCCCAATGTTGATTTTATGCAACTTTTTAAATATTTGCTTTTCAAGTATTTTTTTTACTTTCTAAAACAAAACTAACAGGATGTAC
The DNA here is from genome assembly GCF_026930045.1 of Uloborus diversus. Taxonomy (NCBI): domain Eukaryota; kingdom Metazoa; phylum Arthropoda; class Arachnida; order Araneae; family Uloboridae; genus Uloborus; species Uloborus diversus. The sequence goes on from NC_072736.1 coordinate 130,522,510, forward strand.
CGTCTAAAGCTAAACGAGCCCACTTTTCCGTATTCAAGCATCTATTTTCTTGCATCAGATCATTATTCTCTTGCTTAGCATAGACTGCAAATAATGTCAGCATAACTTTTAGCAATTAAAGCTTAATTCTGAGAACAAAATATGCCTCTTTCATGTCAAAAAACTGTTTGGTGATATAAAATTTACATCAAACTCAGTTAATGAAATTGTTCGATTTTATTTTTCAGCAATTTGCAACCGTTAATGATGTTTCTATGAAAAACACTTTAAATTTAATTCTTGTTTTGTACAACTTCGCAAAAGACAAATTGAAGACCAAAATTGCAAAAAAAAAAAAAAAAAAAAAGAAAAGAAAAGAAAAGAAAATCTTTTAATGTTCTTTTTATAACATAAATAGATAAAACGCACCCGAAAAAATAAATAAATAAATAGCAGCACCTTTTAAAGAAAGAATACAAAGGCAAGGTTTTTTGGTTGAAGATTTAAAAAAAAAAAGAAAAAAAATTCAGTGAAATTTACGAAAAGAAAAAGGAAAAATAAAGGAAAAAAAAACATTAAAGCCATCAAAAGAATTTTTTTCAAATCAAAAACAAAGTCATTTGCAGCTATTTCGCGAGGGTAGAAAATATCAGATTTCATTTTCGTTCACCCGTTGCCAAAAATTAAAAATAAAGGAGCAAAAACAAACGTTAGAAAGGAAAAATAAACAATAATAATAATTTGAATTTTGACCTCTTGAATTCAAATTATGTTTTTTGCAATCATGTGTGTGTGTGTTTATGTCTGCGTGCAGGTATGAGTGTGTGGGTAGTTGTGTGTATGAGTGTTTGTGTACGTGGGGGGCGGGGAAATGTGTATGTGTATGTGTGTGTGTGTGTAGGCATAGTGTGTGTGCAGGCATGAGTGTGTGGGTAGTTGTGTGCAGGTGTGTGTGTATGTGTAGGTGTCTGTATGTATGCGTGTGTGTATGTGTTTGGGTGTGCGTATGTGTGTAGGCGTATGTATGTGTGTACGTGCGTGTATGTATGCGTGTAAGTGTAGATATTGACGCAACCTGGAGACGGATTTCGCTAGAGGAAGCAGCATCGTGAGGCGGCCGGTCAACGGTGATGCTGCAGAGGGTGCTGGCGGGAAAATAAAATGATAGGACATCAAAACAGTCAAATGAAAGCAATAAGCAATCATGATTGCTCAATAAAAGTTCACCTAAATAAGTAACTTTCATCAGAAATAAAATTGTTTGCAGTTTTTTCTTTCAGATAACAGATAAAACATGCTGAAATTCCCTTTATTTTACGTTGCCGAAAATAGAAATTAAATAAATTAAAATTCTTTAGAATTAAAAAAAAAAACTCTACAAACATTATTTCACAATAAAATCATTTGAAAATTTCTTTTTAATTCAGTCAATCAATCACAAACGTTCGCCAATTCAAAATGTCGGATTTTCAGTAACGTTTTACCTATTCCTCACAACTAAAAATTAAGAACCTATTAGTAGGCTTGTGAGATTTCTGAAATGTTCAACCGGGACATCAGAATGCTAAACTCTCCCTCTCCCCAGCGCAGTGAGTATTCAAAAGGGTGCACACCCCTGGTTGGTTTTTAGAATGATTTAAAGGGTAGTTCATTCTCAATGCGATTAATGGTTACCAATTATGAGCCTAAACCGGGGGTAATAAATAATATATGTTGCCAAGCATAGATACATTTAAACATTTTATTTTCTACATATTAATATACAGGGTGGTTATAAAATAACGTGAGGTGCTCAGAGCCCTCTAGCAAGTGAAGTATTGGACGAAACATTGCCAAATTTCATGAGTGTACATAGTAGATCATGGGATTTCGATTTCTGCAATAAAAAAAATAACACCAAAAGTCACCACCAGGGGGAATTTTGGCGCTGCCTAAGTGTATTACTTGCAAATACTGAAGAACTAAATGTCAAAAAATGCAGCACACATCAAGTTTTTTGCTTCAAATAATTGTTGCTTACAAATAAAGTTCAATAAAACCAACAAGAAATTTCAATTTGTAACAAGAGAAGCATTTTACCAAAAGTCGTCAGGTAGAAATTTCGGCGTGGCAGCAAGGATTTCTTTCTGAATAATGTTCATGTAAGATGGTGCACCACCCCATGTTGGGCCTTTGGTACTGAATGTATGGCGGCAATATTTCTTTAATAGTAGTTTTATTATTCTTGCATTTCCTTCGGTATGGAGACCGTGGTCGCCCAATTTTTCAGCTTGTGATTTTTAACCATGCAAATTTCGTAACGGTGTTGTGTATCTGCGACATGTTCCTGATATCTCAAGTTTCAAAACTAGAAAAATGTTACAGGTAGGCGAAATTAATCCCCCTCCCCCACATTGTGCATTGTATGCAGTACCAGGAAAATCTCGATGTTGGTCATATTGAACCTCACTTGTTGGTAAAAATCATCTTGCGAATAAAATTGATGCTTTTTTTTGTTATCAGTTAGCATTTAATCCTTCAATAGTCAAAGTAATACATCTTTTCAACGCCAAAATTTCCCCTGGTGGCGATTTTTGGTACTAATTTATTTCAGAAATCGAAATCTCATGGTCCCCTGTGTATGCTCATGAAATTTGGCAATGTTTCGTCCAATACTTCACTCGCTAGAAGGCTCTGAACATCGCTCGTTATTTTATAACCACCCTGTACTTAAGTTACTTTAGTTTAAAGAAAAACTTTGAATGAGGAATAAAAATTGTAACAATATTTACATGTTCTTTGCTTTAGCCCTGACCTTTTTAAAGAGTCTTTTTTGTTTTTAATCTTGTTGAAAAAATCCTCACAGGCTAATCCGATATTAATTTTGCAGGTTAATGTTACAAATCTGTACTTCAAAGCCAGACGTCATACCCTTTTTACTTAACAGGTTTATGTGACGTATTACCAGACTAATACGCTACACAATCGCTACTTTACAGGAGATAGGACAAACATTTGTCTGAGCCACGCAAAGGATAAAACTCGCGCTCTTTAAGCACTGGTAATAATTACAGAGGATTTTTTTTTTTTTTTAAGAATCACGTTTGCATGTTTCGATGTGAACTAGGATTCCATATATAATGTAGTATTAAATACTGCCGTGTGCAGGTAAAGGGCAGTAACGGCAAATTTTTTATTTTTTTGCATTTTCGTCATTTATTGCACGTTATTTTTACTGTACAAGCTTGCTTATTAGGTTTCCGCTGAAAAAAAAAGGCGCGAAAAAAACATCTAATTCCAACATTTCCCTGTTGTTAGTATTGAATCCACCACACATTTCTTCAAATACCTCGAAAACTCATTTCTGCAGATATTGCAGTTTATATGCACACGGCAGAATAGAGAGCCGCAATTTTTGGACTTACGTCAGTCTGGCTCTGAGGTACAGAAATAACAAAGTTACTATTTTAAATAATCCTTCGCAGCTAACTATATTTTAAGACTGATAAGACGACCTGGGCAATCCGGGACATCTGGCAAGTCTAACTATTAGAAATCTGAACTTGAAAAAAAATTGGAATCAACAATTTTCTCAACAGGTTTTTTTTAAATTGATTTTTTTAAATGTCCGATTTTTCAAACAAGGCGTGGTCTTGATGACGTCACAAATGGTGCTCTTTGGCGCATCTTTGTACCACGTTTCCACGTTATGATAATCAAGAAGGGAATTGAAATTGGGGTCTACGCTTGCTATGAACCCTATCGTTGCCAATACACGTGAGTAAAGATGCGAATTAAATATTTTGCACTGTGAATGGCAACACTGAACGGCCTTTCATCATTTGTGATGTCATCGACAGAAGCTTGAACAATGAAAGCGCACCGATTTAGGTAATTTTTTAAAAATATTAAACTTAAACAAATTACCTAAAAAATGGTTAGATCCTATGTTTTTAAGCATGCTCTTTCAGAAAAAAATACTTTTAAAATTTTGGAAACGACCCCATTATAAGTGTTGGATTCTTAGATGAAAAAATTTGAAATTTCTCGTAGGCATGTTAATGTTAAAATTTTTTTTAATAGTTAAAAAAACACCCTCAAATTTGCAAAATTAAAAAATCTTTTTTTGAACATGCTCTGCATTAAGTGTTTTTTTCCCAGTAAAGTTAGTTTGAAGCAGCTATCAAAAGCTCAGGAGCTGATACAGGTGTCCTACATACTTCGTTAAAAACAAGTTGTATACAATGTTGGCAATTACATTGAAGAACTTTAAAACTTGGCACAATGTATCACTTTTGTATTCAATCGAAATAAATAGTTGCTATTACTAAAGTTCGAACCCTCGTATTAAAAACTCAAAAGACTCCGACTGCGTCTAAAAACAGTTCATAAAAA